>NW_024346062.1:17878402-17993974 GCF_902729225.1 Pteropus medius
AGGTGAGAAAGATATCTACTTGTGTCCAAGCTGGGTAAATAACCTCTGTGTCACCTCCCAGGGATCAGCACTGCACCAACCCTGTGGCTTCTCAAGCACAAGACTGGCATGAAATCTATCCCATTTGTCCCAGATGAGACTACAGACATCAAGACAGTAATCTAATGAACATGTAATCTGTGCACAAGGAAAAAGAGGTGGGTGTGTTGCCCACCTTGTTATTACTCTACACACAATGTTACCTAATGATCATAAATCTTGTTTATTTTATGTTCATACTTTTAGTGGGACGACACTGTTGACCAATCTATTCTATAATTAAAAGCACCTCTAGAAGAAGGTAACAGTTTGCTACACTTAGAAAACAAAAGTAGTTTAAAATCTGACATGACAGATTCTATTGCTAGGTGAGGGTTTTCTGCTATGGATATTCGAGTAAGCCAGTTTCCAAATTAAATAGGACTGAAAAACAAACTCACGTTGAGAGTTATTATTACCTCTTATGAAAGGAAATTTAGATTATGACTTTATTTTGCTGTTATAGTTTAAAACAGACTCCAAAAAACTACTTTAACTCAGTATCACTAAATGAAATATAAATATTAGTTGTTAAAGTACTTTCAAATCAATTTATCAAGTCTCCTTCTGCCACAGGCAAGAAGTATGTGTTGCCACAGCAAAACCTGAGGAGCTGATACATGAATTCCTTTTTACTTTTTTTCACAAATAGCCATTTTTCTGTCAGGATGACATTAAGAAGCAAAATAAACTAAAAATTTTCAAAATGGTCTAAATAGGTGTCATATAAAAGTGTAGAAACTACCCCATTCATGATAAAGAGTAATTTTCCAGATGTCAAGTTAATCATGAGCATTTTAGTAGAAACTAGAGTTTACATTCACTCCGAAAGCATATTGCTACATTTTTCTAACAGGAGTGTGCTTTGAGGACATTAAATTCATACACAGTTCTCAACAAAGTGTGCCACTGAGTGTTGAGATCATGATAACTGTCATGTGTGCTTTGGAAGTTCATCTAAAAAAAAGCAAAGTTAGACAGTCTCTCTAATCATAAGACCTTTGGAAGTTCATCTAAAAAAAAAAAAACAAAGTTAGACAGTCTCTCTAATCATAAGACCTGTGTGCAGTCATTTTTTCCTCAATCTTCTCCCAAAACTTTCAGCAATACAGGTGGTCGAACCATGACTGATGACTATAATTTTGATGCTTAGAGGTGTTTTATTTACTACTCGGCTTTCTTATTATTTGAGTCATTTAATATACTCACTGATTTTGGCTTTCCTATTTAGTAGTCTTGAAAACATACACTAGTACTATTATAATCTATTGAGGGAGGTGATAGTATAAAATAATTCTACAATTTTTTTCTTTTCTTTCTTAGATTTCTCATTTTTTTCACTTCTCTCCCTTTTCTTATCCTTCAAAACTTGTCTTCTTAAGTTATAGCTCTGAAAATTAGACTAAAGATATTGCTGCTTATGTAAAGAAGTGCATAAATAAAAAGACACAGTATATGGAAATGAAAAGATTGTTATTCTCATCCTAAAACATACCACATGGTAAAACAAAATAACTTAATAAATATCTAATGTATTCCATATTTGTCTGATATATCTTAATTTCATTTTCATAAAGATCATTATCAATGAGAATAATTGTGTTTCATCTCCCAATAGGCCCACAGAATATGATGATGATGATGATGATAATTGATGATCACTTAATGGACAGTATGTACCAGGATACTGTACTAAATGTAGTTCTCAGAATCTAGGTCGTTATGCTGTAGTAACAAATCCTGAAATATCAAGGACTTAGTACTATAAAAATTTATTTCTCATTTATGAAAAATTCAATGCAGCTAGGCAGGAATTTCCTACAATTTATTGATGTCTGCCTTCCATGGTTTCTAGGATTGCCAAGGCAGAAAAGAAAGAGAAGAGAAGAAGAAACACACTAACTGGTCAGTGCCTGGGACTAGAGGTGACACATGATATTCTCTCACATTTCCATTTACCAGAACGCAGTCTCATGGTCCTATACTAACTCTGAATTAGACCTGTGAATATTGTCATCCTGTCTGTCCAGAAAGTGAAAATGTTGAACAATTAGAATTGCCTTCACTGCATGAATAAAATGTTATCCTTTTATATCCATTCATATTCCTATTAACTTTCTTTGATGATTACTAATTGCAAGCAATCTCAGATTTTTATTCCAAAATCAGTACTACTTTCTCCAAGTGCCACCAAATGGATAAATCATAGGGTTGTTAGAAAAGTTTAAAATATAATGTGTTCACAGAAACAGAATAGCTAACTGGCCATCATTATGTGACCCAAGTACATTTAGCCCCCAATACCTGCTCTCAGCAAAGGACATTCGGAAACCTCTTTCCTGAGTGGAATGCCACCATGTCCAGAATTAGAAAGGTTATGGTGTTCACAGGTTTATCAGCCATCAGGCTTCTTCACTATTATATGGAAATATCATTTAAAAATTCTCTTTTAAAAAGCTTAAAAAGGATGGATTCAATCATCAAATTTAGGAAAGTTGCTAGATTAATCCTTATTGAGGTAAAAAAAATAACAATAAAATGAGAAAACAAAAAAATCAAAGGTCTCCCTAATTCCTGTTTTGTCTCTCATTCTTTCGCCTTGACCTCGTTTCTCTCAGACACTCTCCCTTGGCCATCTCCATAAAAGCAATTGAATGAATATCTGTCAATGACCTTCCCTTACTGTGAGAGATGAAACACAAAATCAAGCCTTTAAGCATCAAAAGAAGACTGGGTTCAAGCAGGCATGTGCCAAGCTGCTGTACCCTGAGTGCCTCACACACCTATATATCTCACTATTTTTAGTGACAACATCCAAAGTAATTTCAGCAGTTTATAAAAAACCAAATGACTTCCCATGAAATTACCATTAGAGCATTTTATGTTACCATAAAAGAGGCACTAATTACCACAGGAAGGCAGGGACAGCTTTATATTTTTCTCCCTAAGTAACATAAAACACTGTAAGCTCTATAGTTAGTATCATTTCGTCATGAGCTCTTTTTAGATTTAAATATAGACCATTTCCAATCTCATTTTGCAAAGCTCATGGTTGAAGAGTTATGAATGACATATTTACACTATAAGCATTTCTTAAAAATAGATATGCCGAATTTATTTCAGTCCCAAATCAAAAATTTGTGCTAAACTTGTGTGAAACAATCACCAGAGAGAGTTTCATATCCAAGCCTCTAATTTTCTACTTGATTCCCTATCAGCAACAATGAAGTTTTCATGCAGATGGAAAGGATTTAAACATGGCAACTTTCAATGGTAATACTATAAAAGTTGTCTTTCTCCTGTAGGCATTAAACCTGGATAGAAGAGGAGGAGAGAGTTTTATTTTATTGAATCACTACAAATTGTTGCCTTGAGATCATAGTACTTGGATAGAATAAGATCAAGTTTAAATTTTTTGAAGTATACTTTTGCTGTACTATATCTTAAAAATAAAAATTCTGTAAGGTCTTTCACATGGGAAACTTAATGAGATAAAAATGAGTACATAAACATTAACTACAACAACAGCTGAAGTACAAGGTATGTTACATCATGGGCTGAATACAATCATATTTTGAACATTGTTGTTTCTTCGCATGTTTAATCTTGCTCTAGGCAATTTCAAATCCATTTTTCTATTTCAAAGCCAACCTACAATTTGTCAAGTTGTCATATTCTATAGTCACAGAGCTGTGTTACCAGTGGGTAGGGAGTAAATACTAGTATAATAATTGTGAGAAGTTCTACACAACAAAACTTGTGTAGAAGTTCAGCAAATGCAATACAGCTGCAAGTGTAAATATATTCACATATATTTCTAACAAAGAAAAGTAACTCTGAGCTTAGAGCCACTAAGTAGCCACTTAATATAATTAGTAATGATTGACATAGGACTTGACACAGTATCCTCACTCAAAGTCCAGGAATAAAAAAAAAAAAAAAAAAAAAGAATTAAAAGAGCCTTGGTATTAAAATTTTAACTATTAGTTATAATCGTATTGTAAGGTGTAGTCTTCATAAAAGTGCGCTACCCAACTGTACTAGCCTTGAAAAGAAATGAAGTATCGAAAACAACTTGTTCCTGTTTGTTCATTAGAAAGAATCAGCATGTTGTTATTTCAAAATTTATATCTCAAATCCATTCTTCTAGTATTCCTTAAAGACATAAAATGGTGAAAAAAAAGGAATATCATGTATTCATTAAATGCCAACTACATGTCAGGCATTGTGCTCTTCACTTAAACTTCAAATATGAAATGCATTCTCCTTGCTTTTAAGGAGCATGTTTCAAGAGTAAGCATAAAAATATATACACAGTTGCAATTCAATGTAATAACTATTCCGAAGTATGTAAGAAATGTAGAAGAGCCTAAATACCTGTCTTAAAGCTTCTACTTGTCCTATCTCATAACAGCTTATTTATATTGCTTTTAAAGATGTGACTATTAACAGCAAAGAATATAACTTTCCTATGAATCGTTTGTCTTTTTGCAAACCAAGCATAAGTTTTAAACTAGGGAAGATTCAGGAAGAAAACCAAACACAGTGTCTATATCCCATTCTTTGAAATTATATCATCAATCTCTTCTATTTGGTCTGGAATTAAATCAAAATAAAAGAATTAGCAGAAATTATAAATTGAGTTTTGTAGGTCATGCACTCTATAAAATTACCTTGCAAAATAGGTATGTCGAGAAAAAAATCCAGCCTACATTCCATATGCAGAACCAGGCACCTTCATATTGGGCCCTGTCTACTGGCTTTGTCAAACTTAGGTAAAGTTTCTTCATAGACTAATGACAGTCCTGAGTTTTAGGGCCCCCGTTACTGGGCATATCATCAGAAGTCTGTCCCTGTAAAAAAAAAAAACCCAGTGCCCTCTCCTGCAGCAAATATACTAAAATTAGAACAATTCAGAGACATGAGCATGGCTCTTGTACAAAGATGACACACAAATTTGTAAAGTGTTCCATATTTATACATCCTGTGTTCATGGATTGGAAGAATTAATACTATTAAAATGGCCATACTACCTAAAGCCATCTATATAGTCAATGCAATACCCATCAAGATACCAAAGGCATTCTTTACAGAAATAAAAGAAACAATCCCAAAATTGGCATGGAACCTTAAAAGAACTCAAATAGACAAAGCAATCTTGAGAGAAAAAAAAGAAAAAAAAAAGCTAGAAATATCAAACTTCCTGATTTAAAACTATAGTACAAAGCTATAATAAAATAGTATGGTATTGAAACAAAAAAAATAAACATGTAGACCACTGGAGCAGAATAGAGAGCCCAGAATTAAATCCTAGCATATACAGTCAACTATTATTCAAGAAGGGAGCTAAGAATACCCAACAGGGAAAGAATGTCTCTTCAACAAATGGTGCTGGGAAAACTGGAGAAACATATGCAAAACAATGAAATTGGACCCCTGTATTATACCATTCACAAAAAGTAACTCAAAATGAATCAAAGACTTAAATATAAGAACTGATACCATAAAACTTCTCAAATACGTGGGGAATAAGCTCATCAATATTGGTCTTGGCAGTGATTTTTGGATATGATGCCCAAAATACAAACAACATAATCAAAAATCAACAAGTGGGACTACATCAAACTCAGATCCTCTGCACAGCAAAAGAATCAACAAAATTAAAAGACAACCCACAGAAAGGAAGAAAATCTTTGCAAACCATATATCAGATAAGGGGTTAATATTCAAAATATATCAAGAACTCATACAATTTAATAACATAAAAATAAACAATCTGTTTAAAAAATGGGCAGAAGAACTGAATAGATATTTTTCCAAAGAAGACATCAAAATGGTCAACAAGCACATGAGAAGATGCTCAGCATCACTAATCATCAGGCAAATACAAACCAAAACCATGATGAAATGTCACATCACACCTGTTAGAATGGCTATCAGCAAAAGGACAAGAGACAACATGTGCTGGTGGATGTAATGAAAAGAGAACCCTTATACACTGTTGGTGGGAATGTAAACTGGTCCAACCACTATGGAAAATAATATGGAGCTTCCTAAAATATTAAAAATAGATCTACCATACAATCTAGCAATTCCGCTTCTGGGTATATATACCCAAAGGAAATGAAAACAGGATTTCAGTGAGATATATGTACTCCCACGTTTATCACATCATTATTCACAATCACCAAAAGATGGAAATAACCCAAATACCTATCAATGGATAAATGGATAAAAAAAGAGATCTGGTATATATACACAACAGGATATTATTCAGCCATAGAGAAAGGAGATATCCTGCCGTTTGTGACATTGATGAACCCTGAGCAAATTATGTACAATAAGTCAGACCAAAAAAAAAAAGAAAAAAGGAAAAAAAACGAAGAAAAAATGAAACTACTACGTGATATCACATATGTGGAATCTAAAAAATAAAAACTTAAAAAAAAAAAAACAGAGTAAGCTGGTAGTTATCATGGGATGAGGGTGGGAGGATAAGACTAACAGTGTTTAATTTGTAACAAATAGTAAATAAGCCATAGAGATCTTATGCTCAGTATAATGAATATAATTATGTAACATGATAAATATTGCTACAATAGCAATCACAGTATATAAATATATCAAAGTAACATAGTATATACCTTAAATTTACACAATGTTACATGTCAAATTTACTCAGCAAAAAACAAGCCCCTCTCCAAGAAAAAGAGACACATAGATCAACAGAACAGAATAGAGAGCCCAGAAATCAAATTGCCCATATATAGTCAATTAACAACAAAGGAGCCAAGAATACACAAAAAAAAGGGATAGTTTCTTCAATAAATGCTGTTGGGAAAACAGGAGAGCCACATACAAAAGAATGAAACTGAACTCTTTTATCATACACGAAAATCAACTCAAAATAGATTAAAGACGTTATATATCACCGTCTACTTAGTTTTAATATTATACCTCTTCATGGAACTGTAAGAACCCTGAACAGTGTAAGTCCATTTATACCCCTAGCCTTTATAGTACTATTATCATATATCTTACATCTAAAAACATAAATCTCACAATACAATGTTATAATTTTTACTTTTAAAAATATAAAAGATCCCCCAAATGAGGCCAATCATTCTAAATCACCCATCAACACTCAATTCATAAGGGTGACAACCCCACTAATTTAGTTCAGAATCCCCATGGAGAATATATCTGTCCATTTCAAACTTCACTCTTGGAGGGTATGTAAAAAGGCCCAGATCCTGTAAGGCTTGGAAGGAAATCCATCTTACCCAATAAATGTAACACAGGCTATTTAAATGTTAATTGTTGAGGAAAAAAATTCCCAATAAAGTAACCCCATGTATTTCCTCATGAGTCTTACTTTAACCTTGGGGAATTTCATACATTGTTAAACACTGCCTCCCGAATAGTGAATCCTAAAATCCCATTCCCTAACTTTCATACTTTAACCCAACTTGTATCCAAAATACCTTTTCCCTATTCCCTTGGTAGCTATTAGACATACTAGGAGGCTTAAAAAATAAGTGCAGATAATTGAATTGTTAAACAAACAATGATTTGCTTTAAAACCACCCTTCTGCTGCAGAGTGTAAAGGCCCTGTTCTGAGCAGCCTTGAGAGAGTCAAACGCTGGACTCAAAGACTGGTAGGTTCTCAGAAGCAACTTGTGTGGATTTCTCATTCTTCCTTTATTTGCCAGCCTCTTCCCAGGGGACACTACTTCATATTTCAACATCAAGGGGTCCTCCTTGTATTAACAATAAGAACACTCTGAAGCATCTGTGCTCAAGGAGACCGAGAGCGACAGATTTCCATTCTACATTCTACCTAGGTTTTCCTTGATTTCCAGTATCTGGTATGAGAAGTGTTCCCAATCTCCTCCACCCACTTTGAAGAAATTGTTGCAGTGATGGATCTTCTTAACCTTCTAAACAGCCTTACCACAGGGGCTTGACTTTCCCAATCCCAGAAGAATTGTTTTCATCTCTATCAAGGGGATTCAGGAAGAACATGAATCACAAGGTTTTACTGAGTCCAGTTCTGAATGGAACTAACTAGGGGAGACCTAAACTGTCCATGGATCAAAAAGAAAGAAAAAATTCTAAGAAATTCAGTATGAGCTCTTAGTGTTACTGGCCCATTCTCCAAGCTCCAGCCCTGATGTGTTTGTTAATCCTCCCTCGGCCTTTTCTTAGGATGTGATTTAAAGTTTCTCTTAGATCTCATGCTTCTCTGAGAAGCTGATTTGTTTTACCAATGATCTTTCTGGAACTCTAACCCTAATCTGTATTAAACAGACCACATGTCTCTCCTCAGTTTTTTGCTAGTTTGGTTGGTTGTTTTGGCAATACCTTCAACTTGACTCAAACCAACATTTCCACAGTGGAAAAGGGAAAATCTAAAGGCATTACGGTATAACAATGTACCCCTGAAAAGTACTAAAAGAATTTTAAATTGTAAAAGAAAAAGATTTTAAAAGAATCTAATCTAGATATGTCCATTAGAGCTGTAATTGCAGAATCATACACAAGGAGAAAAAGTTAATTATACATAGTCTTGCACTGGAATTACAAAAGCAAGGACAGTGCCTAGTAAATCTGACAGTTTTTGAAGATAGAACTCAGAGTCGACAGGAGAAATCTGTGGACATATTAGCCTTATATTTGAGACCTATTTCAATAGAGTTCTGTATAGAAAAGACTAATCTATGGGGACAGAAAATAATTTGTCGTGAGCATTGTAAACAATCACAGGTAAATATTAGAAGGCAATAGTTTTTGGCAGTGAAATTGCCTTAAAATGAGTAGACAATTGTCACTCAAATGGGGCAACTTTTATATCTAGGGTAAGAGATGTGGCATGAACTAATAAAATGTGCAACCATGGAATAGTGATATATTAGTAAAGGGTAAAAGTAAAATAAAAATAGAATGATTTGAATAAAAGTAATTCAAGCAGAGCTCAGTGATTACTATTTTAAATATTTACGGAGCAAACACGATTTGTCAAGCAATATATTGAGAGTAGTATATGTAGGGAAAGAATAAACAAAAAGATTCCCATAGATTCTAAGAAATAGGGCCACTATCTTCCTTGAATGTTTACATTCCAAAGAGATAGTCCCCGGGTCATATTTAATCTATTATTAAATATGACTTTTGTATTCACCATCATCAGGAAAGGAGTATAAATAATTAAATATTACCATACTTATAACTTCTGTGCTGTTTGGAGAAGTAAAAGAGGAAATGTTGAAAAGGAGAGGAGAGTATAAAGAGATTATACATGATAAAAGTTAAAAAAAAAATACCCTGCAGCCATTGATATCTACATGATCTTTTATATTTGTTCTTTAGATATTTATTATTCTTCTATCTTGAATATATTTGAGTCAGTCAACTATTCCTGCACAAATGATGTTAGTTCATATAACAAATGTGGGATTTTAAGAACATTATGCTTGCTTATCTTGAAACTTCATGAAGATTATAACTTTCCTAGGAGATAATGTAGAGTACAGTAGTACCATTTTACATATAGGTAGGAGAAAAATCAGCCTCTGAATTTGCAATTTCAATTTCAATAATAAATAACTAAACATTAATATTTGTACTATGTTCCCCTGCTAGTCTTTGAAATTTTTCCATGTGCGTATATTACATTTGAAAATAATTTCAATCCGTTAAGAAATTTGTATATATAAATTCTTTAAGCTACCATTCAAAGTAGAAACTCATTTAGAACTATGAGTTGAAGGTTTCCACCACACACTTCAGTTCTTCTGTCTGCCTACTCAGTGACATTGTGGAGGATAATCATTTTTATGATCCTTCCAGTGATAGATAACAACATATGCTTTTAATACTTTGCTACACAAATATTCCTTACTATCAGCTCTGTTTTGTATCTTTGGTTACTTAATATTTCTCAAAAAATATTACATGCCAAAATAAAGCTCCCTCATTTGAACACCTGTAAAATATCATATCAATTTTATACATGAATCATGGTTTTAAAATAATTCTATTTTAAAATTCCAAACTCAATTTAGTAGCAAACCAAGTAGCAATACCAGGAAAATGTGATTAATGTCCAATGTCAATCCTGCTAATGAACTCGAGGCCTCTAGAAGAGTCCATGAGGTATTTTTATGTCTCCTCTACTGAAGATATACAAATTTTTGCTAAGAGTAAGCAGCACAAGCTCACTTGTCCATTCTGATTCCTGCATGTTCAGTAGATTGCTTCACACAGTCAAAAGTTTGCTTAGCTGACAACTGAGATATAAAGAAAAGTACCAAAAGAAACGAACTCCAAGTAGTGCAGCTCCGATGCCATTTCACTGTGTTTAGTCAAGCATGGCTCCACGAGCAGCTCGAGAGAAAGGCTCCACATTGACTTTATTCTGCTTCGTTACAGGCTGCCAAACAACACTGAGCAGTGGGTGATGCAGCAGTCTTCACTCCTCATCGCCCATGAAAAAGCTGGAGATTTAATCTCTCTTCCATGAAGCTCTCAGGCCTCTTTCTGTTGGCCACTTGAACTCCTCACCCCTCTCTCATCAGGCTTTCTGGTTCATTCTGTACTCAGAGACTTTGTGCCAAAAACCAGAAAAGGAATCCATTTGAAAGTCTGAGCTGGATATTTGTGCTAATTTTTAAACCTTAATTGTATTTCGGTAGGTGTATTTGTGGTTAGTGTACAGTGTGTCCAAACACCTATGGTTAGCACATGTCTACAGTAGCACTCTGGAGGGGCTGAAGAAACACAGGCTCTCTTACTTCACATAATCCACCCAAACAACAATTCCCTTATGAAGGCTAGGATATACTAAACATTTTACAAATTATTTACCGATAATTCGCCTCCGAAGTTTATGAAAACCAGTACCCTTTCTTATCATTCCCACACTAAAATGCATGAATATATTCAATGACTTGTTTTGATACTCCATTTTCAGGGGCCACAAAAAAAATCTAAAAAATTTAGAACTATTTGATGTGATTAAAGATGAGATAAAGATTCTGTGCCTCTGAGATTACAAAATTTTATTTATTGAAATAACCTATTTCACTTAAACATATGGAACTAAATCCCCCAAGTAAATGTGATCAACCAGCCAGGTCACTGTTTTCAGCAACATTTTAGATTAGACTGATCTGCTCTGTGTCAAAAATGATCAATGAGTCCACACGTCTCCTGGAGTAGTTTCCAGCCTGGGAAGCAATATAAAGTTTTGGAGTGAATCTCTGCTCCATGATACAGACCATTCGGGCCCTTCCAGTTCCCAGCCTAAGGTTCCAAAGATCATTCATCTCATCCCAACCTCCATACAGATTGGATCCTTGCCCTGAATAATACCTTTTCTTCTCTTCTGGTAAACCAGGTACACTTTCATTCAAATCCAGTACATGTCATCCTTCCTTGATCAAACCTTTTGACAATTCTAATCATGGGAGCCTCTCTCCATTATTCATTCTCTAAACTCATTTTGAAGTTACAACCTATCTCAAACAATTTAATAATTAATTATGTATTACTGAATTTCCTGTACATATTTTCTCCAAAATATTGTTTTAGTTGAATACAGAAATCATAACCTTGTTTTCTAATATATACCAAAGTGACTACCATAAATTGGTGAAGAAACGGTGGCTCTATTCTCAATACCTTAATGGACAAGGACTAAGTGCCACTTTATAAATCCTAGTGTAATCTTTAAATAGAACACTCTCTATTTGGACCTACACAAGAACCCTGCTAGGTATTAAAAATCTATTTTTATAAATACTTGCAGATGAAATTATGGATAAATGACTTTGTGCTCAGTTGTTCTGGGAAATGCTTAACATTTTTAAATAATGCAATTCACTTTTCTAGTGCATAATAGGCTTTTCAAAAACTACTGCCAGAAATTGTTTACATCAAACTGCTCTGTCCTTAAATATGATGTTTAACTAGAAATACATGTTTTACTTGATCTCCATTAGTGGTGCTAAAACAAAAAATGTTCATTTGATTCCTTAAAAGGGAATTAAGTTGATATACTCTTTATAATAAATCAGATGTTTTAATTGAGCAGTTAACATTCTTCTCCTATGTCATTATTTTATATTTGAAGATTATAATGAGCCCAATACTCATTTAAAAAATATTCAATAAATTCAGAAATCAGTAACTGCTGCTAAAATATTCTGTAGATATATGCAGGTATCTAATAAACTTATGACAATTCAATAGCTTAATTTGAATTTCTTGATAACCTAGCATATTGATTGCACAGGTCACCTTAGTATATATTCTCATACAGTCTTCATTTTCCTTTGTTATACTTACCTTTTGTTATATTTATAAAGATTGATTAGATATGTATAATTACTTTGTGTCATTTTTCAACACTAGAATCTATAAGGGCATAATTCATGCTTGGTTTATTTACCTTTACATTCTTAGTTCATAAAAGTTACATGCACGAAATAGGTTCTCAATAAGTATTTAGAAATGAATGAAAAGAAATCCTGGTTTCAGCACTAACTGTAAAGAGTTCAGAAGCACTAATGTCCTCCTTACAATAAGAAAGAGCTGCAAAAACTGAATTTATTTGTAAATTCTACCCAATACATTTGTCCTCCTTCATTCATTCATTTAAATATCTGTTAAATAGTTACCTAAACAGAATACAATATTGATTTGAGCCACATACCAGAGGATAGAAATTTAATCAAATCTACCTTTTAAAAACAGAAACAAATGAGCCATGAGTTCTTTATCTCACTATCTCAGTAGCTGGTCTTTTCAAGGCTCTATCTCCTGTTTAGAAACAGACAGAATATCCTGTTTTCAGACACTTCTTCTGTTCATTATACATTATTTATTTAAATTATTAACATCCTTTTGAAGGTCATAGCAGGAGTTCTCAATTTATGATCCTAAGAACCTTGTCCACAAAGAAAATTTTCAGAACCCACTCCCAAGAATTTCTCATATAGCAGGTTTTGAGTGTAGCCCAAGAAGTTGCAGTTTCAAAAAATATCACAGGTGATTCTGATATAGGGTGTCCTCAGAAAATACAATGATAAAAATGGGTTATACCATTTTTTCACATGAATATATGCCATAATTATTCTTTTGCTGTTTTGGTTTAGCCAAATTTTAAAGGACTTCTATAGAAAAGCAATATAAACCTTTCTTTATGTTATTATATTACTGTAACTCTTAAGGCCATGCCTGGGAAGGAGCATGAATCTTCAAGTGTATACAACATATTTCCTATGTGAGCATCTGAAACTTCTCAGCTGAACAAATACACTTCAATTCTACACATGTCTGGGTATTATTCAATATCAGATTCTTCACTTGTTTCTCTTCTTCAGACTTTGCCTTTTCAAATATGCTTATAAATTTATATTCATTCACAAAGCTTTTCTCATTACGGTGACCTAAAGTAATCTTTCATGCAATTCCTATAATTCTAGAGATTAGAAAACTCATACCATATTGGAATTGGATGAAGTCCTAGAGGTCATCTCGTTTAGCACAAACATTTGAGAAACCTGAAATGGTGAAATTAATTGTCCCACGTAACCCATTTGAGTGGCCCATCTCGGTTCCCTTCGAATTCATGATGTGGTGCCTTCTTACACAAACCACACTTAACTAACAAGAGCTCATATGTAGTACTAAATAACATATTTCTTGTTTTGCAAATTTTTTTCCTTCATGACTTATATCTTAAACCAGTTTGTAAGCTACTTCAGACCATGGCCAAAACTTCCTTGGTATTCCCCTCAGAGTGACTAGGACATAGTGGTTACTCCAAAATGGTAAACAGCACAATTCTTATTATTTTGTCTCTTTTTTTTTTTCCTAATAGACATAATGTAAACCCATAAGCATAAAACAGGAAAACCAATTATTTGGAAAGAAGAGGGAGAAAGAGGAAAAAATAAACATAAGGAAACGCAACCAGACCAAGCTTAGCAGGTTGCTTTGGTAACACTAGGCTCCCAAGACTTTGTTCTTTTGGAGCCAAACATTTCTCTGATAGTCACAATACAGAGCACCATCTAGTGGTTTTATTAATTCAAACAATCCCCACTTTCATGTTCAATTTCCAATCAAACTAAATAAAAATATTTTTTGTAGGATACAACACTTCAGTTATATTTTAGAGACTCAGTAACAAAGTTAAATTGTTTTTTGTGCATGTGCAAAATGCATATTGGGGAGATTTGTAATTATAATTTTCTTCTCAGAGATTAAAAAAATGATTTTTTTTATCATAAAGGACTAATCATATGGCATTTGTTTAAAACTTGTGAAGAATATGAGCATCATCACACCTGAAATAAGTTTATATGTAAAATTATAAGTGTATGCACAAGATTTAGTCAGAAAAATACCCATTTTGATCAATTTACATTAGACAGAGAGAGATAGAGAGAGACAGAGAGAGAGAAGAGAAGAAAAGAAAGGGAGAGAAAAACCCTTTATTCTATAGAAATCTGTGTGCATTTGCAAGAGAGATGAAGGTTCAACTCCTTAATTACTTGCTTTTTTCTTCATGCCTATAAAACTCAGCCTAATTTGGATATCAGCTACCTATACCATTATGAAGAATAGAAAGTTATACCCAAAGTAAAAATTATTGTATTCCACAGATATTAAAAATTTGGCCAAGATTATTCATTTTACACATTGGATTTAAAGATAACAATACATATTCTGGAAGCTGCCGCGGTCCAGCCACGACAGGATCCAGGGGGCCCCGAAGGTGGGCAAGGCGTCGGCGCGGGCGTCAGTCGACTACACAGCTCTGAGGCGGTGTGACACTGTTCCGTTTTATTGTGATTTGAGTACAACTTTTATACTTTTTATTTTGGCATTTGATTATACTTTGTTGTTAAGGTAGCAGGGAGTTAAATTTCTGTGGTTAGGCGAAGCAGAAAATCTTATAGAGTATATTATTATTAATGTTCATGATTAACTAGTACATTTTTCTCTCAATCATTAGAACAGAACTACCTGATGGAACAATCTAAACTTTTAATTCTTATATCTATTACGTAAGATACAGTTTGATTTAAGTAAAGGTGATAGATAGATGTATTCATAACAGCAAGCATTGGCTTGTGGGCAGACATTGTTCTTCTTTCTGCCTGAAGAAATCTTTTAAATGCTATTTGATTTATGCTATATCTAAAGTTCAAGCTGAACCTTTCTCATAGCTGTTCAAAAGTTTCCTTGGTGCAGTAATGAGGAAAATATTTATAAAAATCAGTTTTACAAAGCTGCTTTCATAAGCTAAGTTTCTGTTCCTTTGTTTTTAAGCACCAAGGAGATCCTGACCTAGCCAGCCTTTCTATGAAACTTAAACTACTATAAGGCACATGAATTCTATCTTTATTCACTATATGTATACTATCTTTATTATAAGCTTCTGTATAAGGCAAAGAAGGATAGGTAATCTTTTCATACTATTAGCCCCCCTAGGTGGATACCAGAGTTTTCTATTTATCCACTAGGCCACAAAAGGAGGCCCTTCTATAGTAGGCACAGGCTTATGAGTAAATTTCTTATCCTTACTAATTTTTCTACTAACTGCATGGGAACAGGAGTATAAACTGGTTCTAGTAATTCAGCTTGTTATAATTTATTCATAATATCTTTAAGAGGCGCGTCAAAAGGAATTTCCCTTAATAATTGTTCAAATAAAGGGTTTACGCATTCTGGACACGTCAGGGTGACTAGAGCTGATTCCATACGTGGGGAATTTACTATGTTTTCCTCAGAGCCAATTTTGAGGAAATCCATTTGTATAGCGTTTACACTTACTAGAATTTGTGCTACCCAAATTCCCCCTATTAATAGGATCATTTCTAAGAAACCAATTATCCCTAAACACATGCCACGTCCTCGTTCTTGACGATGCATTCCTTGAAGCCTCCGTCCCCATCTCCGGACCTTGTCACGCAGTAGGGTAGAAAGAGGACACGGCAGGAAGCCCATGTAAACTATGCATATGTAAATAGAGTAAAACTTTCTTAAAGCATTGGGGTAAAGATTTTCAGGTTCTATGTTTTGGATTTTTATATTTTAAGAAATATTTATATTTTTTTTCCCCCAAATCTGCCGAAATGTCATATATCCAAGGACCCATGCTGGAGAAATACTAAGAAGAAATAGAATAAAAGAGGTTTGCAAAGATCATTTATACAAACATCAAGATTTCAAATAAGCCAATGGGCTTATTGTAATTTTCCAAGCTATTTTCTCTCCTTGAAGTGTCTATTTCAATATTTTACCTTTCATGTTCTAGGTAACTCTCACCTGTCTCATAAGACTTAGCCTAAGCACAACATGGGAAAAAAAAAAGTCAATATTTTTTCCCATGTTAGCAACTGGGTATACATCTGTCTCCATGATTCTCAGCCTTAGCTGCACATTGGAATCACCTGGGGGGCTTTGAAAAGTACAAAGATTTTTACTTAGTTGGTTAGTTTAAAGGCTGGATATTGATATTTTTAAAAGATCTCCGTAGATTCCAAAGTATAGACAAAATTAAGAATAACTGCTCTGTATTATCCTTTTCACATTAAAATTCTATTGTGTTTATGTGTAGATCTGTCTTCACTTGATTGTGAACTCTTTCAAGGAAGAAATATTATTTTATGTGGTCTTTTTACCTACAGCCTTAAGTAGAATGTTAGTATATATTAGACACCCAATAAATGTAAATAGTATTGAACTGAACTATCTTGACAGGACCTTAAGTTTATGCAGGAAACAAAGAATTTGGAATCAGTGAATCTTGGAAATGAAGCAGTCTAGTATAGGGTGTTCTTAGGGAAATGTGGAGGCAGCTGTAAGCTCAGGAATCTGAAAGTCATACTGGTGAACTGAACAAAGGCCAGGAATATGGGTGAGAACTAAAGAGAAAGCAGGGCTTCTGAAGTGATTTGTTACATTTGTAAACATCATGTGCAGGGGCGGCATAGAGAGGATTGATACTAGATGTTTATCTGTCCCTTTGTCCCACCTAATGCTAATTTGTGCTAAGGGATGCCTGACACCTGACTGCATATTTCTTCTAGGTTCTTTCATCAGAAGACCCTAAGAAACCAAAATAAATACAGAGATCGGGATTATAGATCCAATAGCCATCCACTCTTGCAGATCATCTGTGCTTGGGGTACCAAACATGAGAAACAGAATGTTCAAAATGAGACTTTTTTAATAATGCTTTATTATAGGAACTTGAAATTTGGCACAGCCTCCTGTTACTAAGATGCCTCTCACTTGACATTTACATAGGCATAGCTAAGTTATGCTACTTTTGAAGGTTAGTGAAATTAAGTCAATTCTTTTCATATTTCAAGTGAGAGTTACCTAAACTGCATTAAATATGCATTTTTCTTAACACATCTCCTTTATCACAAAGGATAGTAGTAGTCTGCAGAACTGTTTCTGTCATCTCATAGTGTTTACTAACTTGTGGATGCCAGACTTATTCACCGTAATTGATTTCAGCTTCTTGAGAACAAGGTCTAAGTTTTATAGTTTTATATTTCTTTGGTAAAATATGGTTATATCCACCTCTGAACCCCATACCCTTAAAAGTACAGACATTAGCTCACTAGAATGATTAGCAGGCATACTTATGGGCTGTTCAATATCTCCTGAAACCATTAACTCAAAAATATAATCCAAAGTCAAAAAAAAATAGCTACATCGATTTCTAGAGTGACAGAGTTGAAAGAGCATTGGCCTCAAGGTACAGAGTCCTAGAAAACTAACCCCAACTTTTAAACATTGAGAAGAAAATAGTATCCTAAAGCAAATCATTTTTAAATTATGGCCATCTATCCTTTCATTTACTCGAGAAAAGAAACTGAGGGGTTGTGAATAAAGATCAAGTGAAGTAACAGAAGTACAAGCCCTTTGAAAAACATAAAGTGCTATGAAATTTCCACTGAAATTTGAAGAACCATTGTAGATGAAGAACTTTCTTAATGTTGTAATTGATTTATTGAACCTGGTTTTTCAGAGCATTAGAATGATAAATGCTAATTCTATACAGCCATCAGGTCATTTTCAAAAGAATTAACCTAAAGAAAAATGGCTCGAGTCAGTAGCCAACTAGCCGTAGCACTCTTGATATGTTTATTAATGACACTATAATTATGCTAACATTTTATGAGCTCCTAATATTTGCCAGATTGTGCTAAACTCTATATGGCTACAACATAATACTAACAAAATCCCTGAAGGTATAAGTACCTTATAGTGGGCTCCTTATAAGTGAGGAATTTCTTTTCATAATAAATAATTACCAAGAGACTACTTTGTGCCAAGACTTATAGTGATTTACTTCCTTTCCATTGAGCTTTTAGTAGGGGAGGACAAAGTAAATTAGCAAATCCAAGAAGAAAAATAACAAAGACGAGCCACCAAGAGTTTAGCTAAACGACTCCACGGTATTGTTTCCTGGGCATGTTTTGCATTTGACCTTCAGGACACTTAAACTGATACTAGCCCCCTTGTGCAAGCACAGGACCTAGACAATAGACCCAAGTCACAAGTAAATTTTGAGTTTCTGATATTACTTCCCCATTGTTTGTGTGATAAAAAGTCTCCCCACCTCCAGGGGCCTTCTGCTTGTGCACCCCTTAGACAAGGACTCTGCAGAGCTTACTAGAATCCTGCTCTTTTTGATTTGAATCAATCCAACCTTAGCCCTAGAACTCCAAACGACTCTACCCAGGACCCTAATAAAGGCGCGTGCCCCACATCCTGCCTCTCTCTGCCTGCACTCTGCCTTGACCTCCACGTGTAGCCCCTCGAGGCCTGCTGTGGTATACTTCCTCTAGGGCCTGTGAGTCATAAACCTATTTCAATTTCTTTTATGGTTTTTTGTTGAATTGTGGATCACCATCTGGCACCCTGGCATTCTACTAGCAAAGTTAATTTAACAAAGTCATACCACAAGTACTATACAAAGAATCAAAATGTACAATTAACCTAATTGACCAAAGAGTAAGATTTGAAAAAATAGCTTTTTAACTGAGATGTGAAAGACTAAACAAAATAAGACCTGCAGAGATCAGGAGAAATTGATTTTCAGAGGGAGAAAAGAGCAAGCGAAAACACTGTGAGGCAAGACTGAACCCTGTACTTTTGAAGAAAAGAAAGAGTCCAGTGGGCTGGAGTGGGTGAAGGGAAGAGACAAACGAGAAGGGGACAGAGAAGCAGAGAGACTGGTCATTTCGGGTTCTATAATTCAGGTTAGGGGTTGAATTTCATTCTAATTTAAAGGTTGAGAGCTATGTTATGGAGCAGATATATGATTTTTTAAAATCAATCTGCATTATTAAGAACATGGTACAGAAGCAAGGATGCAAATACAAAAAGCAGTAGACGAGAGAAGAGTTAAAGTCGTAGACCACAGCAGCAGAAATGAAGATGAGCAGACATAGATAGATTGAAGATAAGCTTTGGATTTGGAGGAAGAGGCAAAGGGTAATTAAGGATATTGCTGGAAATTTTCCTGAGCAACTGTGTAGATGGGTTTGCTTACTGAATTGTAAAGACTAAAAAGAGAGTGGGCTTAAACACTGAAGGTATATGGCTAGGACTTGAACTTATAAAAAATAGGAGTTCAAGAGAGAAGACAGTGAACCAATACAATAGAAATCCAATCCTACTGTAACACTTATTCACATAATGGACTGAAGACTTATCATGACTCCACTCCAGCCTACAGCAATGTATACACTCCTGTTTTACTTCTAATAAGAACTAACATAGTCTTCCTTCTGCCCTGGCAATACAAATTTATATCTAGAAAGAAAAAAAACCAACCGGATAGTGTATATGGAAATGTGTTTCTTTAATTCATTGTTTCTAATGTATGTAGAAGATATTTGGGGAAGGAAGATACGTGAATATGTAAAAGTGACACAATATACCTGTGCTAATTCTTTAAAATTAAGCAAATACTGGGATATCTACTTAGAATTTATCTTCTGAGTGAAATATGAATTATATCTAACAATTACAAATAACATTTTCCATTACCCATCTAATCAAGGTATGTTGTCTAACAGTTTCTTAAATTATAAGGTTACTGATTTCACTGCTTTCATCACCTACCCTATCGAATAGAAAAATTCCTCCTGGTAAAACAAGATTCTTAGAATGAGAAAATTTCTGTGCCAAAAGCTATATTAAAATTTATGACCCAGCTATGTCCAGGTAAATGGTCTTAATATTCATTATCATTTTATATTCCTCATGCTAAAATTGCTGATTTGGCTTTAAATGTAAATCTGGAAGAGTGATGTAGAAATCAGTGTAATTTAAGCAAATAAAAAAATCACTATAGCATGTATTTCCCAGAAAAAAAAAGATACATGCACCTTATTGTGGAATGGCATAATGATGTATTTATTCCAAAAAAAAGAAAATGTCCACTAACACAAAAGTATGAGTAATTATTATATACAACATTGTGTATTTTCTATACACAATGTACATCACTGTACATTTTCATAGTTCTAAGATTTTCAAGAAGCATTCTTAACTATCACATTCCTATTCAGTCTACATAATTGGGTTACATAAAATTTCATGCAACCCAATTGAATTTATTGAGTATTTACTATGTGTTGAGACCAAGAACAAATGAATGAATATGAAAAAAGCCTACATAATTAAAGAGCTCATTAATTACACTGTTTTCTCAAGGTTAAGACGTTGATCCAGAATTTATAAGCAAGCTTTGTTGAAAACACTTTGTGTAGACAGCTCTCAGATGCATGAGTTCACAGAGGTGCCATCTCTAGCAAAGAGGGATTTTGGAATTCCAATTTGGGTATTCTTAGTGAGAATTCTTATTCTTCTGTGGCAAGCACAAAAGTATGAGTATTGTAAACGCAATTCTTATTAAATTTGGACATTTTATGAAAGCACATGTTTATATTTGGTAAATGAATTTTTTGAAAATCCTTGCTGCTCTCTGTAATATGAGCAAAAATCTCAGGGGAATAGGACATCTCTCTCTCTCTCGATTTCATAACCTAAATTATCCTCTCAGAGTAGTAACATTATGTATTGGAGTGTAACTAAACCTACCTAGACCAGTGATTGTCTAACAGAAGACAGTGAAGCACATAAGCTGGTTATCAATAAAATTATCCACCCTCTGTTAATACTATAAAAACCATTAAAATTTCAAAACACATATTAAGAATCTAATATATTTGCTTTATATTTCAAATAACCCATATTTTAAAGTATTAATATTTACTTCATTTCTACTTCTTTTATCTATAACAACTTATACAAAAACATTCAACTTGGACCAAAAAAAACAATAATATTTACCTTTGTGTAATACAGTATCTAAAAATGAGAAGGCAAGATGAGACAAAATAAGAGTACTAGAATCTTCAAAATTGAAAAAAATTAATTTTAGATGTTAATTAATGTACTATCTATGATCTGTTTGCCCCAAAACTATGACAAAAACTCATATGTAAAAATGCATTACATCACAGATCAGCTGTCTTGATACTTCAGTTTTCAATTCTTTTGTATAAACAGTAGCTATTATCTTTGTTAGGTTATATTGGCAGGTTAATTAAAATATTTTGTGAACCTCAAGGTAGTGACCATATTTTTGTATTTTATTTTTCAGGAATATTCTATGAAATTATTCTCCCTCAATACAGTATTAAATAATGCCAACACCAGCTTTTGGATTACTGACAAACTTCAGCATTGTCTTTTACTTCTCCCTATCAACTCTGTTTTTGTATGCTTAAGAGAACTTATTCTCTTTGTTCTACTCCTGTCACAATGTTTCTTCCCGGCTTTCTTTACTGATTTCATCTCCTTCATCTCTAAACACTGAAGTACCCTGGGACTCAGTTCTTGGATATCTTCTCTGTCTACACGTACTCCCTAGGTGATCACATCTGGTTCTTTGGTTTTAAATATTATCTATGTTTGATGACCCCGACTTTACCTCTCTACCTCTGATCTCTCTCCTGAACTCCAGTCCTGTAGAATGATCACCTTATTTGGTATTCCAAGTCTTCACAATAGACCTGCAACTCTTCTGATCTCATCCCCTTCTAAACATCCTCCCCTACTCTAGCCACACTGGCCTTCCTACCTACTGTCCTTCAGTTTCCCTATGCAAGCCTCTGCCTTGCAGTCTTTGTACTTGTTCATACTGCCTGGGGTGCACTTTCTCCAAAAGCTACATGGATCACTCCTTCACTTACCCCAGGTGGCTGTTCAAATCTTATCTGATCAAAGAGATTTTCCCTGACCACTATACAAACATAATACTCTGCTTTATTTTTCTTCATAGCATTTATCATTTCCTGACAGATATTCTCTGATTACTTCTTTACTGTTTCCCCTCCTCCACTACAATGGAAGTCTTATGAGAGCCTTGAACTTATTGTTTCTGGTTTGTTACTACAATATATACTGCTTCTAGAATATTGCCTGCAATGTAGCAGGTGTTCGATAAATATTTGTTGAATGAATAAAAACCCAATATTAAATACAGTGGCAGTCTCTTAATTTCATAATTTCCTGGGAGAGATATGGAATTAAAATTACATAGTATTTGTATATATTCGCAGGTACCATAGGTAGATAGACACATTCCAATCCCAAAGAGAAAAATTTTTTTAAAACTCTAATTACATGATATTTGACACTGTTTTGAAAAAAATGTATTTCTAATATGTCATATACATACTTCATTTTATTTTTTCTGAAAATTTAATAAGGATTTATTTTGGGATAATATTAATATTATTTAATGTAGCTGTAATATGCTCTTCTTTCTCATATGCATTACTTCTCATTGAGAATCATTACTTTTAATCTTGTTTTACATTCTTTTTACAACATATGGGATGAAGACAATAATATTTCCATAAATATACCAGCAATGCTGTAAAAACAAAGAAATTGATTCAGCTAAAGCAAAATGATTGGTTGGAAGGCAATTCCACCATACCATAGCTTTTAATATCTTTCATTAGCTCATGTTCAAAAGTTCAAGTTTGGTGTACAAAGAAAGTTTCATAAAATTGGTGAACTCAAGTGTGAGCTGCATAAAATTTCATTGTAAAGAAGGTGGAAAATTGGGGAAAATTTTAGCTCACATCATGATATAAAGATAATTGTCACCCAGTCGTCCCCAAGCTCTCAGTCGGCAGTTTTCAAACTTCAACGTGTACTGAATCCCCTGGACGTTCCTATTAAAACTTTAGACCCTGTCAGTCCCAGATAATCTGATTTAACAGTTTGAAAATAGCCCAAGAAACAGTATTTTTACAAGCACAGCAGGTAATTCTCATGTAGCCAGTCTGAGGACCACACTTTGAGAAATGCTTGTCTAGCTGAAGAAATGCACTATGGTATTATATGCTTTTATGACTATTAGCCATTTTTTTGTTTTAGAAATACATATATTCTTGATATGCTATTTTACCTTTTTTTTTTTTTTTTAATTTCAAGCTTATTGACATGATGGGAAGATTAACTTCTGTCTCATAACTAAAACTGTAGTCAAGGAGCTGCACTTCATTTTTGCCTCCTTCACCTTCCTGAAATGAGGCACATGATTAATTTTTTACTGTCATACCCATATTTGGAGAGTGTTGATAATAATTTGTCTAGTACTGAATTTTAAGCCTTTGGCTATTCGGTATCAACATATAACTAAAACTTCAATTACTTTGTCAGAAAATATTGCTCTATCCCAAGGAAAATACCATAATGGAGGTTTCAAAGGATAAATTTTATGTAAGGCTGAGAAAACTGCAGCATTTAAAGAATGGGTAAATCTTCTCTTGGCAAAAAAACAAATAAAACCAGTTAAAGGTCAGTAGTTTTTTTTTCAAGGTCAATGTTAAATGAAGGTTCTACAGAGCTATAAGTTTTGATATAATTAGCATAACTCTGTATAAGCAACATTGTACTCAATAACAAAAATTATTTTTCAAGACAAGTAAAAAAAATTAAATTTTCCTTATGGGGCTTTGGTATGCATGCTAATTTCCTTCCATTTATTTTCTATCCATGTTTTCCCTTTTGGTATTATTTCATTTAATGTATGATTTACAAACCAAAAGAAGTTAAAATACAGAATACTCCTTGAAATCAAATTTGTTAAATTTGTTAAATTTGAATTAGATAACATACAACTCAAATTCTCTAACAAACCACATTTTACCATAGACTAAAAATAAGTTACTAGACCTCTTTTGATTGTATTCTTAATCAAATGAGTTATTTGAGAAACTCAGTGATTTTTTTTATCTGTTATATGTATATTTTCTGAATGTCCTCAGTTCATAGGGACATTGGAAAAATTAATTTTAACAGCAGTAAAAAATCCCATTCAGATAATCCACAAGAAATATGAAAGCAAATTATAGGAGAGAGTTACACGATATCATATACTAGAATGGAATTTTCAGATGCAAAATAAGATGCCCTTATTGAAGTGGCTTAAAAGAAAGAAATTTTCTCCATTTAAGCAAGAAGTTCAGTTATGACTATTGCACTGTTTTCTCTCATCAGAGATTACAGCCTGACTCATCTCATGGGAAAAAGTGTATGCAATATAGTGTTAGGCCTACATCTTATTCTGTCAACAACCAGAGCAGAAAAAAAATAGATGCTTCACAAAACAGGATCAATAAAATCAAGGCTTTTGGGAAGCTGGCCCAAAGTAGGTCAGGAGCCTTCCCCGAAACAATTGCTCCTCATAGGAGATGCACTGATTGGCTTGGTTCTGGTCACAACTGCAGCTTGATGTTGGGTTTGGAGTCAACGCTGCCAGAGATACTGAGTTCAGAGTAGGAAGAATGATTCCCCCAAAGGAAAATCAAGGTTTCTTTAGATGAGGAAGGGAAAATAGGAACTAGTAAGCAGAAGAAAAAATAAACAAACAGATGTCCGTCCCATCTAAAACTGACATACATTTAATTCATATGCTCTAATAATAAAGTGACTTATAGAGTAACTATATAATAAGTGCAGGGTAAGCTTTATTGGCTTATGTGTAGGAAAAGCAGAGTAGTTCACACTGTTCCGTTTTGATTACGGCTAGAAATACCAACTTTGAAAGCCTTTAGCGTTCTTTCACTTTATGCTTGGAAAAGGGTCTAATTTTTAACCTAGTATCCACAGTTGCCCATTATAGTAATAGAGACCAACTGTTGAGGGATGGTGGCGGGGAGAGGGAGGGAGAGAGAGAAAAAGAGAGAGAGAGGTAATAGGGAGAAAGAGAGAGGAAGAGGGTGGAGAGACTGAGACTGACTTCCGTGTGCCCACCACTCTCAATGTTTTTTGGTCACGCATCACACATTCTTATTGGGGGATTGATTATAAAGCAGAATGAAACTATCGGTAACACATAGCACCTCTGCCATTCTGCCATTCTATTTTAAAAGTTATTTTCTATGCTCTTATACTCCCATAAGTTGTGATTTCTTAAAACTCTTTACTCACTCTTAGGAAAGTTAAACTTAGTTTACTGTCGATCATTCAGAGGCATGAAAGTAGACCTTTCCTTAAACAGAGATAAAACTATTGTACTTTTTTTCTTATTTGTAATTCCCTGTTGTTTCTTGTTGAATTACAATTCCAAATTTTAATCAACATTGGATAGCTAGGAATCAAATAATTAAGTTTGGAGGACATTTTATGGTTCCAAAACATCATATATTGACTCAATAAGCTTAGTTTCTTCCTTTACAAGGTTAACTTTGGATTTAGACAGCTAAATCAATAGTGAAATTGAATCTAGTAATTAAGTGATTTTCTAATGGGAATTAAGAAATTTAACTGAATATTTACTTTTGATAAAAGATCAAACTAGATACATCTACTTATATATGAGATTGAATTGCACATATCAAAAATCTGCCAGGAAGAGATTAAAAGATCACTATACCATTATAATGGTGGCCAAAATAACTCATTAATTCTCTTATTAATAGATCATAGACTATTACTCAATACATAATGATCATTTTTGTCACCATGGTTATAGATTGATGGTTGTAGCTTATCTATAAATACAGAAGTTGACAAATCATCTAGTTTAACCTCTCATTTGATAGATGAGTCAGTGAAAGTACATAGCAATGAACTGCTATGTCCAAGGTCATTGACTGAACTGACATTAGAACAAAACTGGACCTACAATGAAGATAAGTAGACTTTTCTTTTTCATTATTTGAAGTAAAATAATGCTCTATGCTTATCAATAAACTTTTTCCATTCATTATGTTCTTACCATCTTCAAACTTGGTTTGCCATATAATAGGATCCAACCCTTGAAA
Source organism: Pteropus medius (assembly GCF_902729225.1). NCBI lineage: Eukaryota > Metazoa > Chordata > Mammalia > Chiroptera > Pteropodidae > Pteropus > Pteropus medius. The sequence continues at coordinate 17,904,875 of NW_024346062.1, forward strand.
TCCTAATGCGGTCACAAACATAAACATTTGTTTAAAGTGATATGTACAAAGATCAAGAAGATATTATCCTTTCAGGTTTTTGTTTACTGTGCAAACTCTGCCATTTGTTCTGTGCTATTTAACGATAATTAAATGGAAAAGTAATCAGTATTTCAATACTTTAATTTTAATACCTGAAGCTGAAGATTCTCAATCTCTGAGTACTTTAAAAATAATGAGTGGTGCTTAATATAATAACATTAGGTTACATAAGAGTGTAAGTCTACTACCCAAATTTTTCAGTCTGTTCCAAGAGCTACAAACTAAAGTCTTATTGTGTGCTTAATTATTACATTGTCAGCACTGCAGGAGATTCTAAGTAATCATACAAAAAGTCAGGGATGGTTTCTCAAAGATTTAACAAGTATATCAGTTGGACTTATGATACAGAGGAGCTATTTGAAAAGAAGGCAAAGGAGCACACAATAAAGACTGCACAGTGCTATTCAAATGCACACACGCAGGTGTTTTGAGAGATATAAAAATATAAGATGACTCATAAATTTTATTCATCTAAATCTCTTACATTCATTCTCTCCTGTTTTTTCTTCTGTTCTATAAATTAGTGATTCTCAAAGTATGGTCTCTGTTCTTCTGGGAATTTCTGATACCCTTCGAGAGAGTCTGGAGGTCAAAATAATTTTCTTTCTTTCTTTCTTTTTTTTACTTTTTAAGGTATAATTGTCATATAACATTATATTAGTTCCTGGTATACAAAATAATAATTCAATACTTGTATATATTGTGAAACGATCAACACAAAAAGTCTAGTTAACATCGGTCGAGATACATAGTTACAATTTTTTTCTTGTGATAGAACTTTTAGATATACTCTTAGCAACTTTCAAATATGCAATACAGTGTTAACTATGATCACCATGCTTCACATTACATCCCCATGACTTATTTTATAACTGGAAGTTTGTACCTTTTACCCACTTTACCCATTTTGCCCACTCTCCCAGCACCCACCTCTGACAACCACCAATCTATTCTCTGTATCTCTGTTGTTAGAGTCCACATATAAGTGAAATCATATTTTAGATGTCTTTTTCTGTCTGACATATTTCCCTAATTAAAATGCCCTCAAGGTCCATCCACAGTGTCACGAATGGCAAGATTTCATTCTTACATATATATCACATCTTCTTTATCCATTCAACCATTAATGGACACTTAGATTGTTTCTGGGGTGGGGGGAGTGCATATATTTTTTGAATTAGTGGTTTTGTTTTCTTCAGATACTCAAAAGTAGAATTGCTAGATCATATGGTAGTTCTCTTACTTGTCTGAGGAACGTCCATATTGTTTTACATTTTTACATTTCAAACAACAGTGCACAAGGTTTCCTTTTTCATCACATCCTCACCGACACTTGTTATTTCTTGTCTTTTTAATAGTAGTCATTCTAAAAGGTGTGAGGTGTTATCTGATTAAAGTTTTGATTTGCATTTCCCTGGGGATTAATGATGTTGAGCAACTTTTCATGTAACCATTGGCCATCTTCGTCTTCTTTGGGAAAATGTCTATTCAGATCTTCTACTCATTTTTCAATCAGATTGTTTGGAGGTTTTTTTTGCTCTTGGGTCACGAGTTCTTTATATATTTTGGATATTAACCCTTTACATAATTGGGATATATTTTCTCCCATTCAGTAGGTTGCTTTTTCATTGTATTGATAATTTCCTTTACTGTGAAGAAGCTTTCAGTTTGATATAGTCTTACATATTTACTTTTGCTTTTGCTTTTGTTGCTTTTGCTTTTGGAGTCAGATCCAAAAAATAATCACCAAGACCAATGCAAGGAGCTTACTGCCTATGTTCTACTAGGGGTTTACGGTTTTAAGCCTTATATTCAAGTCTTATTAAATACAGTGATTTTATCTGCTTTTTCTACCACATTCGTTTTTTGTAACTTATGGTGCAAAAACAATGGTAGGTAAAATTGCTGGCTGCTTAGGAACAATCACGTTAGTGACACAAAAGTACACCAGGAGTCATTTTATTCTACACTTCATGCACACACATGCACACACACACACAGAGCCAGTTCCACTTAAGAATGGCCTTCATAGAACAGTAAAAATTAATTTTATTAAATATTAACAATGAGTACTTCTGTTTTCAGTATTCCGAGAAAATGGAAAGTAGACAAAAAGCATTACCATTGTATGTTGCAGTACAATGGTAATGTGGAAGAAAATCACTGTGTGATTAAGTTTGAGTCACTTTTTTTTTTCATAGAACATGATGTTTACTTACTAGAATGACTGATAAACCAACTATAGTTATTCAGACTTGGGTATCTATCAGTCATTTTCTCAGAAATATATAAGCCTGCACCTTCAAGTAAAACAATCAACAATATGACTGTCATAACATTTGAGCTTTCAATTGAAAATTGGGATTTTGGAAAACTAATATTCACTATTAGCTCGACTGCTTTGAAATTCTTAAAGGCTATTATAATGAGATCATCAGTGATAACAAGCATGATTCCATAAAATACTGCATAATGAAATGTGTCAATATTTGAAAGTCATGAATAATGTACTGTTAACCAATATTTTCCAAACAACTCATTAATTGTATTATAAGATCATTCACAGTGAAAAGATCCATTCAAAGTGCAAGATGACCAATGGATTTAATAAAACTACATATTAAAAGTTTACTAATATATGTTCAGATTTTATATCGGAACTAAACTTTAATAAATCTCCCTTAAGTTTTGGTGTAGAATTAAAGATGACATCCAACATTACCTGAGAAGGTTATTAAAGCAATCCTTTCTTTTCTAACTAGGTCTGTGTGAGACTATATGTTTTTCAGATACATCAACTAAAACAACATTGATCGTTTTGAATGCAGAAGCAGATGTGAGGATCCAGCTGTCTTACTAAGCCAGACATACTAAGCCAGACATTGAAGAGACTTACAAGACTGTAAAATAATGCTACTCTTATAATTTTTTTTTTAATTTGAAAAATATATTTCTGCGGGAATTCAGAATAACATAACTAATAAAGGGACTGATAAGAATTTTGAAAGAAAATTTGGCTGGGTCATATTAATTGAGAAATGAGTAGAGTTAATCATGGTTTCTTTTAATAAGTAGGGGTTTTAGAAATCAAAATACCCATTATTCTTGTATTATCATGTGAAAAATACTATTTGACAGTCTGATCATATATTGTTGGTATATTTGGCATCAATACACTCACAAAACACTGAAACTCATTCATTACATGTCAGTAGATCTTTGACGCATGATGCTATAAAGAGAATAAAAAATTGTACTAATGTTAGAAAGTCTATTTGAGAAAGGGAGGATTTCAGATCTAGATTTCCCAATTGAATAAGTAAAAGACTGCTCCAGGTAAATGTCATATATCTTAAAAGAGATACTTTTAAATTGCCATGGTCAAAATGTACTATCTCATACCCTGACAGTGTTTGCAATGCTGTTCTTTAGATGGAGTCTTCTCTCAGGTCATAATAAGACTCAAAGATATGATTTAGGGGGAAAAAAAGGTGTTCCTATAGATCTTTCTACATCAGAGCTAGGCTGTGCCACATCCTCTATCACATATAGAGCAGCCCTCTCTATGGAGTTTATTGGATATTTTCCTGACCCCATTAACCAAGTTCATATTTAACCTTGATCCTCATCTATTTTCCAAGTTTCCTATAAACCCTAATGATTTACAGAGACGACAGTGGGAATTCTCCTCATTATTGTGCTCTAAACCAGCTGAGAACAGATAATGGTTTGATGAGTGTTTTCATTACAGACACAACAGAGGATTGGAGGCTGCAGCTTAAAGCTGAGCTTGAAAAGTTTCTTTTACTTTCTTTCTCTGAATTGAATTGATGCAGCCATGCTGCAAGAAAGGAATGGACCAGCTGGAGAGATATGGACTCCACTTATTCCCAGTTATGAAAGCCCTATTCTAGTCTGTCTAGTAAAAGGGAGAGTCATCAGAGGGATAGATGAAGTAATTACAAGTAGCATGAGTAAGAGGAGAGACAGCTAGAAGGAAAACAAGATAACAGACAAAGATGGGGGAGGGAGGGAGGGAGGGAGGGAGACTGACAGACATTAAAAGAGAAGAGGAAGAGATACATAGGACTATAACAGACTGTGACTGTGATACATTACACAAGTAGAAATATTGTAATAGTAGACATAGTAGGAATCAGTTCATCAACAAATTATCTAATATATTTACTTTCCTTTTGGAGATGGATAGAACTTATACTCATTTGCTCAGTGAGGGACTGAAAATCCTCTCTCTTCAAGGACCTGGGCAAAGACCACTGCTTCACAGAAAGACACAGAAGCATAATCCATCCATCCCTGAGAGAAAGGAAAGAATAAACTCTTGGCTTAGGATCCTGCAAAAGTTTGAATTCACTAAGGAATGAGCTAAAATTCTTTTCCATCCAAGATGCACCATATATACACAATATAGATACCATTCCATGATGGTTCAAGGGTGGTTGAGATAGCTCGACTCTTGAGGCCATTTCATGAGGTCTAAGAGTAAGGCTAAATCAGGAGAATGGAGATTTCTCTGAGCCCACTATGACCTTAGCATCTAATAACAGGCAACAGGAATTTACTGCTGGGGTCTGGGCAAGATTGAGGAGAGAGCTATTTTGTATGACTCAGGAATGAAGGGACCGCTACAGTTACAGAAGCAAAAACACTAAGAAAAACTCTCTGGTGCCACAGATACCACAACAGGCAAAAGGAAACAGCTGCTTACCACTGGAAGAATTTGAAGTCTGAGGAAATGACAACACAAAACCCAAACCATCACAAACCTCAAAAAGATTCAGTGCCTCAAAGTAGTAGCCTGATTGAAGAGAGAAGCATGTTCCTCTGTGAAGATTGGTTTGAAAGACAAATATATTCTATAAAATTTCTAACAGTACCCAGAGAAGGTGAAATATATTTTAAATTCCTTTCAGGTAAATTTACAATGATCTATCCTTAAAGGCTCATGAGAATGTGAATTTGCTTCAGAATCAATCTGATGAGTATTTTCATAACAGATGTTAATTACATAAACTAAAAAATTTAAGTCTCCATTCTATAATATATTGTTTGTTTACCAATATTTCTTTTTCTGTTTTTACCTTTAACCTTAAAGCGTGATGTTTTGTTTTGTTTCTGGTAGTACTTTCTATTATATAATCTATGCAAATTCTTAAGAGTGCTTAGTATAGGGCAAGGGTTCAATAAATGGTAGAGAGCTACCCTATTAATTATTCTTGATTATATATTTGTACAATGTATTGATTGTATATGACTGTGTCAAGTTCCATGAGAAGAGTGCCCCTCCATATTTATTATTGTATCTTCAGCATCTAATACAGTGACTTACACACAGAGAGCACCCAACAGCAAGGGGTAAATGCATGAATGAATAGAATAACTGTATTGCTGATAACAAAACCTCAACCATGATTGATCTCACCACTTAATTTTGAATATCATAACACCTCAACACAATTTTCTTAGTATAAAACTAGGTAAATCTAAATTCCCAATACAATGTGGAATCAGTAGTAAATATACAAAGCCTTGCAAAACATCTCTATATTAAAATTGTATGACTTGGGATGCATGCTTTTGCCAAGATGGTGTAGGCACCTTTCTCCCAGGACCTTCCCCTTATAACTAAAAAGCACTGGACATAACATCAACAGGCATAAAACACCTCTCAAAGGTAAATAGAAGAAGCTGGTCTGCCTAGAGACTTCAGGAATGACTTGGCAGTGAGTTCCTTGGCTTTTCTTATTGCCTTCCATACACACTGGACAGGCTTAACCCAGTGTAACAAGGATTTGTTTCTATATTGTGTTATAATTTTTATAGGTTTATGTCTTATAGTACATCTATTTTGTATATGATGTGAGGTATGAATCACTGTTCATTATTAAAACATTTTTATTTCAGCATATGTGTGAAGGAATCAGAGAGGTTTTATTTAAAAGCATTTAAGTCTCTTCCCTAGAACGAAACTATTTCTCATTGAATCTTGATAAATACATAAAATAAACTCTTGAATGAAATACATGCCCCTTGTTCTGTAATAAGAAAAAAAATACTGTTTGTACTAAAACACCAAGTTCTTCCTCATTAGTTTTAAAAAAACATTTCCATTATTTACTTACTAGCATCATTAGATTTCCTAAAGATAAATCAGGTTGGGATTTCTCTGCTCAACATTTGAAAGTCTCTTTCTTTTATATCCACATTGTATTTATTTTTATCATCCTAAAACATATTGTATGTTTAAGACAAACATAATTGTGGCATCACAATGTATGCACATTTTGTTTCATGATGTATGCATATTAATTTTCTTGCCCTATGTTAATAATTTTCGTACTGTCCTTATATCATGCAGCTCAATTAGAACTCCATTTCTGGTCTCTCCTGGGGTATCTTTTTTTCTACCATATCACAGAGTATTGAGGCAAATTCTGGGTATCCTAGAGCTAGAATTTTCCTATGATATGGATTTCAGAGAAATAAGCTCAGGAACTCAAGCATGTTCAATGGTCCAAAGCTATCACGTAACCAGAAGTAGTAGATAAAGGAGGATGTTGTGAAGATTGGCTTTTATTCCAAATCACATTTCTGAGGCACGCATTTTGTTGATGAATTTGGTGGCTCAATACAGAAAGACATTTCTTGTACCCACTGAAGTAAAACCTTTGCTGTTCTTCTCTCCGAGGGCTAATACACGATCTGACTAGGGCCAATGAGTGAAACTTGAAGTATAAACATTAAAAAGTTTCTGATTTATTCTTACCACTACGAAAAAAAAAAATTAAGTATGAAATAAATGGCATAATGTCAAGAAGCCTGCTGACAACAGAAGCTTGAAGACCAGTAGTTCATAAAAGATTTGGTGACAGAAGTTTATGACAATGTAAATTTAGTGGATGTTAAGCCTCTCTGTATTCTTTATTTCACCTGACTCTTCTAGTAACAAGGCCTTTAATCGAAGTGTTGATTTTGGTCTATTACTTTTGTTTCCCCCCTCAATAAATCAAACATTTTGTGATAGGCAACAATGATAACAGTCTAGAGAAGTATAAAAATTGGAGGACAATGAAGTTTTCAAGAAGAGAATTGAGTTTGAACTTCAAGGATGGGTTCTAGAACAGCTCCCAAGTATGATGGCATTAAAAAGGACATTCTAGGGAAAAATAACAGGAGCAAAATCCTAAACAATCATGAAAATTTTCTATTATCCTAAATTATAAATAATCATAGATGTTTTTAGCTGGGAATGGCCTTGGAGTTCACTAATTCCATTGGTCTACCAATCATGTGACATATCCCTGGAGTTGGCAGAAGTAACTCTAGATCATAGAAACAAAAAGGGGGCAGATTATGTTTCATAAAAGTATATTATACTAAAATTAAAATGTCAATATCAGTAGTTTCTCCCAATCACTTTATTTTACACGTAAGAAAGCAGTACAATGGCAACTTTATGTATGCAGAAATCCTAATCAGAACAGAAGGACTACATGCTTTAAATTCCACTGGTAGGCCACATTTATAGAAGTGTTGGAATTCAAGGAAAGATTCATTTTCCAATAATTCTCAAGAAAGGGAAAATAAAAGTCCTTTCAAAGTCAAGTACCACCGAGAATAACAAGGACATATTCCCAAGGTAATTCTATTCCTTCAGGATAAATATACTTTATAAAACATAGTTCAAAGCTTGATTGCACCACTATCAAGAAAAGAAATAATGATCTACTGACAAATTGAAACTACTTGTTATACTGAGAAAATACATTTGTGAATGTAAAAGTAGAAATGAATTTATTACTCATGTTTTGAAAGACTACAGGGAGAGATACTATCTAATGATGGTTAACAGTGGAAGAAAACTTCATAACTGAGGATTGGAAACTGAAAGAATTCTCTTAAGTTCTAAAAAAAAATAAGTTGACCTAGATATATGATTCAGGAAATTTTATTATGGAAACATAATGAGTTTTTTTCATTTTTTTTCTTGTGGGGGCTCTACATTAAGCATTTCAAAAGAACTAAAGGTTCACATCAATCCAATAAAACATCTAATTTTATTTCCTTCCAGATTTTGCTAGTGATGGAACTAAATTGATCTTCATCAGTTCTTGATGTTCAGAGTTTTCCCCTTTCTACTGAAGATCTGCTTATTTTGCAGTTATAAAATTGTAGCCAGAAGCAAAAAACTTTAAATGCATGCTTTTTTACGAATTGTGCAGAAAATGTAAAATACTCTGGACGTTAAACATTCAGCCAGCTCTGTGAAAAGGAGTGTTCAGTTTTGACAGATATTCCAGTTAATTCAGAAAACAATAATTAAAATTAATCTATCATTGTGGTGGCATATGTTACTCCTTTACTGGCTTATTAAGAGACTATGCTGGATGCTACTGGCTTGTAAAACTATTATAATTCCTTCAGTGACCCCATGTTAAAAGAACTATCGACAAAGGCAAATAATAATAACAATAATGATAACAACAACAACAATAACAACAACTACAACAATAAATGTGTGCTAAACTGTAAAACCTTTCAGATATCTCTTCATTTCTATGTTTTTTAAATTTAAAAATCCAGGAAACTTTTTATCTATTAAGCTTTAGTTTCTGCAAAACGACGCATTTGAAAATCTCAACAAGTATATTTTCTTGCAATTTTCAGTTATAAATTTTTTAAATTAAAAATAAAATAAATCACTACTGCCATAGTACTATTTAAATAAATCACTACTGGCAGAGTACTATTTAAAATAAATCACTACTGGCAGAGTACTATTTAAAATCCAAAATACATTTTTCTAGTGTATTAAAAATACAAATCTCAAGGATTCACTATATGTCTTTTTAATCTTGTAGCTCTACTTCCTTACCCTTAAGAATACTGTTTTTGATATTTAATTTTCACTCTGTGGGAATTTGATACTGGCTCTTGAACTTACATTTCTGACTAGGTTGGGTTCGAATTATAAAAAACTATAATACTAAGTATAGTTTAATTAGCAAAAGTTAAGCAAGCTCGGGTGACATTTATTATACCAAATCTTACATATAATAAGTACTCCAATTAATTGAATTGATTATTCAAAAAGGAATACTTCCAGAAATTTAATTAGAGCATATAAAACCAAGTATTTTCAGATTTATACTATCTCAGAAAAGGTGAACCTATCTTAATTCAAATTTCATCCATTTACCATGTGCATGTATTGACTATATAAAAGTCTCTGTATATATGAACCTTGAAATATGTTGACTCAAAAAAGAGGCTATTTAGAGCTGACACCTAAATTCATGATAAAGATTATTTATAAAAGAGATGACTTTATCATCGACTGTAGAAAAAAGGCATAAATGAACTCAATTCATATCACGATTATTTCTCCCTCCCTTGATGAGTTCTTTCTTGGTCTTATCAGTTACTAGTTATATTTATTAGCTGTTTTCTTGTTCCTTTGTCCTCTATCAAACTAGATTTAAACCTATGTGAATTCAAGAGAGTATCTTCATTCTTTAATATCCCATTAGACACACTTCACTCACACTAATAATATCTAATTTAGCAATACAGCAACTAGGGAGGTAAATTATTGCCTAATGAAACATCAACTTATTACCTTCCTTCTCATTCATTCTGTTCTACCATGTGTTTTATTTCATTCATTTCACTTGTTTTATATATTTTATTACCTAATAATCTTTGTTCAAAACTGAGATAAAACTGTAGCTCAGTAGTAAGGTTTCTGGGACAAAACACAGCAAGATGACTGAAAATTTATAAGATGGGAAAGATTTTTTAAATAGTTCTAGAAATTAAAAGATAGATTTTTTTTCTTTATTTTTTGAGTTTTAAATGTTCTTGTGAGAACAATGTCTTTGTTTTCTCTCTAATTAAATATAAATACAGTTTAAAGAGTGAAATAATTATTTCGGAAACATTTGTTCAAAAGACATAGCTAAAATAACTCAGCATAAAGCAGTAAATCAAAGAATACACATTTAGACATTAAAAATTGAAACCATAATTATGATAAGTTGCACTGGAAACATGCTAGTTTTTGTGAAACTAATTAGTCTTCTATAATGGAAAACATTATAATTTGGTCTATATGGTTATCAGAGATAAAATCAAAAACAACTGCATATTTCCTGACATTTATATTTCTAAATTATCAAACATAATTTTTTTGCAGGTAATTGACTTCCAATTTTTATAAAGTTACTGAAATATGTTATTTCTTTCAAATCTTTTCATAATCCATATCCCAACAACTCCTTCATTTCAACAACTTCAGAATGTGTTACAGTTTTAACTTATTAGTTAGCTGCAAGGAAATACTTTCTTTTACTAAAAGGGAAACACTTTATGAAAAAGCTAATAAAATATTTCATCAACTTTCTTCTGGATGGCAATAATTTTTTTACTAGAAAATCGATATAAATATTTCAGAAATGTCTAAAATGGGGGATCCTTAATTCCACCAACATGAAATGATAATATTATAAAGTTATTCTATTATTGATACTCCTCCGTGATTTTTATATAGCTGTGTATGTAATTTGTATTATATTTGACATTGTCAAATATGAAAATGTTAAGGAACTAAAAGAACTGAAAGAAGATCACCTATTCAGAGAGAACCAAAAAAGAGAGAGTAAAATATTACTACATGTTATGAATTCACAGAGTATCAAATTGAAGAAAAATAAGGCAAAATTAGAGAGAACTGATTGATTAAATTGGCAAACAAATGAGATATCAAGTGCCATATTATTGAACTCATGGTTTACTAAACCTGTAAAGTATCAGTCAATTTAGTTTCCGAAAAGTTAAAAATCACAGGACTTCCAGTCAAGATGATGGAAAACAAACATTGGGCTTGCCTTCTCCCATGACCATATCAAAATTACAACTAAATTACAGAAACGACCATCATTGAGAATTACCTGAAGGCTAGCCAAACAGAATTCCTAGAACTAGGATTTAAAGAAGACACATTGTGACTGGTAGGAGGGGCTGAGACCCAGAACTGGCACATCCCATTCCCAAGGTGAGGTGGTTAAGAAACAGGAGGGATATCTCGGCTGCAGAGGTCTGCCCTTAGGAGTGAGGAGTCCCAGCCCTACAACTGGCTCCCCAGCCCAGAGCTCCAGTGCCTAGAAGCAAAATCCCCATTACATCTGACTGTAAAAACCAGTAGGGGATATGGCTGAATGAGATGGAAAGCCATTGGAGTACCAGGCATTCTTCTTAAAGGGGCCCCCACATATTAACTTACTTGTTCACAAACTCACTTGCTCTGACCTCCAGCAATGGGACAGCAGCTCGAAAACCACCAAGGACATAAAGGGAGGAACTGAACTGTCTGGCTTCCAGGCAAGGGCTGGAAGGGCTGGGGGATCAGGGAAGCTCTCTCCAGGGATGGCTGTGCTAGCATGTGCCATGATTCCTTTGTTGAGTCCTTGACCAAGCTAGCCAAAAGACACAAGCAGGCACAAAATCTGAATGCTCCATTAATTTGGCTAACACCATTCACCCCACCCTGGTGATTCTGAGACCTTGCCCCACCCAACTCACACACCTGGCCCGAAACTCTTAATAGTTTTTCACACAAGTGGCCTTCCTCAGCTTTTCTGTGACCTTTCCTAAAATCCCTCAAAGGTCCACAAACCTCAAACAAGCAACAGCTAGTTTTAGCATGCTTCATACCTCTTGCTAAGTGGCTCCAAGAATAGCACTAGTGGCAGCTGGCCTCTGTTCACAACCTAGCCTCACCCAGACACCTCCAAGCCCAGCACAGGCAGCAAACAACTACTTGAGCTTCTACCAGGATGCCCAAGGCCAGAAACAGTCAGAAACTGGCCTTGGCCTGTAATAGATTTCTTGCCAAGAAGCCCAGAACCAACACATCTGGTGGCCAGCTTCAGCCAACACCAGAACCTGAACACCACCCAACCAGCTCTACAAATGATACACCCAAAGGGCAGACTCAGCATGTGCCAAAGCCCCATGAAAGCAAATCCTTCTACACAGGGTCATCCCCAATAAAACAGCTTATACACTATAGTCACAGCAATTCTTCACAGCTAGTTAGCCCGAGAATCAGTCCCACTCACTGATTTGCCATGAGAAATCAAGGTTCAACTACAACAGGAAGGCACACACAAGCCACACAAGGGACATACCTGAAGCATCCAGATCAGGAGACGAGGAAGACTGCACCACTGGGCCACAAAGGAAACCTACCTCATAGGCCACTCTGTCAAGAGTGAGAAATGTAGCAGATTTATCTAATACATAGAAACATACACAGGAAATTGGCCAAAATTGGGACACAGACATATCCTAAATAAAATAAAACTCCAGTGAAAGAACTTAATTAAATGGAGACAAGCAATCTACCACATGCAGAGTTTAAAACAATGATTATAAGGATGCTCAGGGAACTCAAGGGAAGAATTAATTATCTCAGTGAGAACTTCAACAAAGAGATAAGAAACAAAAGATGGAGATAGAAAATATAAAAAGAAACCAGTCAGAAATAAAGAATACAATAACTGAAATAAAGAATATATTAGAGGTAATCAACAGCAGATTACATGAAGCAGAGGTTTGAATCAGTTATCGAGAAGACAAGGTGGCAGAAAACACTCAATTAGAACAGCAAAAAGAAAAAAGAACTTTAAAAAATGCGGACAGTTTAATAAATACTGGGATAACATCGAGCATACCAACATTTGCATCATAGGAATGCCAGAAGAAGAAGAGTGAAAGCAGTGGACTAAAAACCTATTTGAAGAAATCATGTCTAAAAACTTCTTTAACTTGGAAAAGGAAATAGACACAGAAGACCAGAAAGCACAGAGAGTTCTAAAAAAGATGAACTCAAGGAGGCCCACACCAAGACACATTATCATTAAAATGCTAAAGGTTAAAGACAAGAGAGAATCTTAAAAGCAAAAAAAGAAAAGAAATTAGTTACAAGGGAGTTCCCATTAGACTGTCAGCTGATTTCTCAACAGAAACTTTACAAGCCAGAAGGGATTGGCATGAAATATTCAAAGTGATGAAAAGCAAAGACCTATAACTAAGATTACCCAGCAAGGCTATCATTTAGAATAGAAGGAGACATAGTTTCTCAGACAAGAAAAAACTAAGAGTTCATTGCCACTAAACCAGTATTACAAGAAATGTTAGAGAGATTTCTTTAAGATCAAAAAAAGAATAAGAAAATGTAGGAAAGAAAAAATTTCATTGACAAAGGCGAACACATAATAAAAGCAGTGGATCAATTAACTATAAAGCTAGTATAAAGGTTAAAACGCAAAAGTAGGAATATCATGTGTAGTTATGACAAATTAAGAGATACACACAAATATACACACAAAATATAAAAAATAATGACAAAAACAGAAACGTAGAGGGTGTGACTAAAAATTGTAGTGATATTAGAATGTGTCTGACTTCAGCGATCATCAACTTAAAATAAATGTATCTTGGTGTATAGGAAGCACATGGTACCACAGAGCAAAAAGCTGCAAGAGATCTATAAGAAATAAAGAGAAAGAAATCCAAATACCACACTATAGAAAGTCATTAACATACAAGAGAGGAAGAAAATAAGAACAGAGAATAACTACAAAAACAATCAGAAAGCAATTAATAAAATGGCAATAACTAAATGCCTATCGATAATTACTTTGAATGTAATACTCCTATTGAAAGAAATACGGTGGCTGAATGAATGAAAAATCAAAACCTATACATATCCTGCCTACACAAGATGCACTTTAAATCAAAAGATACACACAGACTAAAAATAAATGGCTGGAAAAAGATGCTTCATGCAAATGAAAATTAAAAAAAAAAGATAAGGTAGCTATATATCAGACAAAATAGACTTAAAAACAAGGGCTCTAACAAGAGACAAAAGCATTTCATAATCATAAAAGGACAACTCAACAAGTAGATATAACTCTCATAACCATCTATCTACCCAATGTAGAAAATCACCTAAATATACAAAGCCAAGATAGACTGACATAAAGAGAGAGATCAATAGTAATACAGTCATAGTAGAGGACTTTAACACACCATTAACATCAATGGACAGATCATCCAGAGAGAAAACCAACAAGCAAACAGTGGCCTTAAATGACACATTAGACCAGAGAGACTTAATTTTTTTAGAACATTTCACCAAAAAGCTGCAGAATATACATTTTTCTCAAGTGCATATGGAACATTCTCCAGGATAGACAATATGTTAGGCCACAAAACAAGTCTCAATAAATGTGAGAAGATTGAAATCATATCAAGCATTTTCTCTGATCACAATGTTATGAAGCTAGAAAGCAATTACAAGATAAAAATTGAAAAACGCAAACACATGTAAGCTAAATAACATGCTTATAAACAATGAATGGGTTAACAATGAGATCAAGGAAGAAATCAAAAGGTACCTTGAGACAAATAAAATGAAAATACAATGATCCAAAACTATGGGGCACAGTCAAATAATTCTTAAAGGGAAATTTATAGCAATACAGGTCTATCTCAAGAAACAAAAAATAAACAATCTAACCTTACACCAAAAGGAACTAGAAAAGGAAAAACAAAGCCCAACATGTGTAGAAGGAAGGAAATGATAAGGATCAGAATGTAAACAAATGAATCAGAGTCTAAATAATTATTGAAAAGATCAATGAAACCAAAAGGAAGTTTTATGAAAAGACAAAATTGATAAACCTTTAGCCAGACACATCAAGAAAAAAAGTGATAGGGCCCAAATAAATCAGAAATGAAAGAGAAGTGATAACTGACGCAAGAGAAATACAAAAGATTTTAAGGAACTACTATGAACAATTATATGCCAAGAAACTGGACAAACTAGAAGAAATGGGTAAATTCCTAGAAACATACAATCTTCCAAGGCTGAATCTGGAAGAAACAAAAAATCTGAACTGGCCAATTACTGCAAACAAAATCAAATCAATAATGGAAAAGCTCCCAACAAACAAAAGCCCTGATTCAGAGAGCTTCACAGGTGAATTTTACCAAACATTCAAAGAATTAATACCTATTCTCAAATTATTCTAAAAAATTGAAGAGGAAGGCAGGCTCCCAAATTTATTTTATGAGGCCAGCATTACCTTGACATCAAACCAGAGATTCTACTAAAAAATAAAATTATAGGCCAATATCTCTGATGAAAATAGATAACGAAAGACTTCGACAAAATATTAGCAAACAGAATTCAGCAATACATCAAAAGATCATAACCATGATTAACTGGGATTTACTCCCAGGATGAAAGGTGAGTCCAATATCTGCAAAGCAATTAAGGTGATATATGACATAAACAAAATGAGGAACAAAAATCATACGATCATGCCAATAGACACAGAAGAAACATTTGACAAAATCCAACATTCATTTATGATAAAAACTCTCAGAAAGTGGGGATACAGGGAACATACCTCAACATAATAAAGGCCATATATGACAAACTCACAGCTAACATCATAGTCAACAGTGAAAATCTGAAAGCTTTTCCTTTAAGATCAGGAATAAGACAAAGATGTCCACTTCTACCACTTCTATTCAATATAGTACTAGAAATCTTAGTACTACAATCTTAGTACCACAGCAATCAGACATCTAAATTGGAAGGAAAAAGTAAAACTGTCATTATTTGCAGAAGACATATTATATAGGGAGAATTCTTTAGAATTCTGTTAGAACTAATAAATTCAGTAAAGTATCAGGATAAAAAATTAATATTCCAAAATTGGTTGTGTTTCTTCTATACCAACATTGAACTCTCAGAAAGAGAAATTAAGAAAACGATCCCATTTACAATTGCATCAAAAAGAAAATACTTAGAAATAAATTTAACCAAGGAAGTAAAAGGACTGTACTCAGGAAACTATAAGTCACTGAAGAAACTGAAGAAAATACAAATAAATGGAAGTATACTGTGCTCATAGATAGGACATCATTTAAATATCTGTACTACCCAAAGCAATCTGTAGATTCAATGCAATCCTTATCAAAATACCAACGACTTTGTTCACAGAACTGGAACAATCCTAAAACTTTATACAGAACCACAAAAGATCCCAAATAGCCGAAGCAATGTTGAGAAAGAAAAACAAAGTTGGAGGTATCACACTACCTGATATCAAACTATACTTCAAGTATAGTTTGCAGAACAGCATGGTACTGGCATAAAACCAGACATAAGGAACACACACGCACACACACACACACACACACACGCATACAAGTTCAGCCCAAACTCTCTAAAACATACTTCTAAATGGGTGATTTTATACTTAGAAATCTCTTGTGTCTTTTTATTTCTTACTGACATAAGTCCAAATGTCATTTGGTATTTTTCATCCCTGATCCTTACCCCTAAACCTAGAATCTCCTTCCACCTCCATTTAGGCATTCTTAACTTCCTAGAAATAGGGAAAGGAGGTTTTATCTAGTATATCAATTTAAACAGACCGTGACAAGTAATAATTTATAAGCATATGCCAGATTTTTTTTGTTTATTTTTATATATAATCAAATAAGAAAAATATATTGCTGTAACAGCTAGCTATTTCTTCATACCATATGACCCTAAAACTTAGTGATTTAAAATAATAAGCGTTTAAATTATCCCGTAATTCTACATTTAATTGGCACATTTTATAATCTAGATAATCTTCGGTGGGTCTGTTGCACCCTCTCATGTATTTATTGTCAGCTACTGGGTCATGAGATAGCTCTGGGATCCCTAACCCCCGGACTGTGGACCGGTACCTCCATGGCCTGCTAAGAACCAGGCCGCACAGCAGATGAGCAGCGGGCAAGTGAGCAAAGCTTCATCTGTATTTGTAGCTGCTCTCTAACACTAGCATCCCTGTCTCAGTTGCACCTCAGATCATCGGGCATTAGATTCTCATAGGAGCACCTGTCCCTGGTGCCAAAAAGGTTGGGGACCTCTAAGTAGCCGGATGATTTAATATGTCTTCACTCACATGTATGGCAGTTGGCAAACTGTTCTCTCAAGTGCATTGGTTTTCCTCCACATGTCTTTTCACCCTCTAGCAGGCCCTAGATTAGTCACCTGGTTATCTAAGGTTTCCACATCCAACAATAACAAAACAGCCTCCTTGTGCAACATATCTCAAGCATCTGCCTCTGCGACTTTTACTAACGTCCCATTGGCCTAGTAAATCACATGACTTACTCAGATTCAAGGACTAGTGAAGTCAGATCCACCTCCTGATGGAACAGTGAGACAGCTTTTGTAATTTGTGTCTGTCTATTACATCTAAGTTCTCAATTTTTTGCATAAAGATGTTCATAATATTCTTTTATAATACTGGAGATATTACTATTTATTATCCTGTGTCTATTTTCAAAGATTGGTATTATCTTAAATTTATTAAAAGAAAAAGAATTACAATTAATCCCATTTAGTATATTAACTGAAATTACATTGTAGGACATAAAACAAAAAATGTACTGGAGCAGTTTATAGTAGTCTGGTAATAGAAAGCATACATACAAGTAATAAACACAAATAAGTTTGTATACTAAAATACACCTTATTCACAGATGTAACTATAAATTATTTTTCCAGGGACACTATATAGTTAATAATATCTGGATATATTCTTTAAGAGGAATCAGATAAATACTGAAATTCGATTAATATAATTCTTATTCTCTCTCTACTAAGACTACATGCTGAATGTTGAGGAGATGAAAAGACAGATATTACTGCTTCAGTGAAACAGAGCTCTCTAGCTATAGCCCACAACGAAGAAACCTTTACTAATGAATCCTACACCTATTGTGAATCATTATTATGTCCATGCACTGTTAGGAAGGAAAAATGACAGTCAGTTCAGGATGTTAAGCTTAATGATTTTCTAAACCAGGATAAAAAAACATTGGGTTCTGACAGTAAAGTATGGCCAATTTTCTCACATTCATCTTTATTTTATAACAAGATAGGCCATTCATTATACCTGCAGGAATATTTTTACATTGGAATAAAATTGCTTAATTTAGTTTCATAGATTTTCCAAATTCTTATCAAGTGCTTTACTGGAAGCACACATAGTGTATTCTTCCAACCCAATATTATTTTTAAATTTTCATGATGATCAAAATATGATATACATTTAATATATATATATATTTGTCCATGCACATTTTACCTGTCTTTTCATATATTTGTTATCTATTATAATACTTTTTACAGTTATACTTTTCAAAGTTATTTGCTTATTAAATTCATAGAAATAGACATGACATACCAGGTAAATGAGATAATGCTACGTATGCTCAAGTTATGAGTTCTTTTCTGAAGATGAAATAAGACTATGATCCTATAAAATACCAAGATACTATGATAACAAAGACTCTTTTATTAAAGACTTAATCTTTTTATTTATTGAACCCTATGAATGCAAAAATATAGATATGGTATGTGTATATGTAAATATAAGTGTGTGTGTATACATACACACATATACCTACATGGGGGGCGGTGTGGATGAGTGGGTATACATATGCATGTAAAACATCTGCATATATATTAAATACAATGAAATCATTTTGTTTAACGCAGACTAATTAGAAACAAAAGATGTTATTTATGTATACGTATTCCGTTTTTTAAAAAATAAAATTTTTGTAACTTTCAATGATATTTGTTACAGTTGCTCTAAAAACCTAGACTTCTGTATGAAACCTGTTCAGAGAAAAGTGTTTCAGTGAATCACATGAATAAATTGATATAAAGATGCACTCTATTGGAATGAAAAAACAATACTCTCAAAATTATTCACAAAATATGACTGAATCTTACCCAGTTTTATCTATAACTGACAGTTCCTCCCCTTGAGCTAATGCTCATGTTACCATTGTAACTTATCTTTTAGTCATCTCATAGGAATGTCAAATTCAAACTCTAAGAAGTATATTCTTCTGACCTACACACACTATATCACCTATCCCCACTCTGCGTTGATGGCTTCACCATCTACCTACACACTGAAGGCAGAAACTTCAGATGCTTAAAATCATCTGAGATCCCTCTCTTTCTGAATGATAAAGTACAAACTCCTTAAAATCTACTCCCACCAAATCCTCATTCCTATATACACACATGCACTCAATTTCAATCACATAATATTACCCAAAATCATTTCAGTAAGCAATGTACCAAAGCATTGCTTTGGTGGGCAATGAAGACGATCATTTACTTATTGAAGGCCTACCATATTCCAGACACTGCTCAAGCAATTAAGATACACAAATGAACAAAAATAAAGTAAAAATAATTGCCTTCAAGAGGCATTGTAAATTTAGTCTAGAGTTTAAAAGAAAGGCATACAACAGCTCAAACAGACTAAGACAGCATCTGAGTTAAGGAATGTCAAGATTAGAAAACTGTCAACACCAGGCTTCTTCAAAGACCCAGAAATCTATTTGAAACATTCTGTCTAAGACAAATAAAGATGTCTGAACTTTAAAAAAAAAAAAAAAAGAGAAGTGGCATACCCTGGAGTTATGAATTTGGGTATTATCCACACTTAAGTGATATGTAAATGCATGTGATGAAATTATATCACCAAGAGAGTGAGCGTAGATAGAGAAAAAGCACAAGGGCTGAGGAAAAGAAGAGAAAGGACCAGCAATGAGACTGGTAGGCTCAGTGGATGGGAGGTTACGGTAGGGTCAATATTGTTGGATGTGAAATTCTAGAGCAGCGAACTAGAAAAAGGGAGAGTAGTCAAATAATGAGATCCATGAAAATGAGATTTTGGAAAGGTTGCAGATATAGGAATTGACATGGTCTAGCATATGACTATAGGAGTGAGTGGCTATAATACGCGATGGTCAAATATTTGCAAAGGAGTAAAGAAACTTAGAGGCTAAAGAGATAGCAGGATCTCTATCAAATCATCAAGAAATAAGACATAAGTACATTTGCAGAGGACAACAGTGAAAGATTGAGAAATGATTTTTAACTACTCAGATATCTGTAGATGATAGCACAATGAAGAATAGTAGTAATATACTGTAATACAGTAAAAACAAAAAAAGTAATTGTTTTAGGGAAAACAGATGGAGAGGAGTATGGAATTATAAAAAAAAAAAAAAAACAATCTACCTTTAAGCCCAGTGATCTTAGGAATATGAGAGAAAAGCAAGTACCACTTGGGAGGGCTTCAGGTAAAAAAATATCATCAGGGAAGATCTATGTTTCTTTTAGAGTAAAAGGGTAAAGTAAATGCTCAAAAAGAGATTGACAATATAGATTTTGCTACTGATGAACCATAAATTCTAAAAGGTTTAGGGAGAGGGTTGAGAAAAGGACTGAAAGGGGCATGTGCAGGGTTAGACGACATTCAGGAGATGACTCACAAGGTATAAGGAAGTCTGGAGCTTCCTATGGTAACTACGGAAATATCATCAGTTTAATCTTAGTGGAATCAAATTATATAGTTTTAGCAAAACTGTGATTGTTGTGGAGCTTGAAGCAGTGAGTATCTCAGTGTACAAGAGTAAAGATCCTGTCAGGGGCTCTGTAGACCTGCTCTATGTAGTTGGAATTAAAGACTTCATGGGAAGTTGTCTTACTCTAAGCAAAGTTTCCACATACCCCTGCTGATGAAGGATTTAAGGCTGAGGAAATACTCCCCCCAATTTGACAGTCCAGTTGAAATGTCATTCTTTCTGTCTTTTTCTGGCTATCAAAGGGAGCTAACTTATTTCCTCTTCTTCTTTCCATAGCTCTCTGTTCACCCAACTATCATCATTTATGCCTACCTGTCTTTCTACTAGACTGTGAGACTCTGCCATGAAGGAATAATTTATCTTAATATCTACAAAGTCTAGCATAGGGTCTGGCATATATATGGTACTCAGGAAGATGCTGTGGTTGGTAGGTTAAAGCATAGTATTCTAAATCAAGACTTCTCAAACTTAAATGTGTACACAGATCACATAGGGATCTTTTAAACTGAAACTTCTGATATCTGGTTTGGGCCTCAGGTTCTGTGTATTTTACAAGAGCTCAGGTAGTGCTGATGCTGCTGGTCCTCCACCACACTCTGAATTTCTAGGTTCTAGAATATATCAAATGGTATGCACATTGACATTACAATTTTGGTTATCGTACATTTTTCCTTGAGTCATTAAAAAAGTTATGTGCAGTTTTGCTGATTTGTTATCAATAGACTTTTCTTATGTTTTAAATTCTGCTTTGCTACAATCATTAATAAAGCTTTGTATTTAATGTTAAACTTGAGGTAAAATTACATTATGATTACTAGAAAATTGAACAGGCAAACCAACTATGAAGTAATGGCTAGAAATCTATTTGAATAATATCTTCTGAAAAACTTGTCTTTTGTCCTCAGTGGTCAAGGGCGTGCAGTATCAAAAGAACTGATCCGAGGAAAAGAAGTAAATAAACTAAAAATCTGAGCATCTCAGAACCCAAGACACCATTTGGACAACGAGCTTTCAGTTGTGCTGTGGCTTTGCTCAGTAAGCTGGTCATTTCGTTAAACAGCTTAATTTCTTAGTAGTGAGATCTTACTAAATTTATAATAAATATTTGTATTTAGAGGACATTCACTGTTAATACCTTGTGAGATTAATAACTTTCTGAGGAAAGTGATCTGCTAAGCTAAGATCACATAGGAAGTACAAAAATACTGAATTCCAGAGTGGAAAAAAATATCCTACTCCATAACAACACTGAGTCTAGTCTCTTTCTAGGCTGAATATAAAGACAATTCATTAATTATTTTCATTTGGAATTAACTTTGTGAATTTAGAGTTTTTTACATTCAGGTTAAAGAAAAAAATGCAATTTTTTTTCCAAAAACATTTTTTATAGTCACAAGTATACATGTATATTTTTCTACATTAATTTTAACTCAGTAGGAGTATAATCAGAGAAAGGATTGATATCAAGTTTTTATGATAAAACTAAAATAAACATTTCATATAGATTTTTTACAAATTTGAAGATACATATACTGATGAAAATTTCACTAAAGTAACACCATATTACTGACATCGTAACGTTAGAACTGTCTTCACTTTTTAATCATTACATTTGTATTAGCAAGGACACAAGGGTTTTACGTCCTTTCTAATTTAATTGGTAAGCTCTGCAGAGCTTTTATAGCCTATTTGATGGTTCCATACTTTCTATTTGCCGAATATTATATAAATCTACTTAAAGCCTTATCTGTATTTACAACATAGAAAAATCTTAAAGCATTAGGTAATAATATGCAGTGGTAATGGAAACCAAAATCCTTTATTCATTTTATTCAATTAAATTTGATAGATGGATTTTATAGTTAAAACTATGGTTTAAGATTTCTTCACTTTTTTAAACATCTCACTTTCAAAGTAGAGATGTTTATCGGAAGCTAAGCAGGGTCGGGCTTGGTTAGTACTTGGATGGGAGACCACCTAGGAAGACCAGGTGCTGTAGGCATAAAAAATAAAAAAAACATAAGGGTTGTAAGCTGACAAGGTCCTTGCAATCTGTGAGGTCAACCAAGGGTTGTCTCTCCTAAAAAACAATAAAAATAAATAAAAATAAAAACTAAAATTTAAAATTTTTTTTAAAAATTAAAAATAGAGATACTTAAAATCTTCATTAGAAAACCAATAAGTTTAAGAATACATATCCATTAATTGAAAATTTGGTGGTAGATGATCTTTATGATTTATTCCTTGTAAATTACCAAGTAAAAACTTTAAAAATATATGAACTAAATTTATACACTGAAGGTTCTTCCCAGTGATATGTCTTAATGCACTAATATTTGAAATGAAATACAAATTATATAAAGATAAAGCTTTGTTTTAAAAGTATCTTTGGCTATACAGAAATATTGGCATATAAAGTAAACTCTACATTCTAGTTTAAACTATTTGTTTTTGAATGAAGTTAAAACAAGACCATATAATTTTTCTCATAAATTCTTGTACACACAGAAATAAAAGGATCAAAGAGTGCTCAGACCTTGTATTTTCTTACTTTTTTAAAAAAATTTTTCCAATTCAGGTAAATTTTTAATGAACACATGCTGGCAAATAGTTCTTGCAGATTTATTTAAGAAATAGCTTAAGTTATATAGGTTGATGAAGAGAGGTAAGTAGGCAGCCATTCTCTACAGTAAAGATATAGCTACTTATTTTTGTGAAGTTAGCTTTTGGCTTAGATGGACATACCTTTAGAAATCAAGAAAAATTAATCTCTTGTTTTTCCAAGGAAGAGTCTTCTGTACTCATTTTCTTCCGGCTCACTAAATCTGAACCCTCACTACTACATATGCTCTTTCTACCATATCTGAACAGCAGAGTTAAATAGCCATTTACTGTCCTCATTCAAAACCCATGCTTCATTTTATTTGATCTCAGTATTTATAATTTTGCATAATTCCCACCAAATTTTTCAATTCTAATCTGAAACCAAAAAATACTTCATTTTAATGATGTGTGATTTCCTCTTACTTAATGAAGATGAAACCTTTTATCTCCACACTTATCTTTCTTTCGGTTAGGAAGAGAAAGTGCCTTTCCAATTCTTCAACTAAATTTCAGTACCTGGGCTTCAAGTCCCATCACTTTCTCACTCCTAAAAGATAGTACAACTGCATTTATTTCCTCCTTTAAATCATTCCAGTAGACTTCTGGTCAAGATGGCACAATAGGTAAACACGAGGCTCACCCCCTCCCATTACCACATAAAAATTACAACTAACTTATAAAACTACCATCATTGATAACCATTTGAAGACTAGCTGAACAGAAGTCCTATGACTAAGGATATAAAGCAGCCGCCACATGGAGACGGGTAGGAGAGGTGGAGATGCTGAACTGGCTGGCCCCACACCCACATGTGGTGGTTAAAAGTCAGGAGGAATATCTCAGCTGCAGAGGTCTCCCCTGAGGAGCAAAGGGTTCCAGCTCCATAGCAGGATCCCCAACCCTGGGCACCAGTGCCAGGAAGAGGAGTCCTTATAACATCAGGCTGAGAAAACCAGTAGAGATTGCATCCGCGTGAGATAGAGGGCTACTTGACACTTCTTGAGTGGCCCGCATATAGACTTACTCACTTAAACTCACTTGCTCTAAGTCCTGGTGGAGGGGTAGCTGCTCAAAACTGCTTCAGACATACTGGGGAACTAAATCAAGTAGCTTTAGGGTGAGGGTTAGAGGGGCAGGGGTCATGGCAGCTCTCTCCCAGGACAGAAGTGCTGGCAGGCACCATTGTTTCTTTATAGGCCCCTCCCCCCAAACCCCTCCCCCCCCCACACACACACAGAGCCAGCTAGGCATAGGCAGGCACCAAATCTGTGCTCTCCATTAACCTGGCTAACACTATTTTCCTTGTTCTAGTGATTTGCTGAGACCCCACTCAACTTGCAAGCCTGGCCTGAGCCACTTCAGTGGCTTTTCCACAGTAGCTGCCTGGCTCAGCTTAAGCTACAGACTATCTTAAAATTTCTCAAAGGTCCACAAATCTCAAAGAAGGAGCAGCTGGCCTCTGCATGCCCTGTAACACTTGCTAAGTGGGCTCAAGCCCAACTTAAGCAGCAACCAGCCTCAACTTGCATTGTAACATCAACCAGGTAGTACCAAGCCTGGTATATGCGGCAACCAGTATTGGCTTAGAATGTAGCTACAACTAAGCATCACAAACACAGCACAAGAGGTAGCTGGCCTCAGCTTACAATGTGGTGCCCAACAGAGGGTCCCAAGCCCAGCATAAGTGGTAGCCAGCCTCAGTTCACAACATAGCCTCTCTCAAGAAACTCCAAGTTCAGTACAAGTGGCAAACAACCTCAGGTCAATTTGTAGCACTTACCAAGTGGTGTGCCATGCCCAGTACAAGTGGCAACAAACCTTTGCCTACACTGGAGCCCCTCCCAAAAGGCTCCAGAAGCAACATACCTGGTGTCTAACTTCAGACCACACCAGAGCGCCAAGCAACCAGCTCCACAAATGATCCACCAAAAGGGAGGACTTAGCTGGCACCAGAGCCAAGCAGAGGTAATTCCCACTCCAGGAGGTCAGTGCCTACACAACAGCTTGTCTACTGTAGTCACAGCCAGCCCTCACAGCCAGTCAGCCAGAGGGTCAATCCTACCCACTGACGTGCCTAAAGCTAACGAGGCTTAACTATAATAGGAGGGCACACACAACCAACATAAGGGATACACCTAGAACATCTAGCTTAGGTGACTAAGGAGATTGTGCCACAAGTCCCCTCAGGACACCTACTACATGAGGCCACTCTACTGCAACTGGAAGACATAGGGGCTCTACATAATACATAGAAACAAACACAGAGAGGCAGCCAAAATGGGAAGACAAAGAAATATGTCCCAGATGAAAGAACAGAACAAAGCTCCAGAAAAAGAACTAAACAAAATGGAGACGAGCAATCTATCAGATGCAGAGGTCAAAACACTAGTTATAAGGATACTTAATGTTCTCAGCGAGAACTTTAGCAAAGAGATAGGAAACATAAAAATGGAGATAGAAAATATAAAAAAGAACCAGTCAAAAGTAAGAAATACAATAATTGAAATAAAGAATACATTGGAGGGAATCAACAGATTAGATGAAGCAGCAGATTAAATCATCAGGTAGCAGAAAACACCAAATCAGAACAGCAAAAAGAAAAAAGAATCCAAAGAAATGAGGACAGTTTAAAGGGTCTCCTGGATAACATCAAGCATATCAACATTCACATAATAGGGGTAACAGAAAGAGAAGAGAGAGCGCTAGGAATTGAAAATCTATTTGAAGAAATAATTACAGAAAACTTCCCTAACCTGGTGAAGGAAATAAACATACAAGCTCAAGAAGAGTCTCAAAAAAGACAAAACCAAACCATGTTTTAAAATAGTTTTATTTTACTTTTTAATGAGGAAAATCAGCACACTTCATTTCATATTACTCTAGAAATTTCTAATAGATTATCAAGACTGTAGCTATAGGCAATTCATGGTTTTAGGCTACAGAAGAAAAGCATGATCACAAATGTAAATCTCCATCAGAACTTTACTCTAAAAGCCCAGAGCAGAGCTTAATTAGTGCTCTGTTTCAAAGAATTTTTTTGCCCATCACACTATTTTCACAGCTATACTAAAATCGCAACCCAGTTAAGAAATGGAAGATAGTTAGAAGAGAGAAAGAGGTTAGATCAAGTATTGATTTACCCCCACAACCTACACAATGGGGTTACGTTGGCTGTAGAAATATCTAGATAGGATAGAAAGAAATCCTAGTATATTTTGAAAATACTTGAAGATTGAAAATTTTGCAAATCTATTTGTGAATCTCTGAATCCAGCCTAGCACCAGAGTATAGCAGAGCTTACACTTTAGAAATAACTGAGAGAGCCATTAACAGGAATAAATTTAAAAAATTTCTCCTTTGCCAAAATTTCTTTTGGCTAGAAAAATGGAAGAGACAAGAGAGTCTGTAACATCTAATGTTTACGAAAAAGCTACAATGTAAATTGGTTAATCCAAATGACACTCTTCAAAATAAAGGATAAATTTATTTCCTTCCACTCTCCCCCATCCTGCCTTCAATAGATTGAATCTAGGAAGGGAGAGAGGGAGGAAGGGAGGGAGGAAAGTGGGGGTGGGGGGCGGGAGATGTGAAGGGGAAGACAGGGAAAGGCAGGGAAGGGAGGAAGGGAAGGAGAACTAGCTGTCGAAATTAAAGCTACTATAGTTTTTGATATTCGAATATTATGTACAAATTTTCAACCACGAAAATTTTTGATCTTAGGACATAACACTGCAATGTTTTTGAAAAACTTCTCTGTAAGGGAGAAAAGAGAAATTGGATAGTAGTTGCAGGAGAAATCAAGAGAGATCCATCTCTCTTTTGCTAATGACCTTATAATTTTCTCTTCCAAGTTATTTATCTTCTAAGGTCAATAAATTCTTTCCCCAAACAAGTATTTATTCTTAATGGTTAAAAACTCCTATCTTTACAACTTACCTATTTTTCCCTCTTCTCAATGTTACTTTTTCTGGTTTCCCTCAATACATCTCTTCCTTTCCTTCAATTGTATCAGCTATATTATCAATTTTCAAGGGAAATTTTACTAAACACAATATTCTGACAAAGGACTCATTTATGGGTTGTCATAACTCATCAGAAAATAATAGTCTCTGAGGAGATGTGTGAATGTATTTCCTCCTATTTTCCACCACAAAGTGCATGGGAAAGGACAGGATGGGGACAGAATTAAGTCTTTTACAGAGTTCTAGAAAGTTCACTGGCAATATGTGGAATCCTATAGAACTGGTAGTGAAGAATCAGACTGGAAGTTATTTTTACATTTCTTGCCTAACCTGTAGTCAAATATGCCTGTTTTTTTTTTCTTTTTTACTCTAATTTTAATTGATAGTTATTATGTCCCTGTTCTTTTTGACATTTGATACTTCTTTCTTTCAACCAGATAAATATTCTTTAAAAAACACCCAACAACTTTCGTTCTTCTCATGATACACATGTCACAAAAATCTGAGATAAAAATATGTCATGTTTTAAAATTTGATTTTATGAAGTAGAACATCAGTTTATAACTTCTGAACTGGAATCATGCATGCATTGATTTAACTTAACTGAATTTCACATACTGAAGTAAATCAAATGACATATACTATGGAAATATCTAAAAATTTATGTGACTTAAAAAATATACTAAAATCAGCAATTTAGTAGTGTCAAAAATACTTAAAGTCTCTCATTTTAATAAGGATGATATGGTCCTATCTTTAGGAACTAGTGGTAGTTTAATTCATTATATGTACCTCAAGTTTTCACTGGAGTCGTTATAAGTCTCTTCACTATTAAAAAGAATTTAAGATAAAGTTGCTGGGCCTTGTCCCTATCTTGTCCCCCCAAAAAGGATTGAACACTCTAATGTATCAAATGATTTGTATTATGGTCTAATCTAGATATTGGCAATGCTTGTGTGTGAAAGAAATTTAAAGAGTTACGTAAATAAATAGATGAAATTATGCCATAGATAACAAATCTATAAAAGTCCAAGGAAAAGAAAACTTGAAGAGCAGTATAGAATTTAATTATTATCTGTTCTTAACAGTAGCCTATCAACAATGATATTACAAAGGAAAAAAGACTCTAACGCAACAGAATTAACACAAGCTGACTGACAAACATCCATCATGCAAGAAAGAAACTCTATAGACAGATGTATGCAATATAGCTGGGATGTCTATTTCGTGTATCTTCATCTTTTATCTTTGCACACTATATGCTAGAACACAGTTCCCACTATTATACTTCCAATTCAACCAAACGAACCACAGATAGCTTAGAGTTCATTATTTTTTAAATTTCTTTAGGTTAAAGAGAGATCAAAATTAAGTAAACCAATGAGTCATATGCATTTAGATAGTAATAATTGTAGGGTTGCTAATGCAGCTGGTAAATAAAAGGAGAATTAAACAGGACAACTTTTAGACAAAAAGATTTTCTTGCAGCTGTTCAATGCAGGTGAACCTCAGGAATTGAACATTTGATGCTTTTCTTGGAGGTATGGAATCCTGTAAAACCTCTCTTAAGCAAGAAATTTAAGATTCTGGCTATTGGAGTGCCAGAATCTTAACCTGAGAAACATGTGCACACATTTGGTGGTTGCTACATTTAATAGTTAAGTTCCTTCTTCAAGCTTTGCTACAATTCTGTGCACCAAACTTCATTTCATTCTCCCATTCGAATCTACCATTTTTCTTCATTCAAATTTATTCAAAAGGAAATTACTGCCTAGATAATCTTTTCTAAGGTAAGTCTAGTTTTGCCTATGTCGTGCTCTATAGTACTTCCTCATGAAACTCATTATTAAGGGTTCTAAGAGGATTTATTCAGAGGCACAAAATGAGTTCAGGAAAAGTGCCAGAGGAAGGTAAAGTCTAGACGGGACAATCTTCAGCAAGGGCATCATCATCTGGGAGCTTTGAAGAAATGGGAAATCTCAGGCTCTAACCCAGACCTTCCAAATCAAAATCTTCACTTTAACAAGCTCCTAGATGACTCCAACACATAGTAAACACTGAGTAGCAAAAAATTAACAGATGTTAAGTCAGCCCTAACCACTAAAGAGCTGTTGAAGCAAAATGAATACATAATAATATAAAGATATTCTTTATGTGAATATAGATAGAAACTTATTAACCTGAATGATAATTAGGGATGTAGGGAATGGAGGTTCTCATATATATGTGAAACTGAAAACAGGATAATATTTTATAGAGATAACTGAAGTATATTTGAACAAATAATATTGTTAAATAAGCAAGTATAGGTATTTCTTGTCTAATCAATTGAGTAGTCAGCCACAGAGCATTAGGTATATGTGTATGAATGTGTGCACGTATGTATGTATACATGGAGTTAACTAGATACTTTTTATAACTAAGAGATCACTGAAGATATTACATCACTTTACCAATACTTGTGTGTCTTAAGAATGACATTCTCTTACATAACAATAGTATGATTATCAAAATCAGAATATTGATACAATGCCATTATCTAATCCATTAATTTATATAAAATTTTCACATACTGTTGCAGAATATCTATTTTAATAATTATTTTCCCGAGTCTAAAATTCTACCCAGAATTATGCATCAAATGTAGTTGTAATGTTTTTTAGTCTGCTTTATTTGGAACAGTGTCTTAACACCTTTCGGTAATTAATGACCTTAAAATTTTATTAAAAAAAAATTTTTGTAAAAACGTACAGGCTTATCACCTTATTGAATGTCCCTCAGTCTGGGCTTGAGTAATATTTCCTCTCATTTAGATTCAGGTTATGCATTTTGGCAGGAATACAGAGAAGTGGTACATTATATCAGGAGACATGTAGGTTTGTTCCAAGATTGGTAGTTCCCCTTTCTCATTACTATAAAGTTACTATTTTTTCTCTTTGTTTTTAAAAATAACTGGTGGGAGATACTTCACAATTGTATATACATCCTGTTATCATCATTCACCCACTAGTTACAGCATCCAGATTATTCTTGTTTGAATTAATTATTATACTGAGAAGTTGCAAAGTGGTGAATTTTATATATTTGACAAGATGTAGCTTTGTTCTAGGAAAGAACTATTATTTCATTTCTGTAGTCCTTATTTTTCCCAGGTGCTACCAATGGGCAGATTCTGTGGCCAGAAACACCATCATCATTACAGTGTCAACACATGAGTTCAGCCTCTGGCATGTAATGTAATGGCTGACTTTTTTTTCCCTATCATTTAATTGTTCTGTAACTGGCTAAGTAACTTACTTGCTACACTTCTGTATCTTCATTTCAAATGGGAAATTATGTTAACTCTACAGGGTTTTATGTTATAAAATAATGTTTATAAAATATTCAGTATTAGCATAATATCTGCCAGGTGGAAAAGATAATGCATGGATGTTAATGCAGATCTTGGAGAATTCACTAATGCCTCTTAACATAGATAACTGAGAGAGCCAGATTCGAGGGGGTAATTAGAGTCCTATACTTACCTCAGAGTGTCTCTATATGAGCTAAGATTGTGAATTTTGGCCATTCTAAAATAGCAAAACCCAACACATTTGGCAGAAATCCTGTACACATAAAAAGCTTCCAACATTATCTACTAACTCAAGCACATAAAGCTTTGTGATATTGGTCAACTTATCTAATCTCTCTAGATGTCAGTTGTCTCATCTGAAAGATGTGTGTAAAGCGATCAGCATTCACTTGCCATGTTGTGCATGCACAATAAATGCTATTGTTACTAATATCTACAATGCATCTAAAGATTCTTTTCCTAAAAACAGTCTCTTCAACAACAAAATGTAAAGAAAGATACTTTTTGTGTTTCACTCTCAAGTGTGATTTTATTTCGTCTTGAGGCTGGCACTTTTTTCAGTAAGATACATGCAATTTCATAGTCATAAAATAAACAGTATTTTACGCATATGCTTTTGCTGCCAACTTCTTTTACGTAACATCTTTATTTCACTTTTTGTAGACTGCTTTAAAAGACGATATTCTCCTTAGACTTCAAAGCTACCAACATTCTTGTACGTATCAAGAATAACTTCTAATGTTTTCACTTAACTTAAAATACATGTTGTTATCAATAATAATATCCAGGCTACAAATGATAGCTTCTTGCACTGAGATAAAACCTACTATAAATCAGTAAAAGATTTTTTCCATTTTGCAGCAATTCTGGGAAATATGCAAGTTTTTAAATACCTCTTTCCCTCTTTCATACAACATGAATACAAGGTTATTGCTGACATTGAACTGAAAAATGATGAAGCAAATGCAAAGCTTAAAATTGATGAAAATATTTCAAACAATTTCCTAAGGACAAGGTCTAAATCCAACTAAGAAAATTACACCTTGCCATATTAAAAATAAGTAGTAAATCTTAAAAGCAATTCAAAGAAAAAAATAAGTTACTCAGGTCATTTAAAAGCAAATATTTGTGTTCATGCAAGAAATTAAATGTTTTGCTTTACATTCTTAATATACACTATGAAACCTGATGATTTTCTGCTTGAAATTTATGGAATTTCAAATCAGTAGATAAACTCAACATATAATAATTTACTATTATTACTAATCCTATATATTTTCTCTGAATTGTTATCACTATTCAGTTTGTTCTGGGCATTACTGTTAATCTGAAAAATATCCAAGTATAATATAATCATTTTTTTTTTGAAATAGAAATGTCATGTCTTCTTCAGCAAACTTATTCTGGAATATCTCTATTCATGAGTTCATCTTGATCACAGATCCATAGATCAAATAGCATAAGATTTCTGTCTAAAACTTAATTTGGCATAGATCTAACAAAATAATCACGTACACAGATACACACACATCCTGCACATATTGTTTCCCAATAAGGCACCTATTTTTGATACTCAAATATCAGTTTTTGCAAATTATTTCATTTCCGTATATGTTGACTTACGTACCGACAATTCTCATTAGAATATAAATTCTAAGATGCTAAAAATCATATCTACTATATTCACCAATGTTTTCTACTACCTACCACAGTATCCTGGCACATTTTTGGTATTTGTAAATATTGTCAATGAATTTATTAAAGTAAAATAAATTTTTTGTAGAAAAGACTAATTCTTCTATACCACACAAAATTAGATTCAGTGCATTAGCTCCTAGGTCAAATCCTTTACATTACTTAGGTCATATATTGTTCTATTTAAATAGCCATAAATTCTGGGGCAGAGGGAAAGAGTACTTCTTTGAGACCTATATAGTGTTGCATTTTCATCATCCCATCTGTCATTACTCCTGTTACTGGCTAAGGATACAGGTTGAAATAAAATAATATTGAACATAACTGTAAATAAGGTCTATCATATCCGTAACTGAATTGCCCATTACTTCTCAGCTACAATTGCACTATTTTAAAATTCTGATAGCATTTAAGTCAGTTGAAATAATTTCAGTATTCATTAAAGCATTCCTTTATTTATTTAATCATTAATTTTTTTTTTTTTCGCTAAATCAATTTGAGAGAGGCACTGCTTAATCACTCAGCATGCATTATTCTCTGGTTCTTAAATAATCTAGTCTGTTATACTCTCTAGTCCTCCTGAATGCTCATCCCAATAGCTATCTCTGCACACAAACTTATAAATTATTTTGAATCCATTTCCTTTGTTTCAAACTTCCTTACACTCCATCAGTGTTTTTCATCTTATTTACACTTTCATGCCTCGCCTACTTTATTTAAATTATGAATAGAAAAAAAGAAAGTACCATTCACCATGGCTTAAAGTAGAACTCCCCTAGCCACCTGGTTCTGGTGGTTGTCACTCAACTATGCATTCTACAGGCAAGAGTTGCCCAACTCTGTTCCTTGCCTGCCTGCTCCTTCAGGAAACCGAGCAGCCTGAAGTCACAGTGCCATCTTTCAGATTTGTGCTAATAGTAGCCTAAGTCTGAATAAGGCTTACATTCAAACTATATATTAACATATATCTAAAAATGGAGATGGTCGATTAGTAAGTTATTTTGTATACTTCGAAAGATTGATCAGAAAGTCAATAACTGGTACTCAACATTTTATGTCATATGTTTGGTTATCTAAGTATTGATGACATAAACATGAGAAAGTGCACGATTACTAGAAAATGCAGTTGGATAAAGAATAGCATGATATATTACAGTTTTTAAAAGAAAATTATAAATAATAAAAGAAAAGAGCTGTTATCTCAAAAAAGGAGAAATGGATTTGAAGAAAGTTTATAGCAAGAAAGGATGGGAATCCTGTAATTCAGGTTAAAATAGACATCTACATAAATTCATCACCTTTCAAAAGTTAACTATGTCTCCAAAGAGGCCTCCTGACTTCACCTTCCAGCCACCATTACTCATACAAGGCTCCTACAGCATCCAACTCTGAGCCTCTAATATTGTCTTCAGTCACCAAAGTTAATAGATATAGGTAGTATGCAGCAATATGAAAGTCATGCTATTAAAAATAATACATACATTGCTTTTTAAAATTAAATAAAAATATTAAGATATGTGGAATCATTTATAAGCTGAGGCAAAAAAATGTAGACAAACATTAGGTGTGAAGAAATGAAAAGCAAGTATCAAACCATGAAAATTAAAGGTTTCATAAAATCAAGCAAAACATAAAATTAATGTGAATTTTTCAAAGGTTCTGTAAATTATAATTTTATAAAATTGACTATTTCAAGAACCAAAATATATGAGTGAAATGATAGTGGGCATCTACTTAAATACTGGTTTAGGTTTATGTACTTCCCATAATAAAATCCTAGTTGTAAATATTTTTTTTTGCATCTATATGAGATGATACATGTTAATTAAATTTATTGTGGTAATCCATTCACAATCCATGTAAATCAAATCATTATGCCATACAGTGATGTATGTCAATTTTATACAGTGATATATATCAATTTTATCTCAATAAGACTCTAAAAAGATCCTAAGCAAAATAAATCAGAAAACATTGAGAACCATATGATTTCACTCATATGTGGGATATAAAACTGAAAGCAACAAACGAGACAAACAAAACCTCATAGACACAGACAATAGTTTAGTGGTTACCAAGGGAAGTTTGGGAGGAAGATAAGGGTAACGCGGGTCAAATATATGGTGACAGAAGGAGATTTGAATTTAGGTGGTGAACACACAATGCAATATATAGATGTATTACTGAATTGTATACCTGAAATCTATATAATTTTATTAACCCATATCACCTCAGTAAATTTAAAAAAGAAAAGAAAAAAGTCCTAATAGTGAAGCAGATGCTAGAATAAAGGGCATTTTCAAATAAGCCTGGAGCTTCAAGGATCAGAGCCCTTCACTCACAGAATACTCAGTCTCTATGTAGGCTGGCACCACTCGCCCTGAAGACCCATTGTTCAAAGTTGCTGACTCTTCCATCAGCTTTTGTGAGCTTTCTAGTTTTTCAGAATCAAACCCTTGGTAAACATCAAGAGGCATGACGTGCTCATCATACTCCAAGACTTTCTTCACTGAAACAGACACCCTCCTGTGCATGCGCACACATGCACACACACACTACCCTAAATATAGTATACCTGTAAGCTCAATAAAATGGAATGAGGCCCAAGACAACTAGTGGTAGTGATGTTTGTGGGGATCTCCCTGAATCCACACTAGGGAAGAGGCTGAAGGGGTAGAGTGACTAAGAACAACTGTCTTGTATCTTGATTTCTACTTTAACACTTTTATGTACCTGCCTTACATAAGTTATTCAATTTTTATGTATTTCAGAACATTACTTCTGAATACATACAATAGGTTTATTGTATGGCTTCTATGTCAAGTCAAATAGTTAACAATTGTCCCGTGTTATCTAACTTGCAATTATTTCTCTAACAATGCACTAGAAAGTTTAATACAGTAGCCACTCCTTATCCATGGTTTTGTTTTCTGAGGTTTCGGTTACCTGTGGGCAACTAAGGACCAAAAATATTAAATGGAAAATTCCAGAAATAAACAATTCATAACTTGTTAATTGTGCCGTTCTGAGTAGCATAATGAAATCTCACCTTGTCCCACTCCATCCCGCCCAGGACATGAACCATCCCTTTGTCCAACATCTCTACACTGTATGCACTGCCTGCTCATTAGTCACTTAGTAGCTATCTCAGTTATCAGACCAACTGCCATGGTATTGCAGTGTTCAAGTAACTTTTATTTTACTTAATAATGGCTCCAAAGCACAGAGTATTGACGCTGGCTATTCAGATATGCCAAAGAGAAGCTATAAAGTGCTTCCTGTAAGGGAAAAGGCGAAAGTTCTCACTTAATAAGGAAAAAAAATGTATTCTGAGATTGCTAAGATCTATAGTAAGAATGAATCTTCTGTGAAATAGTGAAGGAAAAACATTCATGCTAGTTTTGCTGTTACCCCTCAAACTGCAAAAGTTATGGCAACTGAGTGAGGAGTGCTTAGTTAAGACAGAAAAGGCGTTAAACTTTATCTCAGACATGTACATATAAGAAAAAATATGGTATACATAGGATTTGGTACTATCTGTAATTTCAAGCATCCATTGGGGTTTTAGAATGTATCTCCTGAAGATAAGGGGAAACTACTGTAATTATCCTTTGTGATAAAATTAAGCACCTTACACTGCAGAGAACAAAGGGAAAACTGTTCTATTATTCATTTAGAAAACAAGAGTGAACTACCAATTAGGGTATGGTTTATCCACATAAAATTTGAATTTCTGATAATAAATTAATATAAGAATGACCCTAACATTGCATGGAACATACTAAAATTATTCATTGCTTATCTAAAATCTAAATTTGACTGGATGGCCTATATTTATCTGGCAACCCTAAATTAGTATAAAGATTAGAGTGAAATTGACATGACTATATTATACAGGAATGTTACACTTATGCTGAAAAATACAGGAAATCTAATCTACACATTCAAAAGTGCATTTCCCAAGCAGAAATAGGAGCTCTATGCACTTGTATTCTGACATTTGAAAGCTTGATATTTTGACTCCTGAAACATTAAAAGTGCTTGAGAAAAATATCACTGAAGAATATTGATCAGTAACCAGATATGTTATGATGAAGATTCAGTAAGCCATAGAGGTAATGTATTTTACTGATTTTTGTTTTTATAGTTTATATTTATAGCTAATGTAAAATGTATTTGTTATATACATTTATATATTAAATATATATTATTTTTAAGTATCATATATTATAATTAGATTATATAAAAGGTTATATTTTATAATGTATTTGGGTTACTAATGAAAATGAAAAGATGGGGAAGGACTCCTCCAACAGATTGAAAAACGTGTAGCAAAGAGAAGGACCATAATCCTTATGCTTTATGATGGTTATCATTGTAACTTTTTTAGTAGCCAGAAGTTATGTATAAGAACACTACAAAAACAAAAACGTAACATTCTACATATTGAATATCATGTAACTTTTACAATAATCCTTACTCGAGAAAAGCAATTACCTACATAAAATATTCATAAAATATTCACCACAACCATCACTTCCACTGCCAGGATCACTGGACATTTCTTGAGATATGTGCTCCTGAAGGTCAGGGTCTCATTCATCTTCAAGCTCATACTGTCTAGCACTCTGCCTCCCACAGCACCCCGCTCATTGCATAATATCAGAAAATAATCAACTTATTCTAAACACTGATCAAAGCACACCAGGTGATGTTATTCACAAGGAGCAAGAGTACTTGGCACAATCTTGATGACAGATAAGCAGAAGAACCAAATCATAGGTCACAGATGTTACTGCATGCTCTCGGATGCCAGTAAACTACAGAATAGTAGTTTGAAACTATCTATGTGCTTATCATGTGTTTTCTGTGCATTTTATAAGAGAGAAAGAAAATGGTAAATAAAGGCAATCTATGATTTCATGATATAGCAGTAGTCTGGGTTTTCATGATGTTACTTAAAAAGAGTCAAGATTTAGAATGACCATTGGACAATTAAACACTCCATACAAATGAATTTCTTCTACATTAAAAAATGAGCTTTATGTGTTATCTATACTTAAAGATAGATTCTTACCATCTTCCCAATGGGTAGAAAAAAATTTTTTTTTAAACCAGATATTTAATTTAAAATACAGTATTTCATATTTTTACAAGAAAATCCACTTTTTTGTATCTTTATTTCCACTAATTATAGTAGCAAAATATATTGCTAGACTATTAGGTGAATTAGGAAGATATCTTTTCTTCATATCTCTTGTTTACGACAATGACAACAGATTGTTTATCACGACAGTTCTGATTATTACATTGTTCAAATTTGTGAGTTGAGAAAGTCTCTTCAAAAAAGATTTATTAGCCTGAGACATTCATGTGAAGCATTATGTTTGGAATTTTGATATATCTAAAATGTCAATTATTTTTCATAAAAGGTAAAGTACTGTCAAAGCTCTGTTGTGCTTAACCCAATAAGAACTGCACATTTCAGCTTGACAAGACAAACAAATCTTTTAATGTAAAGTTCAGAACCTTTATATGAGATCTTTTGGGAGCAAAACAAAATACCAGATCCTCAGAACACATTTTCTTGGTATTAGCAGAGGTATTAAAGCCAATGACCACAGTGTAAATACTGACTGTACTCAACCACTTAATTATGTGAACACGAGCAAAGTTGAGATCTTGGTAAACCATCAGGCATGACTGAAATCACTATGGCAAATCTTATTAAGTTAAAATTCATATTTAAGTATTGTGAAAAATTAAAGTGGTTTATTTAGCCTCTTTCACATTAGAAATCATGGGTAAATCTGTGCAATTTGAAAGACAGAAAACTTCAATATACACAACTGAAAGCAGAATTTCTGTAGCAGAAGATCACTGACCAGAGTCTCCTACCCCTCAGGTGGGCTGGGCAGGAAAAGGGATTTTCTGTTATTGTTATAACAAAGTAGAACAAACAGTGGCTTAAACAATGCAAACTTATTGTAATTCTGTAGGTCAGAAATCTGACATAGGTCTCATTGAGCAAAAATGAAGGTGTGGACAGATCTGTGTTCATTTCTGGAGATCCTAGGGGAAGATCCATTTCCTGTTTATTTGGGTCATTGTTAGCTGAGGGCCTTACCAGTCCAGAAGCTTCCCATATTTTTTTAGTTTATGGTT
Source organism: Pteropus medius (assembly GCF_902729225.1). NCBI lineage: Eukaryota > Metazoa > Chordata > Mammalia > Chiroptera > Pteropodidae > Pteropus > Pteropus medius. The sequence goes on from NW_024346062.1 coordinate 17,943,290, forward strand.
CCTTTTCACATTTTCAAAGCCAGCAACAGTAGACGTCAATGCTTCAAATTTGACCTCCTTTTTTCATCTTACATATGTAACCCAGTCAGGAAAGGTATTCTGCTTTAAAGACTCAGTGATTAAACTGGGACCACCTAAATAATCCAGAATAATCTCCCCATGTCTAGGTCAATATCCTTAATCACACCTGTGAAGCCCCTTTTGCCATGTAAAGTAACACTCACTGGTGAGGGAGGGCATTATTCTGCCTATCATAACCATCATACAAATAAACATATTGAAAGGATGTCTCATAATTTATATGTAGTTGTATAAAATAAACAACATAGACATTTTCACAGAGTAAGCAAGTATGTTTACCTTATGAGAGAAGATTTTAGGATCCTATAAAATGTCGATAAATTTGGCACATGCAATGATATCTATTGGTGCTGATCAAAAAAAAATTATTACTCAAATATTTTTGAGATATCTGAGCAGTTCTAATAAAATATTCCAACAATTGTACAAAAAGTCTCCAATGGTCATCTTTAAGAATACTCACAATTAGCACTTGCTAAAATCTGTTGCATATCAGTGTATTACTCACCTAAGAATCATATATCTGAGCTAAACTTTCTTCTTTAGCATTTTCACCACATGCTCATTGGGTCCCTTCTCTAGAACGCTTGGATTAGTACCTAATTATTGTTACACATAGGTTTCAGGGACAGCATTTTCCTTCTCAAGTATGCTATAAATTTAGAGGGCATAAACTATGACATATATGCATTTTGTATCCCTCTTTCACAGCCTCCCACTCACGGCCTTACACAATGCTTACCACACTCTATGCAATAAATATATTGATTTTGCTTTCTCACTGAGGTATGTGTATCTGTTCAATTTGTGTTGTATATTACTCCTGCCTATTAGGCATTATGAACAAATTTATTTTGGAAGTTTAGAAAATTTTCCCCTAGGAATGAAGCTTGGTATACATGGATCGCCCGCACTGTTAAGAGTTTGAAACTTGAGAACCTTAGGCTCAATGACATGTTTACACATGCTTGGTGAATATAATTACCATGTCTGAAGCACCTATTTTTAAAACACCTTGGCATCTAGCAGAGAGTAGGTGTGAAATTCAAATAACATGTTGATACTCCTAGTTATATATTTCACCTGAAACTGTTAAGAGCAGGATATGAGTGTGAACAGATTTGATTATATAATCATCCTGTTACTGGGAAAATTTGGCTAAAAAGTTTGACATCTCTTGGAAAGGCGGCTTTAATACATACTATTTCCTTACATTTTCTATCATCTCCACTTCATGATTGGAATAAACCTGCAAAGTGTCTTCTTTTGAAAAGTAAAATGTAAAATTTCTTGTTGTTTAAAGAAAGAACGAGACTAGGAAGCTATGAAGGTTATTCAGTTGCCAAGCTGATAAATGAGACTAAAGAGAAAATAGATCCTAAGTACAAGAATCAATTGAGGTTTCCTACAAAGACATTTTCTATAATTATAATGTCATTCTTGATAGATTGACTCTTATAATTCTCATCTATAACCTATCTAGTGTTTTCCCCAAAGACAAAACTGCTAATTGAATTGTGCAATATGTTTGGAAAATCAGTTGTTATATCACAGATTTATTTAGACATCTATTTTACACATGTAAATATGTTATTTAAAGAAAATACTGTGGCAATGACACTTTTATAATTGCCAATAGTTTTTACATTATTTTAAACATTTTATCTTTATGCATATTTGCTTACTATTGTTTTAGAAATCAAAGAAAGTGCTCTTTTCTTTCAATAACTAATGTACAGTATCACATACTTAACATTTGTAATCATAGTGAATTATTACATTCTTGGTATCATCAAAAGTCACATTTGTTGAGAAGAACCAAAATGGCGTAGATGACAGAGGCTCTGTTCATCCCTCTGGTGACCAAATCAAAGTTGTGACGGAAACAAGGATCAGCAGCAAGGAAAATTTGCCTGAGATCTTGATGAACAAGCCATACAACTAGGGAGAAATCCAAGAAAGCACCCTGCAATGGCAGAGGGTAGGACGGGGTGATGACATGGGGCGACCCCGTCTTGAGCGGCTGAGACTGAGGCTGCGGCAGGGGCAGAAGCCTCTTAAAGCAGCCACAGTCACAAGCAGATTTTTGCAGTGACAGATCTGCTCACTCTGAGCACCAGTGCCAATCAGGCTGCATACAAGGGGCACCAGGGACTTACAGAGAGACATTGTTGGAGTGAGGGCTAAGCGGAGACTCACTTTGTACAGAAGGGCCAGCCTTATCCACTGTTCCCTGTTGAGCTCTCCCCTCTCCCAGTGCTCAGACACATCCCAGCCATTGCCGTGAGCTCATCAGACTGGATAATAGATGTTGCTCCGCCCAGAGGATTCCCTGAAACTCTGCCTCCCCCAACTTGTGGCCCCACCTAAGCCACATCCAACTGTATTCTCAGTGAGTCAGGTTCTCCTTGCTGAGCAGCACCTAGACTCACACTGGAGGCAGCTGGCCTCGGTTTCCAGCATGGCCTTTTGAGGCAACTATAAGCAGAGCATCTGTGGATTGCTTGCTGAATCTTAACAGATGGCCCTGGAGGAAAAGAGGCTTGAGCTAAATTTGGCTTGTAGCTGAACCCCTCTCAGGACTGTGCCACTGGACACCTACTTCACAAATGCACACTAATAAGACCGGGAGACTTAGAAGCTTTGCTTAGTACATAGAAAGACACAGAAAGGCAGCCACAATGAGAAGACAAAGCAGCAGAAACCATATGAGAGAACAGAACAGAGATCCAGATATAATAGAGTTGAGTAATCTAACAGATACAGAGTTCAAAACACTGGTTATAAAGATGCTCAATGAACATTTGGGAAGTGCAGATAAATTCAATGAGAACTTCAACAAAGAGATAAAAAACACAAAAATGGAAATGGAAATTATAAAAGGGAACCAGTCTGAAATGAAAAACACATTATCTGAGATGAGAGGTATATTAAATAAACAAAGGAATAAACAGAGTGAATAAAGGATCAAATGCCCTATCTAGAGGATGGGAAAGCCAAAGACACTCAATCAGAATGGCAAAAGATAAGATGCCAAGACTATAAAAATAATTTAAGAAGCATATGGGACACTATTAAGGGTCCAAATATCCGTCTGACAGGTATAAATGAAGAAAATCAAGATGTTGAACAGCTGTTTGAAGAAATAATGATGGCAAACTTCCCTAACCTGGAGAAGAAAATGGACATAAAATCCCAGGAAGCTCAGAGAATTCCAAAAATCAGGGATCTAAAAAGGCCCACACCAAGACACATCATAATTAAAATGCCAAAGGTTAGCTACAAAAAAAGAATATTAAAAGCAGCAAGAGAAAAATAGATAGTTACTTATAAGGGAAAACCCATAAGACTGGCAGCTGATGTCTCAAAAGAAACTATGCAGGACAGAAGGGCTTGGCAAAAAAAATATTCGACAGGATGAAGATTCAGGATCTACAACCAAGAATAATTTACCCAGCAAAGCTATCATTTAGAGTTGAAGGACAGATAAAGAGCTTCCTAGACAAAAATAAGCTGAAGGAATTTATCACCACCAAGCCAGTATTACAGGAAATGTTGAAGGGACTTCTTTAAGAAGAAAAACATGTATCAAAAACAGGAATAAAGAATGGTAACAACTACATTCCTATTAATAAGTACTTTAAATGGAAAAGAATTAAGTGCTCCAACCAAAAGAGTGGGCGAATGGAAAGGAAAACAGGACCCCTACGTGTTGCCTATAAGGGAAAACCCATAAGATTTTAGATTAAAAGACACAGACTAAAAGGAAGGGGATGGAAAAACATATTGCTTTGATGAACCTAAAAGGTATTTAAGTCAGACAGAGAAAGATAAACACTATATGATTTCACTTACATGCGAAATCTAAGGAATAAAAAACAAACTAATCAAAAACAGACTCACAAATATAGTGAACAGTTTGGTGATAGACAGAGAGGAGGAGAGTTTGGGGGCCTGGGAGAATGGGGTGAAGGGTTAAAGAAGTACAAATTAGTAGCTAATGGATGGACATGGGGATAGGGACCAGGGCATAGGGAATACAATTAGAATGAATATGTTGGCTAGGTGGAGGGTCAGGGGAGGGAGGGAACAATTGGGGTGACTGTTTTACGAACTATAAAGATGTCTAACCAATGTACTGTATACTTGAAACTAATTAAAATTAAAATACATATATTAAAAATCACATTTGTTAATATAATGAACATATCTCATCAGAAAAGTTATTAAGTATAGGGAAGCTGTCAAGCTCAGGGTGGCAGATTCAAGTTTTCTGAAATTCTAATTTTCTTTTGAAAGATAAGATTTTTATCTTTGGCTACAGTACTGCTAGTTATTTTCCCTTTCAATGACAAGCTAGCTTTCTTTATTTTCAAGAAAATCAAGTACCAATGTGTGAATAACCATTTTACTTGTCAGCCATTCTGTCAGACAAACGTAGTATGCTATGAAATAAGTGGCTATCTCATATTACAACTCGAACAATCGCATGAGTGTTTTTCTTAGACATGTCATCATACTTTGGTTTGCAGAAGTGCTTTATTAAAAATATGGATATGAATTGAAATATCTATATTGATTAAAATATTAAAAATATGACCATTCTAAGGTAAAGATTTAATGGAATTAGTAATTTCTCTGCTCCAGCAAGACGTTCTTAAATGCAACTGGCTGTTTTTGAACAGTGTGCTGGAAAAGACTGTTAACACGAGTTGTGGGTTGGTGCCTTAGTTCATGTCAAGAAGCCAGGCACTGTATCTACTACTGTTTCTGTAACATCACTCTACATGCCAACATAACAAAAAAATGACTTTATATTATTACTATGAAAATAGTTTTGACCTTGTGGACCCCTAGAAAGAGTGTTAGGTACCTGAGGGGACCGTGAACTGTATATTGAAGACTGCTGGCATTGTAAAGGTTGATTTTATACATTTATGTGTGTGTATATTTATGTTTAATTTCGTGACCTACAAATAAAATTATATTTTTCTTAATGTTCAAAAAGTATTTACTAAAATTGATTTAATATTGGTTTATAAAGAAAATCTCAATAAATGCCTAAAATAATACAAGAGCACACACACTGACTGGGATGCAATTAACAAGATATTTTTTCCAAACAAAAAAAATAACCTCAAATAATCCAAAACATTGAAAATGTTTTCAAAAGTGCTAGATAACATAAAAATGAACTACATCTAAATCGATTAGTGACTACTTAGAAATTACTATATATATATAGGTCTATGTACTTTCTTAATATATGATATTCAATATATGAGAATTAATGCACTGAACATTCAACTTAAACCCTATATATGAAAAAAATCAAAACAAATACAGTTTTGAAAAATGATGAATCTACTAGTGTCTAAGATGGAAAGAATGTCAAATATTGGTAATTTAACAACCTATCTTGCTATATATTATTCAAATACTATGTCCTTCTAGTATATATTGGTTGCAATATATATTTGATGTTTTCAATTATTATCTAATTATATTACAAAAAAGTTTGGTAGTTTTGGAAGAGACACACATATCATTTATTATGGTAATAAGAGACAAATTATTGACGCTACCAATTATATCAGAAAATATTAAAAAATCAAGAATTTTTCAACTTTGTTCTCTAAGGCCTAAAGTATGTAATAACAAGAAAGAATAAAGAGTTGAAAGATGAATGTAACATTAGCATATTTACAAATGAAAATTTAGCTGAAAATGACAGAAAACTATATTTTATAAAAGCAAAACCTATTTTGTATAACACCAATTGCCAGCAAAGTGAATGAGATACATGTAAATCAGATAATACCATTTAAAAGTTGTGAAAGGACACACACTGGGACCATAAACTAGTACAGGGACAATGAAAAAGATTGCCATTTTTTCTTTATATAAATATATGTAAAATGTTTGTTACAATAAATCATGTATTACTGATTTTAATTGTTGAAAAATATAAAACATTTTAAGTGAAAAGAGATAAAACAGCATTATGCTTTTAAACTTAACATATAACTTTAGGCATTAACTAAATAAAAAAGATGTCTATAAAAAATAAAACAAGACACTCAGAGAAATGAAAGGAAAAAAATTCATGTACTAGGATATGAAACATCAGTAGTACAAATATGATAGTTCACCTATAAAATTATCTCAGTTTGGGACTTGACAAAATTTACATGAATACAGCTTGGAACAGGAAAGAGAATGTCACCAAGAATTCTTTCAAGAAAGAAAGGTAAAAAGAGAGAGGACTATAAAATATTAAATATTACCTTTATTTAAGTATTTTACTGACCTAGGATTACATACACAGTTTTAAGGAATCTGAATTAAAAGTTTACATAATACTAATTTTTACTACAATATCAATATGACAATGTGACATTTCAAACTGAGCTAACAAAGCATTAGATTGTCAAATGAGACTCAGATTAGAAATCTTACCTAGTACAAAATTTCACTAATAATTTCAAAGATACAAAGGATCAAAAAGGCACAGATAGCTCTCAGTGCAGTATGCAGATTTCACATAGCAGGGTGGATTTATGTCATAAAATATCTCCATTTTACACACAAGAGAGTTGCATAGCTTATATAATATTCTCTAAGGAGTCATGCTTTGTAAATCCACAGAGTACAGGTTTACTTAACATAAACAATTGTATACTCATAACACCCTCGAGGTACATTCCACACATCACTCCTTTCCTAAAACATATTTTTGCCCCTTTACGAGGTGTCAGTCACTTATAGTGGAATTAGACTGGGTTGTATTTCCTCCCCCTGGGGTATCTCCCCCGATCCCTTAATCAGAAAAGAAATAGATCACAGATCGCTTTAAATCCTTGCTCAAAATTTTTCTATGTGGTTTCTCTGCATTAGCTAATTTTAGTTTTTTCACAGCATGATAATCTACAGAAAATATTTCTTATGTAATAGTTGAAGGGTTCAAGAGTGAATATTCTAGAGCACAAAGCAGTAGCATCAAATTTTATGACCTAGCCTCAAAAGTCATGTAGTGTTACTTCTATTGTACTTTATTAGTTAAAACAGTATAAGTTATTGTTTTAAAAATCCCACCCAGTTACAACAGGAGATAATTGCTGTAGCCAACTTTGGAAAATATAATTCCCCACATCCCGCCCAATGTCTAAAATAAGTCGCAACCTTCCCACATAACTACATAATATTGACATAGGCATAGAATAGTCACTATATTAAAAATAAATATTACCCTTCCTATTAAGAATTTCCATAATTGCTGATAAATTTTTAACCTGCTGATAATAATTATCATTATTTTTAAAATCTGGAGATAGCAATAAGCAAAGTACTGTAACGATTGCTATGGTCATAAAGGACTTTTAGACTCTTGAGCTCTTGTTTATTAAAATATTCTATCTGCAAGTATGAAGAATCTATTAATTGGACATTATTGCAAGAAAACAGAGCTCTTGCCAAAACCTTAATACACCTTTTTAAAGCACCATGTCCTGGCTTTGAAAGTCAAGAACTTTGAAAGCAGACTTAAAAGATGTTCAGAAAATAGCAACATTTAATCCAATCAATGGATAAATTAGAATACATACTGAGTTAAATAGAGTAGAAGGCAGCATAATTTTTAAACCAGGGAAATATAGGGCTATCAGGAACCAGGAGTTATCAGATTTCAAAAGACAGAGATGTAGGATCTGTGACATTTAGATAAATTCTGCCCTAAACTCCCATCCCCATTTGCTAGTATTTTTATTGGGCAGCCAGACAGATACTGCAATTGAAGCCCGAGTTTCTTTAAGACCTGTGGTCATCTGGCATAGCGACAGCCATCAAAATCCTATTAAGGACTAATTGATTTGGCCTAGGTTAAGAAAAAAAGACCTAACACACACACACACACACACACACACACACCCACCCTCCCCCCCCCTCTTATCAGCAAGCAAACTTAGAACATGTTTTTTATATGTTTGATTTCTGTTATTTGTTTCACTTTTTGAGCTAGAAACCTTCACCTAGCACCAGAGAATCAAACAAAGAGCATTTTTAGAGGTCTGGGTATGGGGACCAGTTATATACTTAGAAGCTAAGGTCAGCTTCCTTTATTTTCACTACTTTGTATTACACTGTGTATCCCCTGGTATTTTACAAAAGCATTAGTCTGGAATAAATTAAAAGTTAAAAGATACAAGAGAAAGAAATCACAGGAAAACTTCTGAGAAGTCTGATACTTTTAAGCACAACTTTCAGAATCCTTCTTCAATCTTACAAGAAGCGCTTCATTTTCAGATTAAAGTGAGAGGCATTGATCTCAGTAAAAGGTAAGTGTCTTCCAAGCAGTCTTTTATACGACCCCTAGTCAGGTAAACAAAACTAGTTTGCATGACTGGTTTCAATAATAGAAACTGACTCCAAGCAAATCAGGTATAATCCATCATTCTTCACATTACATATATATAATGTGCTTCCTGGTGTATAGGCTGCTCCCTGGTGTATCCTGTACCCTAACTCAGAAATTCCTCAATCGCTAGTTATAATTTCCATTTGAGTTTGGCCAAGGGTTAGCACCATGTCTTCAGGGATAAGCACAAGGTTGTGAGAGATCAAATTCAGATACTATTAACTCTATATTTACATAATGTGTTGGGGGTGGGGCAGAAGAGGGAAAAAGGGAGGAGGGAGGGAGAAGATGTGGGTAGGCATGATGGAATCTCATAGTAATCCAAAAGAATCTGGCTCCAGAAAAATCTCACTTAGTAGTCTCAATATACTTCTTTAATATACTTCCTTGAAAGCTGATGTATCATGGCCTTAATCACAGTTCAGAAACAAAAAGTAGATGCTTTTCTTTCCCTGACCTCATATGGAAGCTGAACAATCTATCCATTAATAAAAAATTAAAAACTACCTGTCAAAGATAAATTGTTTTGCTATTTTTATATTAACATTAATGAATGCCAATATAACTACTGCATTAAGTTTAGATGGGGCAAACAGTGACTTCTAGATTTAGTGGAGCAATAGATTGAACAACTAGAAGGCTTCCCAACTAGTTTCCTCTTCTTATGTTTCCATTTGTATATCTCTAATGCTCTCTCCATTTTCCAAATGAAACAAAGTGCAAGTTACTTAACCTCTTGTGTGTCAGTTTCTTCATCTTTGTATAATAAAGATTAAAAAACAGTATCTTTCTTACTGTTTTATGGAAATTATTTCATAAAATATTTAAAACATTGTTCCGAACACAAAGTATGTGCTTAAGAGTATTAAATTATTATTGTTAGTAGCAGTAATATGCTATATAATTCTGTTGATGGTTCTCACACATTTTCTTATTTCCCGATAATTCTTTAATGGTCAGGAGGTTTGTTTTTTTTTGTTTGTTTGTTTTTTATGTTTTTGTCCATTTCTTTATCTCATTTCTTCAAAATTCTCAATCAATGCTCCACGAGCTTGATAAGTATATGTTTTAGCATTAGTTTGTATAGTTGTGTTCTATTTCTTTTTCATAGCCTCAGCCTGATCAGGTCTAGTCTCTTTCACTCTTAATTTTTTTCAGAAAAAAAATGGATGGATCAATCTAATTTTTTCCTGAAGTATGAATTTTAATAGTTTGCATCCCACACCTTCTGAAAAAAATCATGATTTAAAAAAAATTAAACATGACAAATTTCATTATGCTAACACAATTATTTCCAAAATTAAATAAGCATAGCAATAACCATAACATTGTACATATTCTTTTTATGCGCTGACTACCAAACATTTTCAATATTTTGAAAATGCTGAAAGTATTTTTAACTCCTGGATACCAATACTACTTCAGACACTTACAGTAGGCCCTGAATATATGAAAGACCCAAAACAAATAATGAGCCTGCCTTTACCATCTCATTCAAGAGAGGAAAACAAGTGCTGATAAGACAAAAAATCAATAGTCATGATTTTCAAATAAGAAAAGTAAAAAATATTTTCTATTAAAAATCAAAAGATACCATAATTGAGAGGGAACTACAAAATGACATAAATTAAGAAACTTTCAAACAGATAGTAGAATCTGAGATCTTAGGAATAGCCTGCGTTTTTCTGGAAAGAAAATTTATAAAAATGACTCATGCCATGAAATAGTTTACACACTTCCAACTTCAATCAACAAGAAGACTCAATTATTGCACTTTAAATTCTGAGGAGCGGGGAGGTAGACAGGGGTAAAAGCGGTCAAATATTTGGTGACAGAAGGAAATCTAACTCTGGGTGGTGAACACACAATGCAATATATCCATATGACTTACAGTTGATACACTTGAAACTTATTTGATTTGGTTAATCAATGTCACCCTAATAATTATTAATTAAAAATAATTAAAGTTTTATAATTCTTAAACATCATCGTCATCATTAGGAATCATGTTTTTTTCTTTTTTTATATAATTATTTTTTAGGCGAGGCAACACTTGGTTGACCTCACAGGCTGCAAGTACCTTGTCATCTTATAATCCCTTATTTTTTTATTTTTATTAAAAAATAAAAAATAAGAGATTAAAAAATAAAAAATAAGAGATTATAAGCTTGGTCCTCCTAGGTGGTCTCCCATCCAAGTACTAACCAGGCCTGACTCCGCTTAGCTTCTGAGATCAGACGGGATCGGACTCGTTCAGGATAGCATGGCTGTAGACAAAATGATGATCCTTTTAAGCAGCACTGCAAACACCACATATATACACACAAACACACGCATGAATGAACAATGGGAGCATCAGCATTGTGGGGAAATCAGAAAATTTTAGAATGTTTTGGGCTCTGGAATCCTGTTATGCTTGGTATTCAACCATACCATACTGGTGCCTACTTTTCACAGTTAGGTGTCATGCACAGTAGGAGAATTAGACCAAAAAAAAGGCTTTATTCTTTTATTATTTTTTTTTTAGCTAGATTACATTTATTTATTTGTTTGTTTATTTATTTTTATGGTGACATTGGTTAACCAAAAAAAAGGCTTTAGTAATCAATAATGGACCAAATTCAAAGATGTTAGGTCCTGAAAACATTCATTATTTTCACTGGGATTTCTGTTTATCCTCGTCTCTGTAAAACATTTATTAGAAAACAATTGAGCTATTAATGACTAATTTCCAGTTTAAAAAAAGTCACCGAGCATTTACAGTGAGCCTTGAGCCCCCAAATGCTCTATTTGCAGCACCCATTGTGTATTACATGGGAATATAAGAGGTGACAGGCATTCACATACTATTAACTGTTTAGCAGTTTACACGATTTCTGCAAATACAAACCCTTTCATATTCTTCACAAATATGAATCAATGCAGAGAGCTAGAAAATAAAGCTAGTGTCTATCTGTAAAATATGTTAGAAAATAAAAGGTTTTGACATATTTCATGTTACAAATAACTAAAGAGCATACAACATTACAGAAATTAAAGAATGTAAACTACTGCTACTATGAAACTTATCGGTGTTTACTTTTCAAATATGTTGCTTAAAGAAATGGAAAAGCAAATCAGCATACATATGTATATATAGATGTATGCATATACGTACACACACATTTTATATAATATCAGTATTAAAGAAATTAAAAGTATTAAAAGAGGTTACTTTTCTATGCTAAGTTTTGAAATAACAATGTAAAATAATGAAACTGAAATTTTAAAAACTTTAGGTGTCAGGTAAGGAAGAAATGAAAAATAGGATCAAAGTACTGGAAATACATGTAAAATTTTATTTCTTTAAAGTAGTAACAAAACATCACTTAGTTTTATAAAATCTGGAAGTTGGAGAGAACTTCAATCTTGCTGAACTCAACGAAAAATCTACTTGATTTCTCTCTATAACATCTTATCAAAATTACTGTCCAATTTCTATTTAAGTCCCATCACAGAAATCTCACTACTAATTATGCAATCAAAAAGCCAGTAGAGACTGAAAGCTGTCTGGACTCCACACATTCTTCTCTAACTTTCCAAGAAAATTAATCTTTACAGCAGAAATGACAGAACGAGCATGCCTTCTGAGCCTGAATGTATCACCCCAAGCATCTTTTCAAAAGCTCAAGTTTCTTCGAGAGCCTGAGGTTCGTTTTAAAAATTCAAAAGAATTTTGCATTTTATTTCAAAATGTATCTCTATTTGTAATATGCTTATCACTTTCTATAAGATTATGATTCGTCTCAATCTCTAATACTCTGTACTATATTGAAGAACAACAAACACAACAGCTTGGCTCAGTATCATATCTTTCCTTCATGTCCTGGTGTTTTCAGAAACAGTCTCACACAATAGCAAAAATACAAGTAAAGGCAAAATGTTTCTGCATGCGTAAATCTTTATATACTTATCTACGTGTATGGACCATTTCAGAGTAAACACTAAGAGGAAGGCCAGAAAACACTATCAAAGAGGTAGTTTTAATACAGAATTCCTACACTATTGTTTGTGGCAATTTCGAATTGGGTTTCTTTGAGAAATGTTTTCTATCTTGTCAAGACTGAAATGTTGTTGGTCCATCTGTCAGTCTTGCATACATTTTGAGGAATTTTTCATGAAAAAGGTGCCTGATACTCATCTTTAATTTTTTAAACCATGAATGCAGTGACTTTCATAATGTAAATGCCCTTTATTTCTCAAAGGATACTTACATAAATCCTCATTTTATATAACTCTTAGATTTTATTTTCTCTAAAGCAACATTATCATGAGACATTGAAACATTCAGTCCTACACTTGTAGTTCGTGCTTGAGTGTGTCCAGCCTTGAAAATACATGATAACTGAGTTACTCCATGGGCCATTCTTTTTCATTAAAAGCATCATTGCCCTCATTCACCACATCAAAATTTACAGTTTATCGTCATGTCATTTTTACCTACAAGCAAATTTTAAAACAATTTTTTATTTAGTTCATAAAATTCTGAACAGGAATTAACTCAAACTAAGCCAGAATAAAGCACATCTCATTCAAAACTTTTTAAAATTGTGTATTTAAATAAAATTTTTTAAAGTTCATTTAGCTTTTTACTACTCATGAAAATTTTTTAAAAAGTCAAGATGAAACTCTTTGAAAGTACTGGTAAATAACTGGTACCAACAGATGCACTGAGGGTGCTTGGCAACCTTAAAGTAAGCTGCCTATCTTGCCAGTTCTCATTCTTTTTCCCTATCAATACTTTGCTCACATAAACAAATTTATTTTCTCAGAAATGTCTTCATTACTTGATCAAATACTTAAATCAGTAGTAATCTTAATATTTCTTTAAAAAAAAATCTGGATTAACCTTAGACTTTCAACTACATTTTCAAGTTTATTTTCTGAGTAAAAGAAAATAATGCATTGTTAATATTTTTGTACAATAAGGCATTTTGGGCTTGACTGTTTTGACTTAGAGATATGTTTGCCATGCTTCAGGGCTTCTAAGTTTTCTTCCATAACATGAGATTTTGGTCTCAAGGCAATTCTAGAACAGATCCTAAAATATGTTTCAAACAACTTTTTACTTGCTGTTAATGTGGTCTTTTTATTGCAATAGCTCCTAGCTAAGACTTCTTTAGTACTGGTAGCAGAAAAGTTCTTTTTTTCTTTAAAAATGAACCAATTACTTTTTAAATATAACTACAAGAATTCTGATGTCATTCAGTGGAGTACCCTCCAATACATACCGAGAATTAGGCTCATTTATAGCTTCACACATGCAAAAAAAACCCCACAATTTTTAATTAGTATCTAAATTGGCCCTATGCTTTTAGATTTGCTTTTTTTCACTGCTCCTTTCACTGTGGGGAACCTCAGCATCCAATCCACATCTACGATGGCCCTTGACCTTTACAAGTTGTTCAAAAATGCCTTCTCAGCTTCCTTTACCTGATCTTCCTCTATGACTCATTTTTAAAAATGAGGTGGTAGGTTAATGACATCTCATTTGATATATCATGATACAACATATTTTTATAAATTTAAGCATTTAATTATCTTTAAATAAATACTTAGGAATTGACATGAAGAAGCTTTAAGATTACTTTCTAGCTCCATCATCTGGAAATACATGGCAACCTCCATATTAGAAGATGACTTTCATAGTAATTTCACTTTGCAATAGAGGATAGATTATTTGCAGTTAAGACTGTAGTCTTAATATTTCAAGATATTTCTTCACAAAGATTTTGGAGAAAAGTTTTATATTGACTAAGCAGCATGCTTTGAATTTAACATAGATATAGACTGTAGGGGCTCTCTAACGTAAATCTTCTCTAATTATATTATTTCCATTTCATTTTTAATTTAGTTTGTAAAAAATAGATTTTTCTCTTTATCTCAGTTTTTAGCCACTTACATTCTTCTATTCAGTCTATTCATTGATTTCATCATTATTACCAGAAACACATGCACATACACATGCATACACGCTCATGCACAGTCCTTGGATAAATTAAAGAAAATCCCACAGAGCTGTCATATCAGCTTAGTGACTTAACCCTGGAAAAAAGACACTCTTTGCTTTCTTCTTTATCCTTGAATTCTCAGACAATGATAATAGGAAAATAAGATTATTTCAAGACTGCATCTAATATGGCTATTTCTGATAACCAAAGTAAATATCACACTTATTTAATACTAAGTTAAACAAAAATATCAATTGTAAATGTTTTGGATGTTTTTGTTAGAGAACATGTGGTTCCTCCCCTGGAGAGCCTCTCTCTAGCCAGAGGGAGAAGAATTGTTTCAGAATTACACTCAAGATTTTATTACTGTAGTGATTACATCACACTCTGAAGACAGCTTTCCTCCTTAGATGCTCTCCAAATGATATGCTTCCTCTGGGGGTATTAAAGCAGCAAATCCTCTGGACTGAAAGCTCATTTCTCAAGTCTAATTCCTCAGACAGCCATCTGTTAAATGTAGAGATTCGTGATTTAATAGTTACTGTTGATTCTGTCCCTCGAGTCACCTCTTTGAAGTAAAATCATCTCTATTCTATTACTCAAGGAAAATAGTTTGAAATTATTCCAATTCGACACTTTGTTATGGAGATGGCAAAAAGTTATTTGTGGCAATAGGAAATATAGCAGTAAATAAGTTATAAGATTACATGGTAGTCGTAAAAGATTCATTCTCCATTCCCATATGTAAAGAATGATAAAAGTAATTGTTACATCTCAACCATATATTACTCATCTACATTTTTCTACATTAAACTTGATAAGTCCTTTTTAACAATCATTAGTTTTTAGACTTATCAGAAGATTTGGATAAGCTATGGCACTTGCCCATGAAAATATGTCTACAGGCAACATCTAATAGCTAAAATTTATTTCATATTGGCAGATGCTGGCATGAGAAAACATTGCTAGGCTCTTCCCGCCTTGAGCAGCATTAAAGATCATCAATCTTGACAATGGGAATTGCACCTGCTTCCTGTAATTCCACACTATGTGTTTTACTAAATGCTCAGCGTGCTTACTGTTGAAACTTTAAGCATTGTTATCCAACCAGGCAGGTATAGTGAGCTCAGGCTACAAAATTCAGAGAGAGGGGAAATAAAAGCACAGGATAGTTATTACTTATGACACATGCTTTAATTTAACAAAGCTGATTTCTCTCAATAACCTGTCAGAGTCTACACAAGGCAATTCAAGGGCACAAAGAAGTAAACTACGATGAAAAACATAAGATGTAAAGTCAACTCAGAATGTGCATGCCTCATGATGGTGTCCTGAACTAACAGTGAAAGCAAGAGTTCTAGGGGTTTACTGCAAGGGTGGCTATATTAAAAGCTTCCAATTATGACCTGGATAGTATGAAAAACAGCAATAAGACTTTGAGGATGATCATGTTTGCAGAGTAAGCAGTCATTCTGAGTTTCCCCCAAACAGTTTTATGAAACCAAACCAAAAGTACAAGAAGGAAGAAAGCAGACATCAGAATCACAACTATTCTAAGACTCAGAGCAATATGAACAGTGTGGGTTTTTATGGAAGGAAGAGCAGTAAGTGTGTCATCAATCACAATCTTTTAGAAGATAGTTTGTATGTTAAATAGAATATTGTTGTTGCTTTAAAAAAGTATGTGATATAAATAGATGGACCTAGTGACTATAATCCTGCAATTCACTGTACTCACCAGAGATCATTATATTGTAAACCAGTTGCAACATGATTCAACATTGCAATTTTGTTCCTAGTGTATAATTTCATCTTCCATTAAGCAATAAGAAATATGATCACTTTCTGAATCACCAATGAATACTATATCATTGGTTTTCCAAAATTATTAATAAAAGAGAATATACACAAGAAACTCTGCTGTCTTGGTATTATAATGGCTAGTGATTTATTATAGTTATTAATGAACAGTGTTTGGAAGATCATTTTCTACAATAGCACCAACAAAGAAAAATAAAGATACTATTTAAGGTATAAAACACCAAACAAATTTTAAGCCATAGGAAAATATACATTGAAGAAAAAAAAAAAAGGATGACATGATAATTCCATCTATCTAGGATGTGCTTCCAGGCCAAATCTGTGGTCAGCATAGTGAATAGACCATTTTCTTAGAGATGGAGTCAATACACAAACTCTTCACTTGTATAGATCCACTGAAACTTGGCAGGCAAATGATATTTGTTTCTCCATATGGGAAGGTCATATACTTTGATCCTTTTTAAATCTGAATGTTCTCAGCTTTTCTGTATGTGTTGTGTGTTTAAATTTTCAGAATTCAAAGTTCTACCAAAAATGAAATATAATGACATCTAGAATCTATTAATAAATCCGTTAGGCTATACACTAGCTAAAAATCTTGGTTAACTCCATTAATCTTAGTCATCTATAAGATCATTTAGAAGGATGAATTGATATTTCTTCATTGATCAGAAATGTTTTTGTGTCTTGTCTTGGGTTTTTGTTTATTTTGTTTTGGGTTTGGTTTTGCTTTTTTATAGATTTTTGTGTTTTATTCCACTTTATTTTACTATCTGCATTCCTATTTCTGATAAGATGTTTTGTTTTCTTTTCTTTTGAAGGAGGAATCACTCCTCTTAATTCTCATTCCATATGGTTATGGAAGGGACAGAGATGACATACACCACCCCTCCATTCCTTGATTATCCTATATCCATCAACTACAGGGTTTATAACAGAGACTGGATCAATCACTATCTTCCAATTTCTTGGCTAAATTAGGTCAATAATAGTGAAATAGTGAACAGCAAACAGTGAAACAGTGAAATTCCAGCTTTTGCTGGAATTACTGAAAAAGAAGCACTCTCTTTATGTTGATATTTTTAGCTGGTAGAATATATATATGAGACTCTGGGTGACCTTATCATACTTTTGTGGCAAGAGCCTACATGACAATAAAATATAATAAAGGAATTCAGAGCAGAGCAATGGAGAAAAACAGTTGCACAATTCCAAATGATACTGTTACTTAAAATCTTGGATCCAGTCATGCTTTAAACTATTTCTACATTGAACTTCCTAGTTTCATGAGACAAAATATTCCCCTTTGAATATGTAATTGCTATTAAGGTTTTATCATTTGTAACTGTAATAGTCCTAACTGATCCACTCCTTAAAACTTAGATAAATTAATCCTATTAATTCCATTCCATGCATTACTTAGTTGTTTGACACACAAAAAAAGAAGTGATACTACTCCACTCATCACTTATTTAACCAAAACTTTGTGTGGATAAAAATGAAGTTATTTCTATATTTTTAATTTATTCATTTTAATGTAATTTTATTTGTAAGTAAGTCTTTAAGGGCTTGGCCTTGCAACAAGTTACCATATTAAAATCTCACCACTTCTTAAGGCAACTGCACACCACATACACACAAAAAAACTGAATATTCTTTTGTCTAGTACAAAAATACTATTATTAGTATTTTTATTTTAAACTCTAATGAGCTGTCTATGGTGACTCAGTTACACATCACTCTCTTCATGTAAATATTCAGGCTTATTATTTGTTTATTCAATTTTCTTTGCATAAAGTTCTCTTACACACTTATCACATTATTCAATGGGGATCACTTTTTTCAAGTTTCAGTTCAAGATCTACCTTCTCTAAGAATCACTTAACAAACCTTTCCAGTGATCATTATTTTGATTTACACAGAAGTTGCATTCATCAGGAAAACAAAAAGCTCACATAATTCAAAGTTCAACTAGAGCTTAAACTGTTTTTGTGTGATTTTTGTTTGTACTGTTTTGCTTTGTTTTGGAATAGTTATTTATAGGCTCGATTCTAAGAGTAAGTATGGACCCCAAAGAAAGTAAAAAAATGTGAAGGAGAGATATATAATTATCAATGTAACAGAACTACAATAGAAGAGTTAGACTTAGAAATAATAATAGAAAGTTATTGTTCAAAGATCAGATAAAAGGAGATGCAGTTGAATAAAGAGGATCTGGATAAATATGTAGGAGAAGGTTAATGGGAGTTGAAGGCATGCATTTGATGGCCTCTTTTATTCATTGACTATTATATAGATGACGGAGTGAGGTTTTGAGAGTTAAAACAATTGGTATCTAGCAAAAGGACTCCAAACCACAAATGGAAATTGGAAGACAGTGATTGATCCATCTGTGTTATAAACCCTATAGTTAATGGGGGTGGGATAATCAAGGAATGGAGGAGTGGTGTATATTTATATTTCCCCAAACCATATCATCTCTGTGAAATAAAAGGCACAGGAGGAAATGGATGGAGAAACAGGAAGCTTAAAAAAAAAAAGGTGGGGGAGAATGCCCTGTAGTATTGCATATAGGAAATGAAGAAAAGATTCAATCAGCAATAAACATAGATGACTTACCAGTTTTGAGACATTAAGATTATATTTTAAAAAATATTTAAAAGAAACATCCTAATTTTAGATTATCTAGTTTGTTCTTTAGTTCACTTCTGTGATGATTGAGGGCATATTATGAAAGTTAAGACCATGCACCAATGAGCCCAAGCTAAAGAATACCCATGTATGCACATCATGTCCCCAGCCTCCTTTTAGGTAACAATTACCTTCTCAAAGATTCCGCTGAAGTCAAAGCCCTAAGAAGTCCATGTATTGTATACCCACCCCACAAGTTACAGCTAATTTGACCAGGAGGAGTTGGTGCCTAAATCAAAGGACGTTATAATTGATAGTGTGTCCAATCCAAGTATATCATTAGAAATCAGAACAAGAATTATAAAAAAAAAAAAAAAAAATGAAGATATAAGTAGGGAGAGCTGAGACTAAAAGATTATAATGTAAATCTATGCCATAAATAAATCCATGCAAGTAAAACATGTTAATGGTGGAAAAATGCTGTCTTCCACTTCATCTAACTAGCTCATGAGTCTAAGATGGCAAGAAGCCATCTTAGTAACAACCATATAAGTAACAACCATATAAGAATTCCTGGGTGGGACCCTGGTAAATTCCTTCAGAGCAAGGTACCAGAATAAGGAAACCTACTATTACCACATACAGTCTCTATCCTTAAATAAGCAGTTACTGGTGAGATGAGTGAGTTTCTGTTCCTTGAAGTGCTAACCTGAAACGTGGCATTGTGAAAAAAGTGGTAAGACCACTGAATGTCTACATATTTACTGTAAAATTAAGTCCTAAATAAAAGTTTCTATGAACATATGATGAACATATTAAAAACCCTGCCAATTTTCAGGAACAAGGTAAGGATGTCTTATCTCACTTCTTTTCAACTTCATACCAGAAGACCTAGCTATCAAGAAGATAAATAGAAATAAAAGTTATACAGAGTGGGAAGGAAAAAATAAAACCGTCTTGAGTCTCTGTTTGTCCTGTTCATTTGTTGCTTTTAGGTTTATATACCACACGTAAGTGATATCATGTGATGTTCAACTTTTTCTGTCTGGCTTATTTCACTTAGCATAAATATCTCGAGGTCCATCCATGTTGTCACAAATGGCAGTAATATACATGGACAATAGACTAGAGGTTACCGGGGGTAGGGGGAGAGGGGAGGTAGATAGGGTTAAGGAGGTCAAATATGTGGAGATAGAAAGAAATCTAACTATGGGAGGTGAACACACAATGTAAATGTGTGTGTGTGTGTGTCTGTGTGTGTGTCTGTGTGTGTGTGTGTGTGCTAGGCTTTACTGTTAAAATGTACAACTGAAGCTTACTGGATTTTGTTAATAATGTCACCATAAAAAAAAAAAAAAAAAAAAGATGCCTTTATTTGCAGATGACATAATTGTCTATGCAGAAAATCCAAAAGAATCATATTTTTAAAAAGCCCTCCTGGAACTAATAAGCAATTATAGTAATATTTCAGGACTTAAGTTTAATATATAAAAGTCATTTTTCTACATTCCAGCAAAGAACAAATGGAATTTGAAATAAATAAAAGCATTTACATTAGCACTAAAAATATGAACATTTACATATAAATCTAACAAAATGTGCACAAAATATATATGAGGAAAACTATAAACTACTAATGAAGGAAATCATAGAACTAAATAGAGACATAACCCTTGTTCATGGATAGGAAAATTCAATACTGTCTATATTTCAGTTTTTTCCAACTTGATCTATAGATTCAATACAATCCAAATAAAATCACAGCAAAACATTTTGTGACTATTAACTAACTGTAAAGTTTATATGGGTAGAGGAAACACTCAGAATAGCCAGAAGAGTATTGAAGAAGAAAACTAAAATTATAGGACAAACACTAACCAACTTCAAGACTTACTGTACAGCTATGGTAACCAAGGGAATGTGGTAATGGCAAAAGAATAGACAAATCAATGGAACAGAATGGAGACCCACATAAATATGGTCAACTGATTTTTCACAAAGGAGAAAAGGCAATACAACGAAAAAAAGATAGACTTTTCAATAAATGGTGCTGGAGAAACTGGACATCTACATAGAAATAATTATAAGAATCTAGACACTGACCTTACACCCTTCGCAAAAATTAAATCAAATTAGATCATCAACCTAAATGTAAAATGTGAAACCATAACGTTCCTAGAAGATAACAATAAAACATTTAGATGGTCTTGGGTTTGACGATGACTTTTTAAATACAACACCAAAGACACTATCCATGAAAGAAATCGTTAATAAGCTGGACTTCACTAAAATTAAAATTTCTGCTCTATGGAAGACACTTTCAAGACAGTGAGAAGATAAACTACAGATGGTAAAAACATATTTGCAAAAATATTTGATATATCTGACAGACTATTATCCAAAATATACAAGAATTTCCAAAGCTTAACAATAAGAAATTAACAATCTGATTTTTAAATGGACAAAAGTTCTGAATAGATACTTTACCAAAAAAATATGTCCAGATGGCAAATAAGCATAGAAAAACAACATCATATGTCAGTAGGAAACGGCAAGTTAAAATGACAATGAGACACCACTACATAACTATTAAGATGACAAAAATCCACAACACTAACAACACCAAATGCTGGCAAGGATGTGGTGCGACAGGAATTCTCATTCACTGAGGATGATAATACAAAATGGTACAGCCTCTTTGAAAGACAGAGCAATTGCTCCCCTTGATATTTACCTGAACTAGTTCAAAACTTATGTCCACACAGAAACCTGAATATAAATGTTTATAGCAGCTTTCTTCATAACTGCCCAAATTTGGAAGCAATCAAGATGTCCTTTAGTAGATGGATAAATAAACTATAGTATATCCAGCAATGGAATAAATTTCACACTAAAAAGAAATGAGCTATTAACCCATGAAAATGTATGGAGGAAGCTTAGGTGAATATTACTCAGTGAAAGACACCAATCTAAAAAGGCTACATACTATATGACTCCACCCATATAACATTCTGTAAATGAGCTATGGAAACAGTAAAGAGATCAGTGGTTGCCAAGGGCTGTGGAGAGGGTGGGATAAATCAGCTCAGCAAAGAGGATTTTTAGGACAGTGAAACTACTCTGTATGGTACTATAATGGTAAATATATGTCATTATACATTTGTCAAAGCCCATAGAATGTAGGAACTAAAAATGAACTATAATGTAAACTATGGATTTTGATGCTAATGATGTGTCCATGTAAATTCATTAATTGTAACAAATATGCCACACTGTTGGGGGATCTTGGCAATAGGAGAGGCTATGCAGGTGCAGGGGCAGAACGTAATTGGAAAATCTCTGTACCTTCTGCTCAATTTTTCTATCAACCTAAACTGCTCCAGAAAAAAAATAAATTGTATTTTAAAATGACACTCAAGAAGCACAGGATAAATGAAAAGTAAATTTCTTTTTTTATTAAATTTATTGGGGTGACATTGGTTAATAAAATTATATAGCTTTCAAATGTACAATTCAATAATACATCATATGTATTTTGCATCATGTGTTCTTTACCCAAAGTTAAATTTCCTCCTGTCACCATATATTTGACTCCCTTTACCTTTATCTACCTTCTCTCCTCCCCAGTTTCCCTTTGGTAACCATTGAAAAGAAATTTTAAATGTGTTTGAATGTGACTACATGGGCTCTGATTACTAATTACAAAAAAATAGCCATAAAGAATATATTTTACAATTATTTTAAAACTCATTTAAGGCACTATTTTTATTTCATTTTCCAACTTGTATGATGTTTCGCACAGGAAATTTGTTTCTATATTTAGAAAACTTAATATCAAGAAAACTTAATATCCTTAAAAATAATGGTATGTTCCCATTTCTTTTAATTTATTGGGGCGACACTGGTTAATTTCTGATAAGACCCTTTTTGAACTAGCTGCTAAGTCATAGTCCAAGATGATAATCATGATAATGATCTTATTCTTTCAGACTTTGAGCATTTTATTCCCCTAATATGCATCCTTAGTTTACTGGTTTGATAGGAAAAGGGGAAGAGTTGAAAATGTGGCAGTTTTATCAACCTGGCATCCACTATTTTCCCATTAGATCATATCAAATCCTAATTAGAAGGCATGCCCTTATGATAATAACACTATTATTATTTACTATGAGATTCTGAACAGTAGAACAGTATTCAATTGTATCTACATTTGAAACTATGAAACTATGGCTCTATCTAGTTTAAAAGTTATTTATTTCCAATATCTGGAAATTATTTGCAGACATATAAAATAATGCTATCGTATGGTTAACATGAAAGTTTTGAGGATGTAGAAAAACATGCAGTGGCTTCCATTCCTGCACGGTTTTTCAACTTAGAATTCTTAGACATTAAACAACTATCATAAAAATAAACTTCATTATTTTCTTTTATATCTCTTCATGTGAAAGGCCATTATGAACATATCAGCTTAAAACAAACATCTAAAGCCATGTGACACTAGTTTTCTGGTCTCTGTACAATACTCAGTGGACAGATGTTGACATATATTCACTGCCATCAATAATATGTCTCAGATGGGGATGATGAACCACGTGAATCTGCAAAGTGAAACCCAGGGTGAAGGTTATAGCCATTAATTTTGTTTTATGATGTTCTGTTTTTCATTATATTTATGTTTAGATTGAGTTTGCTTCCAGAGTATTAGCCCTTGACAATAAAGAGAAGTTAGTCTGTCCCAAAAGCTGGGAAAATACATACACAGACACACAGACAGACACACACCCCTCATGGAGGATCAAAACGTTAATTTAAATTCTATAAGAAAAGCTGTAAATAAATCACACAATTCACCAGACATGGGATGCAGGGAGTCTGCACAAAAGCAGTGTTAAAAAGGCTTTAAAACAGTCCATTGGGTAAGAATGTCTTATATACCTTTTTGGGGGGTCACAACCACACATGAGGATTCTGCCTCAATGTACCACTTGGAACCACTGACCAGAAGCTTTAGAGACTTTAGAGTTTTATTTTCTCGGATTTGGGATATAATTGACATATAACATTGTATTTAAGGCATACAACATGATGATTTCATATATGTATATATTGCAAAATATATATCACAGTAACTTTAGTTAGCATTTATTACCTCACAGTTACACTTTGTTGTGCGATGAGAACTTTTAAGATCTACTTTCTTAAAATCTTTCAAATATACAATGCAGTGTTGTTAATTATAGTCACCATTATGTACATCTCCAGAACATATTAATCTTATAACTGGAAGTCTGTACCTTTTTAATTATCTTCACCCATTTTGCTCACCCCTCAACTCCTGCTTCTGGCAACCTCCAGTCTGTTCACTGTGTCTATAACTTGTTTTTTTTACATTCCATGAGATCGTACAGTGTTTTTCTGTCTTAGTTCACTTAATATAATGCCCTCGAAGTCCATTCATATTGTCACAAATGGCAGCCTTTCTGTTTTTATAGCTGATTACTATATGAGAGATATATATATATATATATATTTCATTATGTGTGTGTGCATAGAATCTCATCATCTTTATCCATTTATCCATCAATAGACACTTAGGTGATTTTCAGTCTTGGCTATTGTAAATAATGCTTCCATCAACATGAGAATGTGGATATCTCTTTGAGATAGTGATTGTTTCCTTCAGCTAAATATCAGAAGTGAAATTCCTGGATCATGTGGTAGTTCCAGTTTTAACTCTTTGAGGAGCCTCCATACTGTTTTCCATAGTGGCTGCACCAATTTATATTCCCACCAACAGTGCACCAGGGTTCCCTTGTCACCGTATCTTTACCAATACTCATTATCTTGTCTTTTTTATAATAGCCATTCTATTAGGTGTGAACTGATATCTCATGTAGGTTTGATTTGTATTTCCCTAATGATTAGTGATGTTGAGCACCTTTTTGTATTGGCTGTTTGTATTTCTTCGGGAAAATGTCTATTTGGTACCTCTGCCTATTTCTTACTTGGATAGTCTAGGTTTTTTTTCCTTGAGTTTTATGAATTCTCTACATATTTTCAATATTAAACCCTTGTCAAATATATGATTTATAAATATGTTTTCCCATTTGGTAGGTTGCTTTTTTATTTTGTTGATGTGTTCCCTTTGCTGTGTAGAAGCATCTTTTCAATTTGATATAGTCTTACTTGTCAATTTTGCTTTTGTTGCCTTTGTTTTAGTTGTCAAACGCAAAAAAAAAAAAAAATCATTGCAAGGCTCATGTCAAGTAGCTTATTCTCTATGCTTTCTTCCAGGAGTTTTATGGTTTTAGGTTTTATGTTTGTCTTTAATCCACTTTGAGTTCATTTTTATGTGATATAAGCTAGGTGGGCCAGTTTTTTAAATACTATTAATTGAAGAGATTGTCCTTTCCCCACTGCATATTCCTGGCTCTTTCATCATAAATTATTTGACATACAAATGTTGGTTTATTTTTAGACTCTCTAGTCTGTTCTATTGATCTGTGTATCTGTCGTTACAACAATAACATACTGTTTTGATTACTACAGCTTTGTGATATAGTTTGAAATTAGGATGCCTCCAGCTTTTCTCTCAAGATTGCTTTGGCTATCTAGGGTCTTCCCATACAAATTTTAGGATTGTTTTTTCTATTTCTGTGAAAAACGGCAGTGAAATTTTGGTAGGAGTGTACTGATAAGGTAGGTCACTTTGGGTGGTATAAACATTTTAACAATAATAATTCTTCCAATCCATAAGCACTAATATCTTTCCATTTGTTTGTCCATTTATTTGTCTAAAATTTCTTTCATCGATGTTTTATAGTTCTCATGTACAGATCTTGCATGTCCTTCGTTAAATTTATTCCTAGGTATTTCACCCTTCCCAATGTTATTGTACTTGAGATTGTTTTCTTAATTTCTCTAATAGTTCATTATTAGCAGATAGAAATACAACTGACTTTTGTTGGTTGATTTGTATCCTGAAACTTTACTGAATTTGTTTATTAGTTCTGACAGATTTTAGGGGGTGGAGTCTTTAGGGTTTTCTATATATAATATTATTTCATCTGAAAATAGGGACAATTTTACTTCTTCCTTTCCAATTTGGATGCCTTTTATTTCTTTTTCTCGTCTAATTACTCTGGCTACGACTTCTAGTATTATTTTAAATAAAAGTAGTGAGAGTGGGCATCCATATCTTATTCCTGATCTGAGAGTAAAAGCTTTCAGATTTTTACCATTGAGTATGATGTTAGCTGTAGGCTTGACATGTATGGTCCTTTTTATGTTGAGTTATATTTTCTATATTCCCAGTTAGTTGACATGTGCCCATTTTCAAAACATAGCTGGACTGTTTACTATAACTTCTTTCAGCTGTATAAACTTGATATTTATTAACAACTGTTCAATAATTCCCTAGACTCAATGACATCATCTATATATCAGTGTTATTTTTTATTCAAACAAATTTATAATAGTATAAATAACTGTAATAGTTGTTAGAAGACCTTTATCTGTTCTCACAGAGATTTAGCCTTAAAGCAAAATATAATGTGTGTTGAGCTCCTACACACTCTAGACAGAGGTATTAGACACACCACTGCAAGTTTTAATAAAAGATGTTTGAAACTGTGCAATGGTTATCGCTCTATCCAGGCTAAATAAGAGAAGCCTGGAGTTTATCATGACAGAACAGGACATTAAAAAAAAAAAAAAATTGTGAGATTACAGAATGCTAGGGTCAAGTAAGATGAGCTTGATATGACAGGGCAGAGATGCATCCCAGAAGGAGGAAGAGGTATTTTCCCCCAATGCAAATGTTTGCTGAGCTACAGAAACTAAAGGCCTGATGCTGCTGCAACACCATAATTGAGCATGAGAGAGAGCTTAGAAAGTTGACATGATTGTCTAGAATTTTGAAAAATACAGAAACTGGGACTGAACTCCTTCTTGAACTCTGAGAGTAGAATGCTGGAGCTTACTATTTCATAGAACAAGGATAAAGAACATCAATGGGTGTGGCTTGCACTTCCAGAGTTGAGTGGAACAATGATGTGTGAATTCCAGTGGTTTTGAGTGATCTTGTAAAGATTCTGCCCAGCATATCTGTCTTCCAGATGTGGGTAATCCAGTAGAAAAGCTAGAGGTATAGGAGTTTAGGAGGGTGTATAAGAGGTTATCCAAAGATATCACTAACTACAGAAATGAATGGTGCAATACAGAAGTCTCTAAAGGGAGAGTCTTCAAAGAACCTCATGCAAAAGAAAACCACAATTCGTATATATACTATATAGGGCCCGCAGATAGCCAGGTTAAATCATTCCCAGGCAAGGAATACTTTGATAATTTTCTCTAACCTACTCTCCCCTTGTCTCTTGACTATAGAGAAGCCAGAAACAGCTCAATATGCTAGGGAGGAGGAAGAATAACAAGGGCTAAAGACAGACCTTTAATGGTCTTTTTCCTATTATTAGTTTAAGGATCCTAGGAGTTAAGCAGGTTGATATTAAATTTTTTATTTGAACAGGGCATTTTAATACTGAAAGATGCAACTGTTCTAACAGCTGAAAAATCACAGGAAGTACCTGAAATATTCATAAGATAGTGGCAAAAGGAATACAGGGTCTGGGGAAGTGGATTGGGAAAGCAACATTGGAAAAAGAAAAGTTGTTTCCATACTATAGTACATGAAAACCAGATCATTCTATAAACCAGACACGTAAATAAGGAAAATGAAAACAGAGCTTGTCTTGTTAAATAAGAGTAGTATTCCTAGTCTCAGGTGCTCATCTCCTTTTCTCATACTGGTCTTTGAACATTCCCTAGGCTGTTTCAATGATATACAATCTTTAATGAAAGTATGACATACAATATAAGCTGTATACACTTATTTTTTAAATGTTAAATAAGAGAATGATAACAATTCTCAAAAGAAAATGATAGCCAATATAAAACTATTTTAATTCCAATATGTAGCTCTTTCAAAGGATAAAATAACTACCTATATTTTATATTTCCTAACAGAAGAAGCTATTTATCACTGAACACTAAAATGATTGCAATAATTTTTTTAAAAAAAACTGCATCTTTTAATCAGTTTAAAAATCCCAAGTGCTAACTATAGTTACTGCATTCCAATCAACCCAAGCACAGGAATTAGACCCAAGTACAAATGAATCCACAAAAGGGTAGATTTTCTAGGTGCAAAGGAAGAGAGAAAGGAAGAGAAGGAGAACCGAGTCTCCTGTTTTCAGCAAGACAACTGTTATCTGTTGGTCAAAACATCTTTTTTGTCTCTATGCTCCTGTATCTCTTTATCTTTTTTCCAGTGTATTTAAAAGTCCTTTCAAATAGATTTTTTCACCTAACAATACATAATGTAACTTTTTCTGAAACTTCTGAAATAAAATTTTACATAAAGAAAACATTTTCTCTTCTTCTTGTATATTTAAGAGAGCAGTAGGCTTAAAGTATGGTGGTGGTGTTTTGCCTTTTTCCATCCATCATTTGTAACATTGGCTCTCCTAAAAGCATTTTGGGGGTGGGGGGGAGCAGGTTCTAGGATGAGAGAGGAATCCACTGGCCATAATGCAATGCAGTCATCCTTTTTTATCAAACACCCTTACCATTCCTAGGACACTGCCAAGTAACTGCTATAAGGAAAAGATGCTCCTAAAGGTAGAAAAAAATAAGGTTAAAGTGCAAAATGGGCGGTCTAATCTTCCCTTGGAGGAAATGTGTTTATTTTCTCCTAAAGACAGAGCACTTCTAGTAAATATACAAAAAAAAAAAAAAAAAAAAAATCTTGCCTGAAAGCACCACAGAATATATAGTCCTATACATTGGAACTAATTCACCATTCATTACATATTAGTGTATTCATATGGTTTTGAATATTCACTATCAAATGCTTTTTAAATACAACAGAGAATTCTGCTGCCACACAGTGATCTTAGTTTTTATAAGGAAGAACATGCACATGCTAACACACAAAATAGGCAATATCAATAAGATAACGCCATTCCTATTAAATATTTATTATCAGCCTCAAAATTTAAATCTCTATAGTAATCTAGAGATATAGCATTACTTTTTAAAGTTTTAGCACTTAATGACTCTCAAACAAAACGAGGAGAAAATTATAGATATTATAAAAAGAAAGAAAAAAAAATATTGAGAAAGCCCTCTCATTGAGAAAGCCTTCTCCTCATTTTACTTTGACACATGTATTCAAATAGTGTAAAAGTACCTGATAGGAGCCCTCATAATATGAATGTGGTTCCCATTATCTTGGGAAAAGGTTATTGTCAGAACAAAAGCATCCTCCAGGATATCTGATGGTAAACTTATTCTCTAGTGCAATGGGTACTAAAGGGTCTGGTAGAAATACTGAAAACATGAATTAAGCCACAAGTAATAAAAATATCATAAAAAAAGATATTAATTTGGAATTCAAACTTTTACTTTAAAACAGTACCCCAAGGAGAATAATTTGATTCACAAAACAGCGAAACACTTTTCTGCATGTGGCATTTTAATCTAACCTTATGAATCACTCTACTCTATCAGCTATACTCATAGATGGCCTATGCTATTTTAATGGATTTATTCAAATATATTTTAAAATTTCTCTATCTAGTAAAGATACTAATGCCACTTTATTATACAAACAGTACTTGCACTTATGTAACAGAGCCAGCTGTTTTTATGGTTAAATATTTTTGTCAGAAAATATGAAATGAGATTTGAACAGAAGCTCAAAGTCATAAAAACTACTTTAATACAAATTATACGTATCAATTCTCAGTTTACTGGGTTTTTATTGTTATTTTTCTCCTTCTATGCATTTTGATACCAGAGTTCCTTTATGAATATTCATGAGGATTGTTTCCAAAATCTTATTTGCTCACTCAGGTACCTGACAATAAAATAATAGGTTCAAGTCAGGTCACTTATTGGTCAGGCTCAAATTTAACATGCCTTGTTCTAACTTACAACAACTATGAATAAAGGCAGGTATCTGCTATGAGTATACCAAAATTTGAAATTTGTACAAGCTACACTGATTGATTTACCAAATCTTTATAAGCTCCTACTATGTCTGAAGTTGCAAAGCTATGGATTAATAATACAAAAAATGAATCATGCATTTTCATTTGTAAATTCCACATCCTGAAGTAGACTAGTGGTAGTGATTAGCATGCAAACAGACAACAGAAACAGTACCATGTTACTATATGGTTCAGAGGAGGTACAGGGTGAGAGATATCAACCTGTCTCCGGAGGAGATATTTAAGTTGAACTTTTATGAATATGTACGAGCTCACCAGGCAAAAAAAAGGAGGGGGGCAGGGTCCTAGGCGCAAGGAATAATTAAGTATAAAAGCCCTAAAACAACTTGAAGAATTCAACAGATTACTAAAAGATAGGTTGCTATGATAAGAGTGTAGGGAGTGAGGTGCTAAGACACAGGACATGAGGTGGGGAAGGAGAGGCAAGGATATCAAGCTCTGAATGGAAACTGCCCATTATCCATGGGGCCGCCAACAGATCACTCAAGGAGTCAGTGACGATCAGATAAGCATTTTAAAATCAGCTAAGTCATACTTCACAGTGTTTACAGTAGAATGAAGAAGGTTAAAGAGAACAGCTTGAAAGCTTTCCTATAATTTTGGTGCAAGATGTTAAGGGTGTAAATTGGCACAGTGGCTGATAACAAAATAGGTGACAAGATAGAAGAGACATCAATTCCAACTAATTTCCATCTTCTTAATGAACCAACTATCCCAAAAATTACAGATGTATGAATCTGAGGGAAACAAGAGAAAAAAATAATAAATAACTTGAGAATTCAAAGGAAGTACAATTACAATAGCGAATGTATAAAATGTTACATTGTCCTTTGGCATTAGTACAAGCCCCTAATACAAACTAAAATAAAGAAAATAATGTATGTGCTACCTCTGACTCTACTAACAATTTCTTGGAAAGGGACGGTAAATTCTCTCTATGCATTTCCATTATTCCTTCCACAATCAATTAAAACAAAATTCCTATGACATCCACAAAGCGATATAATAAAAAAAGAAAGTACTATTATTATTCAGATTTTTTCCCCAGTTTTATTAAGAAATAATTGACACACATCACTGTATAAGTTTAAGACATACAGCATGATGGTTTTATATGCATATATTGTGAAATGACTACCACAATAAGTTCAGCTAACACCCATCTCATATTCATTCAAATTTTTAGTTGGTAATTAGTTTATTCAAAAATAGCTCACATATTTATAACAGAGTTGTCTACATATACTATATATTGTGTATTAAATTGTTTGAATTTTAATATCAGAATGATATTCCTGAGATACATCATTTTTTTTGTCATATTCATCTTTCTTGTTGATTGGATGAGGCAAGAAAGACTGCCTTTCAGAAAAAAGAGCTTTTGAATTTGCAGACCATTTTATTTTTTTTTCCCCCATCTTTTCTGCCATTATGTAGAAATCATTTTAATAAGCTACATCTGTAATGGAAACTGCCAGTTGAGGTTAAAGTAGTTTAACCACCAGATTACAGAAATTTAAAATCTACCAACCAAAGCTAAATATTCAGTTTAATGGAATTCAAGCTGGCTCATACTATAACTGGGAGTGTGTGAGGGCTATTCACTGAGAAAAAAAAAAATGAATGTCTTGTGAGCTGAGTTAAATATGATTATAAATCTGCATTTCTTAAACTGAAAAATAATCTCTATGTCAATGCTCTTATGCGTAGAATAGACATCCACAATTGCCTAGGTGTTGTACAAAAGTAATTCATGTAGGATAATAATGTGAACACTATTCTATTTTCAAAATGATGTCACTCTTGAATGCTCAGCTTTTGATAACTGTATGCAGTGGTTTAGCTTTTGATGATCTAATATTCATTGATGATTTAAATATTTCATCGTCCCTTTTACCAAATGCATTTTTAATATTCGAATGGTAGAAACATTTTTCTACCAACTCCACACCTACTGCCGCCGCCACCACCACTCTCTCTGACTTTTTTTTTATCATTGTTTTATATTCTAAAGCAAATACCTGGCTTAGTTAAAATACACTGAGGCAGGGAAGGGCTATGCACGAAACTTTGATATGTGTACCCCTATGAGTTCACATTAAGAACTCTCCAAAGGAAAGGGATATATAAGTAAAAATTTCAGAAGTCTGGCATAATATCTTTTACTTATATTAGCATATAAAATATACTGCTCTGTAATCATAAACATTTAAGTTTTTGACCAGAAAAGTTTGTCATTTTCTAGTAGAATCACGATTTACCTCAAATATATTTAAAAGCAATGGACTTAACTGCTCTTAGAATTTTAGAACTGACAGCAAACTGTCAGACCTAATATACGTTTACAAAAATACAGAATTTTGAGTTTTCTCTGGTGGAGCAAAACAAATGGAAATCCCTGTTCCTCTTTTTATCAGGGGAGAAATTTAGGGCTCAGATGATAAGATTTGTGGGTAGTGATCCATTGCAAATTTATTCTGACAGAAACATTTTCATCTAAAGTAGAGGCCCTTTTGATGAGAATCTACTCAGGAAAGTATCAAAAGGTTGCCAGTTATTTTTTACAAGGTAGAGAGAAGTTTGTACAAAGAATGATTTTGTTTATGTACAACTCTACAGGCTTTATTCTGGAAAAAATAAAAAAGATTATGTTTGAGTGCATGACTTGTATGCTCTTAGAAAAGTAGAAAACCAATCAAAGTCTTGCTGATAGTGATTTTGAACTGGAATTGGAACAATCACCGTTTTTCTACCTCTTTATTTAGAGTCAGATGAATCTTCAACTGAATCTTCAACCAGGAAAAGTCTGCATTAATATTGGCTTAGAGCCTGATAAATTAGGCTTTTCAAACAGAGTCAAAAGTCAGAAGCATCGTCCCTAAGGAATGTAAGGAATGAAGATTCCTGAGTGAGAGAGGCTAAGGGAGAAGAGCCAGTTGAATTAAGGGGATGGAAGAGGGTGGTCAAAATTAAATTATAGCGTGAATTCTGAGGTTGGCCATTCCTCACCCCCTTTTTTTACAAGGTAATATATTTATCAGTTAGTCTCACTCCTTACTCTGTAATGCCGTAGGTTGCTTCCCTGACTGGTTAGTAGGGAATGCCTAACATCCAGTGGGGCTCACCATGCTGTCAGATTGGGGAAGACATAGTGCCATGCCACTTAGATGATGGCACACATTTCCTGTTGATCTGGCAAAGTCCATGAGAGCCTCTCACTTGGATCACTAGGGAAAATGAACTGCAGACCAGTAGGCAAGTCCCCAGACATGACAGGACACAAGACCAATTCTCCTTACCTTTCCCATTGACCTACACTGTATCATGGAATAACCTATCCACTCCATCCCTGGCTACGGGTCAGAAAGGATAGAAGTTATTCCTCTTGGATTACACATATCTTGCCTGAAAAAGAGAAACACTAATTTTATCCTTAGCATTCTTCTTCATCTCTTTGAGAGGTTAAATGTTTAAGTAAAACTGGATGAGGAAGTATGAACTTGATTCCTTTTAAAATCTAGTAAAATATTCTGTGCTCATGCTCTTCACCTTATCTCATGTATTTTCATTATAAAGAACATAAATCTTGGTGGGAGGGGGAGTATATTTTCACAAATATCCTGTCTGCCTAAGAGAGGAAAGAGCAGTATCTTAGAAAAATTTTTATGAGGATAATTTCTTGTATCAAACTCCTGAGACAATAGCATTAGCCAAACCCAGGTCATATACGTACATACTCCCAGCATCTAATTGCTGCAAAATAGATAATAGTATCATCCTCTCCTTCTAGATACAAAATGTTATGAGTTCCAAGTAGCCTTATACGTAAGTGTCCTATTTTAAAAAGTGTGTTCTCTGTCCAATGAAGTATAGGAAATACCCTGTTCTGGGGTGGGTGATGAATGATAGTTTACATCTATTTACAACTGGAGAACACAGTAATGTTTCATAGAAACCTAGTCTGAGTAAAAAAAAAAAAATCCTGGGAAAAGGACTGCAGGATGTGGATGTCTATTCTAGGAATGACAGAAAGAGGTGACCCTGATAAAGAGTCCATAAAACGAAATAAGGATCCACCCAGTAAGGTAAACTATAGTGTACCAAGATGTAATTTTATATATTAGGGAAAATTAGCCTAATCTGACTGGTTCTTTGGAGTCTGGAAAAGATCGACAAACATTAATAACTAATGTAGCTAAGATTAGGGTTGAACAACCCAGGTTTTAGTGGCAGAGTATCAAGAGAAGTTACTACTGAGGACAATAATTACTGCTGGACAAGATAAGTGAAATACATGTTTTGCTTCAAAATTTCAAGCCATGCCTTAAATCCATGATAAATACCATAGGTAAGACCTTAAATGTTGCCAGAGATAGACAAGGAAGAAGCAGGTGTGGACTTAGCACTCACGAGAAGACCCTGGATGAAAAAACCAGGACCCTACGACAAGCCCTTCAGCTGAAACCAGACAGCGACTTTGTATAGGAGCTCTACTGCACATGACCCACTCTAGGAGGAGGCACAGCAGTGGATCTCTTGAGTATGGCTGAACTGAGACTGGATGGATAAACCTTCTCCTAAAAGATTCAAGAACTGGGATACAATCACCATGGCCCCTGTGGGAATCCCAGCATCATGACATTCCTAATTACCTAGAGTATGATGGCCAATCCATTACCTAATCTAATTCTATACTGTTTTTGTAAGGGGTACTGGCTACAAGTCTGTCGTGGGGGAATCTTTCCACATTTCTAATTGCGGGCTTAATACAATAGATGTTCATGTAACATAAGTCATTCATTACTGAGTAACTGACAGTTGACACTAATACATGGATTTTTTAAATCCAGAGGAAAATTAAAAGTTAAACACATTTTAATCAGCTAATCTGCTCCAGCTTTTTATTTGCAGAGTTAATAAGAAACTCGTATCTTTTAATTTCCGTTCCCTCTTTCTCTCTCTTACCAATCTACAGCTAGACATGTAATTGAAGAAACAACTAAACTCTCAGCTATATATGAAAACACATTAGAACTACAGAGTTCAATGTACCAATGAATATGAAAGCACAATGACATAATAATGACATAATAGTGTAACAGTCAGCGAAGGAGTGACATCAGCTGAGATCCTGATAACCAGTGTACACTCTGAAAGCTAACATAATAAGCTTTATAACTTTTTTCCTATAAATTTCTATTTTTTCACTTACTTATAGCAGCCTGACATATTAATTTTTTAATTTTATGGAGCATCTGGAACACAGAAAGACTGAGTACCTTCAGTTATAATAAACCAGGTGAGTCAGAAGCAACCAAATTCACTTCTTTTAGTCAGTAATCAAAAAGGTAATGGGTGGCAGAGCCTGGCTAGCTCTTCACCAAACACTCTGATTTCAGCACACGGCAGGGCTGCATTTCCCAGCCTCCTTTGCTGTGAGTGCACCTGACAGTCTTACAGAATGGAATGTGGGCAGAAGCAATGCACATCACTTCCAGGCCTAGCCTACAAAACCCTTGTCATAAAATCCTCCATTTATGTTTTCCATCGACCAGCTGAATGGAGAAGACCCATAGGTCCTAGAGTAGAAAAGACACAAAGAGCGAGCACTATAGTATTATCGTTTAAAGCCACTGAAATTCAAGGACTTTTCATAACTTCATAATTTTTCATAAATTAGCCTACCCTGATAATACTAAAAAATATTTACATTTTTAATTAAAATATATGATTTAATCCACAAACTCCCTTTTGCAGCTAATAATTCAAGTTCACTCCTATCTTGCCTAATTTTTACATCCTCTTTATAGACTGAAAGGAAACATTGCTTCACTGCTATTTGTCTTTCATAAGACATATATTGGTCTTGTCACAGGACGACCCTGGTACCTAGAATTACTGAGAGCCTACAATAAAGGCATGCATTCTGTTGTCCAATTCTTAATTCTAGGGATACTGAAATTTTTTAAATGTCAAAAAAATAAAAAAACCTGAAGAAGCAGGTGCTTATTGTTTTCCTCTTCTTGTTTGTGGAGTAATATTTCAATATCATTTCAGTAATATTTCAACATCATATACAGAACAAATATCATTATTTTTCCTGTATAAATGTGACTTTAGTGTTATGTTTTATTTTAAAAATATATGACTTTTTTTTAAATGTATAAAGAGAAGCCAGTTACCATCAAAATACAGATAAATGTGTTCAAAAGTGGAAAGTTAACTTGACCTCACACCTGTTAAAATGGCTCTTATCAAAAAGATAAATATTGTTGGCAAAGATTTATAAAAAGGAAACCCTTGTTATTGCTGGTAAGACTATAAACTGGTGTAACCACTATGGAAAACAGTATGGAGTTTCCCCCCAAAATTAAAACAGAACTACCATATGACCCAGCAATTCCACTTCTGGATATTTATCCCAAAGAAACAAAAATACTAGCTTGAAAAGATATATACATCCCCTTGTTCATTGCAGCATTATTTATAAATGGACCTTGAGAGAATTATACTAAGAATTATAATAGGTCAGACATAAAAAAAGACAAATACTGTAGGATCTCACTTATATGTGAAATCTTAAAAACAAACAGAAATCTCAGTCTCATGGATACTCAGAACATATTCGTGGTTGTCAGAGGTAGGGGTGAGGAGTGGGTGAAATGGGTAAAGCTGGTCTAAGGTACAAACTTCCAGTCACAAAATAAGTGTCATGGGGACATAATATATAGCATGGTAACTACATTTAATTCTGTATTGTGTATTTGAAAGTTACTAAGAAAATAAATTTCAAAAGTTCTCAACAAAAGAAAAAAGTGGTAAGTTAACTAGTCTCCGAAAATGATGGGATTCAAATACACTCCTACTTTAGTTGAGGTATGACTGCTATATAATATACAGGCATGTTTTGTTTTTGTGAACATCTGTCTTTTGACTTTATATTTATTCTATAATCAAAGTAGTTGGTACTTTGGTTTAAAATGATAAGGTCAATATTAAATTTAGCAAAATTGAGTTGTCACTTTACAGAATCCATATCTAATCTTGAGTTATAACAAGGCTGAAAAGGTTCAAAAGTTTTGCTATAGATTTTAAAAATAAAGGTTGTGATTATTTTCTCTTGGGGGCATGTGAGATTGTTCACCGTACCTGGGTCTATTCATTCCTGACTACTAAGTGAATCCTAAGACTCGGGAAAATAGTAACTTGTTGCTTAGGAGCAATTTCCAGCCTTGTATAAGAAAACAAGTTTGAGAAACATGTTCATTTGTGACTTTTAATGTGGATGCCCTTTAAGCATACTGTTTCCCAAACCCACAGAATTACACTAAATCTTTGAAAAACAGCAGGAGTATCTATCCTATGGAAGCAGATGCACACAGATAAGTGTTAACAGAAAATAAATGAGGCATAATTTGCTGAAGAAAAGTTGACTGAACCACAAGGAACGTTCAAAACATTTTTGTGCTTAGTTGTCAGGCCCTCAATTTTATCACATTATCACAAAAATTACATTTTCCCATGTTTGGAAATTGTTATATTTTATTTAAATACACTTCCATTTATAGTCTCAAAACTGTCTATCACTCCTTTAAAAAGCAAAAGCTTATGTGGGAGAAAACACAAAGCCTGCTAGACACTGTAAGAAGGGGATATTACAGTTAAGAAGAATACTATGTTTATTTGGGGAATGTGTTAAGAAAGAAAGAGAGCAATTTAGAAGCAATGGAGGAGGAGGAGGAGTGCTAGGTAAAACGGATGTTTGGAATAAGCATGAATATTAGGAATGAAAACCCTTGGTCTCAATACTTGGGGCTATTTCTACCACTGACTGGTAAGGTCACTGGGTCATGTAGGTCACACATTTCTCTAAGCCACCCAACTGAGGTATGAGGAATGCAATTTCATCTACACTCCACTCATCTGGCATAAACATACATCCCTGGGGAGGAAGCTGGAAGTTGTGTCTTTGACACACACACACCCCCACAGAATTCTGCTATGCAAGCCATACTTGTGTGGGGATCTATCTATCCTCCAGGGAGAATCATTTCCTAATTCTATAAAGGTTCATCAATGCCAGCAGAAGGCTTAAAACTAGACAGATAGCCCTGAGCTCTTTCTGATGCCAAAATCCTGGGGTTAGCATGGCTGCAGTATAGGTATAATGAGCTCCATAGCAACAATTTGAAAAGTGCTGAAACTATTCACTTAGATACGAGTTCTGGTTCCCACTCCATCACCACTAACCACTCTGACCCTGAACCTTATCAGTGACATAGAGATGCCGCCTTTTTACCTGCCACAAAGTGTTGTGTATGCCTCAAATGAGATAAAATATTCACATAAGCTGTAAAGTGCTATGGACTTTAATACATAGATGAAAGTAAACTTGAAAAAGAAAAGACAGCCTGTACTTAGATACTACTTACAAGTAAGCAGAATAAGTTTTCCCAATAAAAAGATAAAATGCTGAAGCAAAGCAAAATCTTTTAACTTCACACATTCCTCAAATTTTAAAGATTCAAAACCACAATAGTCTTAAAGAATACTTGATGCCGGAAAAGATTCTGGCTAAGTAAAAATGCTGTTTCCTTCTCATGTTTATAGGGTTTCATCATGTATAATATACTAAACTTAATGAGCTCTTGAGAAAAAGAACAATGAAGAGAAAACAACAGAGAAGAATTTAAAAGGTGTGGGAGAACCTCAGATCCTCTCAGTGAATATGCACCCCATGTGAGCATGAATAGAGATGGAAATTCTCTCTTGCCTGTTTTTAATTCCAATGTACTTCTAGTGAAAAGATTCAAATATATATAAAGCATCTACTTACCTGATGCTAAAAAAAAACAATGATCTATTCAAAGCTGGGGCCAAAGAATGTTTCTGTTAGACTCTGTGCTGCAATACTGAGGGAATTGAAGAATATTCCAGAGTAATATTTATTATATTTTAATTACATCTTTCCCATTTTATAATTTAAATCATATGTGGTAAAATTTGATTTCACTCTATATTAAATAATTCTAAAACCTATTGGAATGACTTCCTAATGAATCTTCCTTGATTCTAACCTTGGTCCCTTTTCAACTGACCCTTGAAGAGCTACCAAAGTAATCTTTCTATATGAAATTCAGATCATCTATCTCCCCTGATTAAAACCTTTTCCAATGAAGTTTTTATTACTGAGAGTAAATGCCAAGTCTGGCATAAAAGTTTCTCCTTGACTTGACCCCTAACTGTTCATTTTCATTTCACTGCACCAACCATTCCAAACTAACACTGAATGCTCCAGCCAAAATGAACAGCTTATAGTTTGTTCTGGACAACAATTATCTACACGTGTTCTTCTGTGTGCCTGTAATATCTCCTTACCTTTCTTTCTGCCTACATCTGTTATTTATCTTTCAAAACTCAGCTCAGCTATTAACTTGCTCAGAAAGTCCTCCACAAGTTCTCAATAAAATTTAATTTTTTCTTATCCATGCTTCACTTACACTTTTGCATACTTATAATCTAATTTTTTGTCCTATACTATAAGTTTACTAGATTGTGAATTTCTTAAAAGTAAGCACTGTAACTTTACTTTTTCAGTGCCTGGTACAATGCTTAATTCAGTAAAGGTGCCCCACAAATAAATTGTTTATAATAAATCAATAAAGTACCACTGTTTTAGCTTCTCATTTTGCATTCTAGTACCAGCTAAATCCCTTCGCCATTTTACTCTCCTCTGAGGTTTAGAATACCTATATTTGTTCTCACTCTTGATTCAAGATTCTCTATAATTTCCCCCTGAAACCTAACCCTTGTCAAGCAAATTTAATGATTCCCTAGAACTGATCCTATTATTGTCTGATCTTCGATATTTATCTTTGGCTACAGTAATAAAGCTTATAGCCTAAGTGGCCACAACAACAACAACAACAACAAATGTATCTCTCACATTAAAGGAGAACCACAGATTGACTACAGGACTGAAGAGGATAGGAAAGAGATATGTTCCATCTCTCTCCTAATTACAGGATTGAGGCAGTAGAGCGCCCCTTATCTGGCAGTCTGTTCTCTCCTGGTTGAGGCAGAATGAGAGACAATAAAGCAACTGCACAGTCCCAAAGTTTCTGTTTAAGTTTATTCAACATCCATTGGAGAAGCAAGTCACCTATGCTAGCCTGATAAGAGGACAGGGAAATATCTTCTACTCTGCCTACAAAGAAGCCATGGAAAACTCTTACATGGAAGAGAACAGATAATTAGTCACAATAATATAATCTACTACAGAATCTTCATAACATGCCATACCCCTCCCACTGCAATTTGACGAGATCATAAGACATCAATTGACAATCCAACTAAATCTGACCAATTTCCCAAAACCTGGAACTGGCCCCACCAATGTATAGATTGAATATGCCAGTAATAGCACATGATGTCTAAGGAACATTCTTTTATCTGATTATGGCAGAAATAGCATCAAACCTAAGAGGAAAGAAAGCATCTGAAATGAGTTTATAAATTCTCAGCAAAGAGATTTTTGTATATTTCTTTTCAAATATTTGACCTCAATAATTGTTAATAAAATTTACAATATCTGCAGGGGGTGGGGGAGGGTCTGTTCTTGACAGTTCATATTGTGCAGGAACTTTAAAAGAAAAACCTGTTTTCATATAATTGGAACAAATGAAATGGTCTCAATTGCACTTATGCATTGAGAGCGCTGATCGTCCCTCTGTCTTTGTAAAAGGGACAGGGGTACCACTAAGATACAGCATTTCTAAAACTTACTTTCCTAGTTCAGAAGAGCTTTATTGTAATACCAGTATCTCTTTATTTAGCAATAAATCCTTTATTCCTATCTAGATTTTATCCATATCAACAAAATCTAATTAAAATTAATATGTAACACATAAGCTCATTTTAATAAAGAACTCTTTCCATTAACTAAGTTACACATTTTAATCATACATATAGAATGAACTAACAATTGGCAAAGACACTGGCCATCTAAGCTTGAAGGGGAAGGTTCATCACATTCAATGGTAATTTCTGAGAGGGTATAAAATGTGCAATTTTCATCATATATGTCAACTTGTTGGTATATAAACTTTAAATTGTCATTCTTTCCTATATAACTAAGTTGGTAAACACTCCTACTGCCACTAGATATATGGCTCCCTTGATGATATCTCAAGCATATTCTATTATGGTTCAGGCATATTCAGTCATGAAAACAGCAGAATATCAGTTAAGATACATTTCTCTTCTCTAGTGCACATGGAACATTCTCAAGGATTGACCACATACTGGGACACAGAGACAGCCTCAACGAATATAAGAGGGTTGAAATCATACCAACTATATTCTCTGATCATAAGGCTTTGAAGCTGGAGATCAACTGTAAAAAGAAATCAGGAAGAACCACAAATATATGGAGATTAAATAACATGCTGCTGAAGAATGACTGGGTCAAAGAAGAAATAAAAAGAGAAATCAAGAGATACATAAAAACAAATGATAATGATAGTACAACATATTAAAACTTTTGGGATATGGCAAAAGAAATCATAAGAGGAAAGTTCATATCATTACAGACCTATCTCCAAAAACAAGAACGAGCCCAAATAGGCAACCTAAGACTTCATTTAAAAAAAAAAACTAGAAAAGGGCCATCTATGGCCAAACCACCCTGAACAAGCCTGATCTCGTCTGATCTCAGAAGCTAAGCAGGGTCAGGCCTGGTTAGTACTTGAATGGGAGACCACCTAGGAAGACCAGGTGCTGCAGGCATAAAAGATAAAAAATAAGGGATTGTAAGCTGACAAGGTCCTTGCAATCTGTGAGGCCAACCAAGGGTTGCCTAGCCTAAAAAAAAAAAAGAAAAGAAAAAAGAAAAACTAGAAAAAGAACAAATGAAGCCTAAAATCAGCAGAAGGAAAGAAATAATCAAAATTAGAGCAGAATTAAATGAAATTAAAGAAAAAATAGAAAAGTAAATGCAACAAAGAGCTAGTTCTTTGAAAAGTTTAATAAAATTGATAAACCCCTAGACTCACTAAAGAAAAAAAGAGAAAGGACAAATAATCGGAGATGAAAGAGGAGAAATGACGACAGATACCACAGAAACACAAAGGATCATACAAGAATACTATGAAAAAGTACATAACACCAAATTTAACAACTTAGAAGAAATGGACAAGTACTTAGGTAAATATAACCATCCTAGACTGTCAAGAAGAACTGGAAAATCTGAATAGACTGATCAGCAGTGTGGAAATTGAAACAATCATCAAAAACCTACCAAAAAGTAAAAGTTCAGGACCAGATGGCTTCACCAGTGAATTCTACCAAACATTCAAAGATTTAATACCCATTCTCCTCAAACTCTCCCAAAAAAATCGGAGAGAAGGCAATACTTCCCAACTCATTTTATGAGGCCAATATTACCCTGATACTAAAACATGGTAAAGATAACACAAAAAATGAAAACTACAGACCAATCTCTCTAATGAACACAGATGCAAAAATCCTAAATAAGATGCTAGCAAACTGAATGCTGAAACATATTTAAAAGATTATACACCATGATTAGGCGGGCTTCATCCCAGGGGCACAGAGATGGTTCAACATAGGCAAATCAATTAATGTGATACACCACATAAACAAAAAATAAGAATCATATGGTCATATCGATAGATGCAGAAAAAGCCTTTGACAAGATACAACATCCATTTAAAATCAAAACACTTAATAAAATCGGTGTAGAAAGAAAGCACCTTAACATAATAAAGGCCATATATGACAAACTCTCAGCCAACATTATACTTAATGGTGAAAAACAGAAAACCTTTCCTCTAGTATCAGGAACGAGACAAAGCTGTCCACTATCGCCACTATTATTCA
Organism: Pteropus medius; assembly: GCF_902729225.1. Lineage (NCBI taxonomy): Eukaryota > Metazoa > Chordata > Mammalia > Chiroptera > Pteropodidae > Pteropus > Pteropus medius. The sequence continues at coordinate 17,986,201 of NW_024346062.1, forward strand.
ATATAACATTGGAGGTCCTAGAGAGTGCAATCAGGCAAGAGAAATATATAAAAGGCATCCAAATAGGAAACAAAAAGTCAAACTGTCACTATTTGTGGGTGACGTAATTCTCTGTATAGAAAACCCTAAAGATGCCACAAGAACACTACTAGAAAAAGTAAGCAAATACAGTAAAGTTTCTGGTTAAAAAATCATGGTTCAAAATTCCGTCGTGTTCCTATACTCTAATAATGAAGTGTCAGAAAAAGAAGTGAAAAAAATAATTCCTTTTGCAATTGCAACAAAAAGAATAAAATACCTAGGAATAAATTTAACAAAATATGTGAAGGACCTATATGATGAAAACTGTAAGACTCTACTAAAAGAAATCGAGAAGATATAAAGAAATGGAAAGATATTCCGTGTTCTTGGATAGGAAGAACCAACATAGTTAAAATAACCCTGTTACCTAAAGCATTATATAGATTTAATGCAATTCCCATCAAAATCCCATCAACATTTTTTTTTAAAGAAATAGAACAAAAAATCATCAGATTTATATGGAAGCACAAAAGATCCAAATTGCTAAAGCCATCCTGAGAGAAAAAAGAACAAGGCTGGAGGCATCACTCTGCCCCACTGCAAATTATACTACAAAGCGACAATAATCAAAACGGCATGGTATTGGCAGAAACAAAGACACATGGGCCAGTGGAACAGAATCGAGAGTCCAGAATTAAACTCATGTTTATATGGGCAAATAATTTTTGACAAAAAAGCAAAAAACGCACAGTGGAGAAAGGACAACCTCTTCAATAAATGGTGCTGAGAAAACTGGAAAGCCACCTGCGAAAGAATGAAACTAGACTGTTGTCTATCACCGCACACTAAAATTAACTCAAAATGGATTAGGACCTGAATATAAGACCCTGAAACAATAAATTTTATAGAAGAAAACAAAGGAACTGAACTCATGGACCTTGCACTTAAAGAGAATCTTAATTTGACCTCAAAGGCAAGGGAAGTAAAAGGAAAAATAAATGAATGGAACTACATCAAACTAAAAACTTCTGCACAGCAAAAGAAACCGTCAATGAGGTAAAGAGATAACCATCTGAATGGGAAAATATATTTGTAAGCAAGGGCCTAATATCCAAAATATACAAAGAACTCATACAACTCAATAACAATAAAAAATTATCCAATTAAAAAAGTGGCATAAGATCCAAACAGACATTTCTCCCAAGAAGACATACAAACGGCCAATAAACATGAAAAGATGCTCAGCATCACTAGCTATTAGGGAAATGCAAATCAAAACCACAATGAGATGCCACCTCATACCTGTTAGAATAGCTGTTAGCAACAGGACATGTAACAACAAGTGTTGGAGAGGATGTGGAGAAAAAAGCACCCTCATACACTGCTGGTAGGACTGCAAATTGGTACAGCCACTATGGAAAACAGTATGGAGGTTCTTCAAAAAACTAAGAATTGATCCAGGAATTCTTCTACTGAGTATTTACCCCAAAGACTTAAAGACCCATATCTGAAAAGATATTTGCACACCGATGTTTATAACAGCATTATTCACAGTGGCCAGGACATGGAAGCAATCAAAGTGTTCCATGATAGATGATTGGCTAAAGACGCTGTGGTACATATATACAATGGAATATTACTCAGCCATAAGAAGAGATGAAATACTGCCATTTGCGACAACTTGGTTGGACCTCAAGATAATCATCCTAAGCAAAATAAGCCAGACAGAAAAAGTTGAAAGCCGCACAATATCACTTATATGTGGGAGATAACCTAAAAGCAACAAATGAACAGGACAGACAAGCAGAGAACATGGACAATAGACTAGTGGTAACCAGAGGGAGTGGGGGAGGTAGATGAGGTAAAGGGAGTCAAATACGTGGTGACAGAAAGAAATCTAACTATGGGCGGTGAACACATGATGCAATGTGATCTTGCTGTTGAATTGTACGCCTGAAACTTACTGGATTTCATTAACCAATGTCACCATAATAAAAATTTTAAAAATAAATAAAAATATAAATGCTCTGCTAAAAAAAAAGATTTTATCGATGTATTTTTCGAATTTACAACATAACTGATTAAACATTTGTACACCACTCATGTAGGCTAGACTTGTTGCCATACTAGCTTGGTGTGAAGGTGTGTTGTGCTCCCTCTCTCTTCTCTACAACCATCTTAACTGTCCTTAGAACCTAGTATTGGATTGAAGAAGAGAAAAAGGAGAAAAAATATCTATGTGTGTGAGTGCCTATGAAAAGTTTGCTTTCTTCTTTATGTTGACATCACCACTGAGCTGAACTCTATAACATTCAATCACAAGCAACTACCCCAAGCAAGATTTAGTGTCTTCAAGAACTATAATCCTTCCAAACCACGCCACCAACACACACACTTCTGGTTCACAAAGCATCCCTCTGGTATGCGCGCTTCCTTGTTGTGGTGTTGTGGTGAGCCGCAGCAACCCCACTGCTTCTACCTTATGTAACATCTATGACCCCAACATAGTGAAATTCATCCTTCATAGCCCTTAAAACCAACAATTCAAGGGTACTCTCTATACCCTCACCGTCTGGCCTATTATCACATCTACTACTCTGGTATCTTTCTCCTGTGTTTTTCTCTAGTTCCAGGTAAGAGGCATATGGACAAGTCCCATAATCAGCAGATATGCAACAGAGGAAAAAGCCAAGTCTCCCCTTTTGCCACAAACACACAAATTTTATGAACAATTCTATTCTCACCTTATTCTCTTATCTTAGAGAACCAATAGTGTACTGTTTTCCCTTTCCCAAAAGGAAGAGAGAAGAATGCGTGTTGACTTCCTTGAATTATATACTCCATAAAAGTGATCTGTCTTACCTCCCAGCACTACTTCTATATTGCCCATGATTTTTTAAAAAAGGTTATTTTGGCTTATTTTACAATTGGAGCATCATCAACTCACTCCAAAAACTGGGCCTTCTTTAAAACAGCTTTTGGAGAATTTAGTAACTGCTTTCATCAGGTATTTCCACTGCAATCCTTAAATAATTTGGTAATTTAAGTAAATGGAGAAGCTCTCCACCAGTGATTTACTATTATATGACACTCTCCTAAAATAGAGACAGTCTATAAATAATCAAATGTGCATTTAAATATACACACTGTACACTGGACATATACACTTTTTTGGCAAAGGAGCTACTTTCCCACAATGTTTAAAATTCCTGTCGCTTCTTAAATTTCTCTTGTTATTTGGTTTCAAAAGTATTTGGTTTCAAAGTTATTTGGTTTCAAGTTTGTCGATAACATGATTTTGGTGCAAGTAGTTGTAGATCAAGAGAAAAAGAAATGATGCCATTGAAATAACAATTAGAATTTACTGCTTCTTGGATATTCCCACAGATTCTATTCTAAACAAAAGATGTCAAAGAGTCCCATGAAAAGGAAAACAATTAGTGACTAGGTATGTAATTTCGATAGAATATGAGTCATGTCTCTAATCAAGAATAGTAATATAAAGCATGTGTCAAGGTTATAGACCCGTTTCAAATCAAGAAGGAGACTGAGGGATAGGGAGCCATTCATCATTGCCATGATTTGCACTAACAAATGAAGTGCCTAGAGGCCATGGTTTTAAAGATGCTCAGAATGGGGCATAACAGATTTATAGTCACTCTCCTAACCTTTAAATCAGTGCTTGATTACTAAAAGCTCTGTAGAAGTACTTGTAGAATATTCAAAAAGCATTTAGGAATTTTTATAGTAAAAAATGCCATGCATACTTTTAAGCCATAAATAATATTCATACCCAAATTTATATGAGAACATGTTCATGTATAATGCAGCTACAGTAGTATATCCTAAAAATATTCCATATGCAGTAAGTTGTTTTATTTTCTAATTTTCTCTGAAATTAAATGCTGATCATTTCCCTGAATCACAGCTCTTAACAGTAAGCCTAGAAAACAGTCAGCCTATTTATAGCCCTATGATCTCTCAAGAAAAGTGGGTATACCCAGAATATACACATGTGGAAGTACTTTTGTTACAGCTAGAGTCTAGTAATAAAAATAAATAAATAAAGGTAGCAAATGAAACAACACACCTGGGGAGTACTCAGCATAATATTCATCCCGTGTGCTTTTATTACCTGTATATGGGCATATTTAGTATAATAACCTCCCAAATGCCATCCCACAAACTTCACAGCCGATCAGGCAGAAAAGTCAAAACACCATATATGCATGGCTTCTATGTTAGAATTTTCTCAGAGTCTGAGGTCATGGGCATTAATGTTGTTTTTACATAATTCTTAGAAATACTTTTAAAAAATACAGACCCTTTGTTCAGTGTTCCACATAGAAATTTTTTCTTAGTATTTTCAGTCATGGTTCTAATATTACTCTCTTAAAATATAAACTTTGTTGAAGTATAAGTTATTTTCTATTCTACTGTTGCCCTTAGTTCTGTCAGTTTTTGATTTATAGATTTTCAAGTTCTGTTATTAGTGAATTTAGAATTGTCTTCCTAACCAACTGTCCCATTTACTCTTATGAAATATCACGCTTTATCATATATAACACTTTTTGTCTCAAAAGCAACTGTGTCTGGTAGTAATACAATTATTCCAGTTTACACAGATTTTGAGGGAGAATTACGGGGTGGAGGGAAGAGGTCAAGGATTTCCTGGGGTTTCTGACTCACCATGGAGAGATTACTACACAGGATCTGGTATATCCTACATACAGAGTGTTTCCTTACATGATATTCTCCTGTAATGAATTGGTCTGAATAAAGAGATAGTGAAGAAAGATGTTCTGTACTATTTTCAGATTTTAAGAGATAAAAGCATGATATGCTTCTTGTGAACTGCAACCAGTTCACCTGGATACAAGAGGAAACAGAAATGGAAACAGAAATGGTAACTAAGAATGATGACATAAGAAAGTTTTGTTATAGCATGTTTTTATCATTAGATTAAAAATTTCAAGATTTTAAATCAAATGAAAATACACAGAATAGCCATATATAAATCACCAACAATTGCAAAGCATAGGTAGACTGTGTCCTCTTTGTCTCTGTAACTCCCATAAACCCCTGGCATCTGGAAAAGATGTCAATACAGCACGTATTGAAAAAAAATTAATGGATTAGAAAATAAATTAAACCAAAGTGAACTATATGCTACTTCATAAAGTGTTCATTATCTTGAGTACTCTAAACGAGGACCTTAATGAAAATGTCTAAATTCTGTCATCATAACTTCATTTTCTCCTTCTCTTTGAACAGTATATCCACCCTCTATTCACCTACATGACTTTTTATCTCCATTATAATTGATTTTTCAATACTTTAAGCACATGTCATCTCACTTCTGTCTTTTACAGTAAACGTGATGTTTTAATTACAACAAGGTTTTAATAAACTATTGTTAAATATAAATGCATGTCTTTCCTCATCCAATCTTTCCAAAGGTCCTGACAAAATACTATTGTTTAAAATGATGTGCTTTAACTATGGACCTTGAACAAATAAGACAAATTTTTACTGGTTGTATCTTGTTTAATTTAAAAATCATTTTAGAAGTAAAATGGTCTGGAATGCCATTTATGATTATTTTAAATAGCAATGCTCACTCTTCCAATCTCACTTAATAATGAATATTGTTAGATTCTAACATGGAGAAAGAATATTAATGGTCAATGAAAAAGATCCGATACTACTTAAGGTATTAAACATCTGTAAGACACTTCAGAACAAGCTCAAATTCAGCATTCATCTAATGATAATTATTATTACGTATTGAAAAATATACTGAAGACTTAACAGAATCTCATCAGGCAAAGGCTCTGCTTGTAGTAATACCTTAAAAAGGTTTTCTAACTATAAACATTCTTCACAGCATTATATTTACTGACAAAAACTGTTTACCTCATACACAGACATCTAAATAATTTGTTATGTATGGGTAGAAAGTTTCATTTATGCTTGATGAATGTTCTAGAGATCTGTGTTTGCATAGATCCAAACTCATCAAATTGTACACATCAAATATGTGCAGATCTCTGCATATCAATTTTACTTCAATAAAGATATTAAAAAATAATTTGTGTATTCAAATTATAAATACTTTCAAAAAGTATTTTATAAACTACAAAGTATTGTTGGAGATTCTAGTGAACTACAAATCATGACACATTTCGCTCAACAGAACTCTAAAAATTAACTCAATAACTTTGTATATGAATCTAGCAGACTAATACAATTTTTCTCTAATATTTTTCACATTCGCTGTGATGTGTTCAAGCGTACATGTATATGCACACATTTACCTTAGTTTTTTTGCTACAAAATAATCTTCCTCAATGCCTTCACTTATAACACTACCAAAATATTATACAATAAATAAAATCACTGTAGCAATGAACAGAGAACTGAAGTGATTAGGCTCATCAACATGGATCACCGTTCTTAAGATTTTCTTTTCAGAACACTTGTATATTTATTTCTAAACTCTCTGTGTCATATGTACTTGAGGTGGCAGGAAGGGAAAGAAAAGAGAACTATTTTTGACATGTTCCTAAGGAAAGCAGAAGATAGAAAAATGTGCTTGATGCTAAAAGGAAGAGTTAAAAAAATAAATTACAGTATAAACACAATCTAGCAACAGTAGATATACAACTGCCTAGCACTTAAAAGTTCAGAGAAGTTCTTCTATAGGAGACAAGGGATTTAATTTGAAATTGGGAATTTTCAGCCAATGACCGACTGTCTGTAGATTTATTAAGTAATTCTCCTTGTCCATTATCTCGGGTCACTAATATAACTGTTGAGTGTGTAACTGGGCTAACTCAGTTCTACATATATTCTTTCTCTCTCCCTCTATCCCCAAACACGATTTCTCTCCTCTTCCTCTCAGGCCCTTCCATGAAGCAACACTAGCAGGGTAGTCTGAACCTCCTTAATTATGATGCCTGTGTTTCACTGCGCTATAGCACAACCATAGTGAATATTCAGTGATGTCTTCCAACTGATGTTTAAATAAAATATTGCCTGTTTCATCTAGTCACATAGCTCTTTAAATAAGAAAGCAGAATTCTGATACTTAAGTTATGGCATCTGAACTGAACTCTCATGACTAATATAAATGATAGTGGAATTTTACCACTCTTTAAAGGAAGAGGAATACTATGGTCAATCTCAATTTTAAAATATTTACTGACTTTAAATTTTTCTATATTACTCTTAAATAGCTGGAAGCCACTGCCACTTGTGCTTGATGCTAAAAGGAAGAGTTAAAAATTAACAAATTAACAAATGCAAGCAAATGGCAAACAAAGGAATATCTAAGGAACAAAGCAGAAAACTCAAGACAGAATCTATTTCTATTTTACATGTATTTATTTCTATTGACATGATGTGTTGAGTGCTTATGTTTTTATAGCGACATATAATGTAATTTGCCAATAACCAACCAAGTTTATGTGTATATGTTGAAACTGAATCAAATCACTTTTCACACGCAGCTTCTTGACTTCCAGAACTCCACACTTGAACATACCTGAAAGCCTTGAACTTGGCATGTTAGAACAATTATGACTCTCAACTGTTTGGCAATTCATAAGATCAGGGAAAATGCCATCAGAGAATAATTGGAGAGCAGGAAGATGATTCAGATAAGCAGATCCATATACCAAATGCAGAGTTACCATCAGCCACCCAAGACTGAGACTGAGACATTCAGGCAAAGTGTTATAGAACAATAGGA
>NW_024346063.1:0-832 GCF_902729225.1 Pteropus medius
GCAGCCGGAGATGAGAACAAGCCTAAGCAGCCGGAGATCAAGAAAACGAACACTGCTCTTGGTCTGACAGAGCTTAAACTCCAGTCAGGGAGACAGAAACCAAAAAGCCAACGGTCACATATGTGCTTAAGTAAAGGCTCTAAGCGCCATGAAGAATGTGAACAGAGGACGTTGAGAGAGAGCAGACTAGGACAGTGTGTATGGGGTCACAAAAGGTCTTTCCAAAGAGTGATATTTAATGTGAATTTTTAAGGGTGAGCATAACTTGGCCGGGCAAATAAGCAGATGGAAAAAAAACATTTTTGGTGAATTTGACTCCTGGAAGAGCCTGGCATATTTTGAGGAAATGAAAGAAAGCCAACGTGGGTGGCATGGAGTGAGGGATGGGGAGGGTGGCTCAAATGAGATGAGAACAGGGGGAAAAAAAAGGACACTCTCAAGAATTTCTTAGATTTTCTTAGGTATTCTGCAAATACCTAAGATTTTCTTAAGTATTCTGCACAGTCTTTTAAGGGACTAAAATAATTTTTTTATTATTTTTAATTGTTACTCTGGCTTCCCGATAGAGGATCAGAGAAATTGAAAGCAGAGTGAACGGAGAGAGTTAAATGTAAGTTAGAGGCACTTATGGTGACATCGTTATGGTCGTTTGGACAAGGCTAGTGGCCATGGATATGAATAGAAGCCTATGGATTCAAGATGTATTTTGACGATAAAATTAATAGAACTAGTGGGCGGATTTGGTGGAGAGATGGGAAAAGGTCACTCACCATCCAGGATGATTCTCGGGTGTTTGGCTTAGGAGACTGAACTGATGGTGCCATTTACGTTT
>NW_024346064.1:0-340 GCF_902729225.1 Pteropus medius
GTTGAAAATGTATTTATTTTTCGTCAAATGATCTTTTTCCAGCAATAAATAAAAACAGACATGTTGACTTTTCAAAAAAAATGAAACAAAAAAAATCCCTTTAACTATATACATCCTACAGAAATACAAGGATATCAAATGTAGAAAGGACATCACTCTGAAAGATGGGCTATTTACAGAAATCCCATTTGCCATCACCCCCAGACCTGTTTCTCTTCCCCCTTCTCCTGAAATAGCCACGACTTACTTCTGCTCTATTAAGGAACATTTTTCCAGAAGAAAAATTATTGACTGGAATTCAGCCAACTCCAGTCAAGTTTCCATATTGCCTTAAAAAAAA
>NW_024346065.1:0-1347 GCF_902729225.1 Pteropus medius
TGTTTAGGTTCTGGCCATGTATGCAGCTTATCATTTTTGAAAAGCCACAGGATTGAGGGACCTGGGTTCATGTCAAGTTCTGACACTAACAAGCTATTCGACCGTGGGCAAGTCATCTACCTATTCTGGGCCCCATTTTTCCTTATCTTTGAGATAAGGATGGTCTACAGCAACGATCCCTAATTCCTGGGTTACAGACCAGGCTGCACAGCTGGAGGTGAGCAGTGGGCTAGGAAGCAAAGCTTCATCTGTATTTGCAGCCGCTCCCCAGCACTAGCATCACCACCTCAGCTCCACCTCAGATCATCAGGCATTAGATTCTCATAGGAGCACTGGCCCCTAGTGCCAAAAAGTTTGGAGACCGCTGCTCTACAGGATCTCTAAGACCTTTTCATCATGAAGATATCTTATTAGCATCCAAAAATCTAGAATTTTTCTTTTTAACAGAATCATGTGCTGGCACTGACAGCCCAATCCCCTGACGTTGAACATCTGAATGAAATAAGCCTCAAGCTCCCACTTAGTGACATAGCTGTGAAGACATTGCAAAATATGAACCGGCAATGGATTCGGACTACGGCAACGGCACTGGAACGCTGCAGGTCAGAACAGTCCATCTCGGCCGTTCTGTTTCAATTAAGGTAAAATTAATAACTTGAGCTCAGTAATGGCATTGCTATATGTCACCTTTTTGTTTGTTTTTAAACCTTTGTAGTGAGCTTCAGGAAATCGGATTAAACGAAAAGTTTCTTTATTGCTGTGAAAAGTGGGTCCAGCTTTTGGAGAAGATAGAAGAGATACTCAAGGAGAATATTGCTGACGGCCTGCCAGCTCTCCTGGAACAGCAGAAAACATACGAGGTAAACCAGTGCTTTCTGCCACCCTCACACCCCTCACCCTGGGACAGGAGTCAGAGAAAGATAGATTGAAATAAGATACAGTGAGTACCTATCAATGTATGTCTTTAAGCAAATTCTGTTGTCAGTTGATCATGTGTAAAATTCTCACACATTTCACAAATTTCAGTTTTTGGTTTTATTGCTCTATTTTGTTAATCATAGAACTCCTAGATTTTCTGTAGTAGGTTGAAGCCTCTAGCACAACTTTGCTTCCAGAGGATGCAATTATATCACTTTACCAGGAACATGTTAAAGTACTTCAACTCATCTTTGCATTTTTACTGAGTAATTCTCTAAAATATCAAAGAACCTGGTATAATTATAATTGTAGCATTAATAATTTCATTTGTGCTGATTTATATTTGGAAATACTCTTGGTGATTACAGGCAGATCCTTCATTTCAAAAGTGCATGATTAATTCACTGTAACTTTTTAATGTAACTGATT
>NW_024346065.1:2347-40503 GCF_902729225.1 Pteropus medius
ACCAGCAAGAAAAAGAAGGAAATCCTGAGTCATTCCTGGTATTGCCAATATTTATTATTTCTAAGGACTTAGATTCACCATAGGATAAAAAATAAGCTAATTACCTTCACATTACAGCATCTGTTTTTATCTTGACTCTAAAGAACAGTAATTTATGTCATTCATTCTTGCCCTTTTATCCCTAAGGTCTAGAAAAGTATGCCAGCATAGGGATCTATTTTAGTGATAGCCACAGTAATTTTAGAAGATTTTTAACTTTTGCTGTCTTTACTAATTAGCTTCAGTCAACTAGAATAATTTAGGAATTGGCTGTTGTGATTCAATTATTCTAGTTAGTTGAAGATCAAAAGTGAAATACCCTATTAAATTAATTATATGTTTTCTTTTATTAGCATAGTAAGTTTAGAACAGTTAACATAAATGAATGGGAGATTTAAAGAATTCTGGATCCTGCATACTCCTAAGGACCAATATGATGATGTAAAGAAGTCAGGAACCTTTAGCACACCGTCCATATCCCATCCACCACCTGTTTTTGTAAATAAAGTGTTACCGACACACAGTTATCCCCTTCCATTTATGCATTGCTTATTGGAGTTTTTGTGTTACAAGGGCAGAGTTGAATAGTTGCGACAGAGATCATATGACCTACAAAAGGCTAAAATATTTATGATCTGGCCCTTTACAGGAAAAGTTTACTAACTCTGACCTAGACTGTTACAATAGAGTCTGTTGATATTGTGAAGAATGTTTGCTTAACATATTCTTGACCTAAACACTGTCCCTGGAATATCATTTTAAAAATAAAATTTTGATGAGTTTGCTTTCTTACGATTTTATGTTCTACCAAAATACAGATGTTTTAAGTACTTTGCTTTGCTGCGGTTCTTTTAAGGATTAAAGTTTTCATTTGATTTGTAGATAAACTGCATGATCTGTTGAAGGGAAAGTTGGCAGATCAAATGGGACTTGAAGGTCCAGAATGGGTCTTTAAAACCAACCAACAAACAAACAAACAAAAACTTATTTTTGTCTTCCTCAAAAACGAAGCCTGAGATCTCTTTCTAGTTCCTGAGCTGTTTAGGTTCTGGCCATGTATGCAGCTTATCATTTTTGAAAAGCTACAGGATTGAGGGACCTGGGTTCATGTTGAGTTCTGACACGAACAAGCTATTTGACTGTGGGCAAGTCATCTACCTATTCTGGCCCCCGTTTTTCCTTATCTTTGAGATAAGGATGGTCTACAGCAGTGGTCCCTAATTCCTGGGTTACAGACCAGGCCGCACAGCAGGAGGTGAGCAGTGGGCTAGGGAGCAAAGCTTCATCTGTATTTGCAGCTGTTCCCCAGCACGAGCATCACCACCTCAGCTCCACCTCACATCATCAGGCATTAGATTCTCATAGGAGCACTGGGCCCTAGTGCCAAAAAGTTTGGAGACCGTTGCTCTACAGGATCTCTAAGACCTTTTCATCATGTCGATATCTTATTAGCATCTAAAAATCTAGAATTTTTCTTTTTAACAGAATCATGTACTGGCACTGACAGCCCAATCCCTTGATGTTGAACATCTGAATGAAATAAGTCTCAAGCTCCCACTTAGTGACATAGCTGTGAAGACATTGCAAAATATAAACTGGCGATGGATTCAGGCTATGGCAACAGCACTGGAACACTGCAAGTCAGAACAGTCCATCTCGGCCATTCTGTTTCAATTAAGGTAAAATTAACGGCTTGAGCTCAGTAATGTCATTGCTATATGTCACCATTTTGTTTGTTTTTAAACCTTTATAGTGAGCTTCAGGAAATCGGATTAAACAAAAAGTTTCTTTATTGCTGTGAAAAGTGGGTCCAGCTTTTGGAGAAGACAGAAGAGATAATCAAGGAGAATATTGCTGACAGCCTTCCAGCTCTCCTGGAACAGCAGAAAACATACGAGGTAAACCAGTGCTTTCTGTCACCCTCACACCCCTCACCCTGGGACAGGAGTCAGAGAAAGACAGATTGAAATAAGATACAGTGAGTACCTATCAATGTATGTCTTTAAGCAAATTCTGTTATCAGTTGATCATGTGTAAAATTCTCACACATTTCACAAATTTCAATTTTTGGTTTTATTGCTCTATTTTGTTAATCATAGAACTCCTAGATTTTCTGTAGTAGGTGGAAGCCTCTAGCACAACTTTGCTTCCAGAGAATGCAATTATATCACTTTACCAGGAGCATGTTAAAGTACTTCAACTCATCTTTGCATTTTTACTGAGTAATTCTCTAAAATATCAAAGAACCTGGTATAATTATAATTGCAGCATTAATAATTTCACTTGTGCTGATTTATATTTGGAAATACTCTTGGTGATTACAGGCAGATCCTTCATTTCAAAAGTGCATGATTAATTCACTGTAACTTTTTAATGTAACTGATTTGTCTGCATTGTAATGTTAACATCATGCAATGAAAATAGAATGCATCCAGCCAAAAAGCTCAGTGACCTTGTATAAATTACTTAGCTTCTTTATACCTTAGCTTCCTCCTCTTCAAATGGATATGTTAATACTACTAAAATCTGAAGTTTGAAGAATAAGTGAGACAACACACGTGTTTACATGGTGCCCGGAAAATAGTAAATGCCCAATAAACAGAGATTAGTTGTAGTTATTACTGGATCATTTTGCCTCTGAGATTACATTTATAGGTTGTGTTGACATAATGGTTGAGCATTCTTTTTGCAGTTAGGCTTAATTAATTTGAAAATTATCATCTCAGATATCTTCTGTGAACTTAAATTTTAATAGGAAATGTAAACTCCAGATTCATAATGAATTCTGCAAGCCGATATTTGTATTTTTACTCATACAGATGTTAGAAGCTGAAGTTTCTATAAACCAGACAGTTGCTGATTCCTATGTCAACCAGTCCTTACAACTCTTGGACACAACAGAAATAGAGAAGAGGTAAGCTCTCCGGAGCGTGCGGGCATGCGGGGCCAGTGCAGCCGGGGCAGGCCAGCTACCCCAGGAGTCTTGACCACGGCAGTGCCCTGCAGCCGTGTCAGTTGATAGGCCAGCCTGGGGCCAGTCTTCTGACTGTATATTAGAATGGGTCTGGCTACTTGACCATAAAAACAGTGGTGGCACTGTCCCCTATGGTGGTCGGGTGGGTTTAGCAGACCAGACACTTTGGAAATATCTACTTGCCAAGCACAATTAACTAAGTTTTTTCTCTAAAGAATTCTTCTGTAGTGTGTTTTCCTCTCTACCTTCAGCATCATGGTGTTTTGCTGTTTAAAAAATAGTTCTGAAGGTGCTGTTGTTCCTAGTAAGTAGTGATGCCACAGGTGCGAAAGAAGGGATTTTCTCTCTATGCTATATACATGGGATTGGGGTCACTGGGTAGTGCCAGTCAGGCTGAGCAGAGCCTCTTTGTCCATCCCAGTGACAATAAAGTAAGCCCATACGAACAGCTGGTATTGTGGCAACAGAGCCCAGAAGTGGCCTATCTTAAATACTTATCTCACATATCCTGATAGACATTGTTTTTTCTCCCTATTACCATTCATATACCGCTGAATCTTCTTTCAGCATAAATAAGAACTATAAAGCCCATTTCTTCCTAGCTCTGAAGTAATAAATTCAAGCCAGTTCCAAGATGATCGGCTACTTTTGCTTTGATCAATAAAGCAAAGCATGACTTTCTCCATAACAAATAAAAGGCCTTATTTATCACGTGAAGGGTGTCATTTATCTGGAAAAGAACTAGTTGAGTTGTTGCAGGAAGCATGTTTTTATTGCTAAAATGACATAAAGTATAACCCTCAAAGTGTAGATAACATTACAAGATACCTACCTGTTCATCTGTTTCCCCCTTTTCTGGTATATAATTTTCCATACAGCATTTGGCATAACGGATATTAAAACAGCTACAGTTTGTTTAAGAGTATGGTTGTCATACATGCTGGCACAATAGCAGGTCATGTGCAGATATCTTCTGCTAAAAGCTTTTTGCCAACCCACATACTACCCCTGTTCCAGCTCCAAGTTTCCCATCATATTTAAGTTGAATTATGCTAAGATTTTCAAGGGTTTTTTTCCCATGTAACTGAACCTATCCCTAGCAAATCTGAGTTTCTTTTATGCCGCAATAGTTATTTTTCCTATGTGTTCATGTCCGGATTCTCTAACCATCTGTTTTTCCCCAAGACCGGAATTTGTTTCAAAGTTCACGAAGCTGAAGGACCAGTGGCAGAACGCCACCCAGGGCATTCGGCAGAGGAAGAGAGAGGTCGATGGGCTGGTGAGGCAGTGGCAGTACTTCACCACCTCCGAGGAAGACTTGCATCGCTTCCTCGCCGACACCAGCCACGTGCTGTCTGCAGTGAAGAGCCAGGATTGCTACAGCCTCTGCCAGACCCGAAGTCTGATCCATGAGCTGAAGGTAGTGCATGCACGGTCACAGTGTGAGACGGTAGGGTGGTCATTATTTAGAAGATGTTCGTTCACCTCAGGTTTTGTGTTTATTGCAATGTCATGGTTCAAATGGCCTGTCTGCAATGGGGAAGCCACCTGGGTAGGGTCACCATGACCTTATCCGACCTTGTTTCTGGCCTTGTGGGGTCAGAAACCCTGTCTTATTTATTCTTCCTGAAACAGTGGGGCTCTCTTGGGCCATGGGAGTAAGGATGGAGTGGAGAGATGGGTGGGTAGAATGGGGGAAGTTTGGGGTGACAGACTCACACCACCCAAGTTTTTAAGGCACTGAGTAATGTATAAATTGACCACCAGTGTAGTAATTTACAGTGGGACTCCTGTTTGCTCTTGAAGGGCAAATTCATTTAGGCACCAAAGTTTTCGGTCAGAAGGTTGATTGATGAGCATAGGACCAGAGTAATTAATTAGCTGGCAGTTCTCAGGGAATGTTCCATTGAGCTATAGAACCACTCTCTAGAGGCACAACTAAATAGAACACCCCCCTTCTGAACACCTATGCTTTTTCCTCTTTCATTAATCCAGTCGTCAAACATTAATTGACTACCCGCTGTGTGCTAGTCACTATTCTAAGTGCTAGAAGTATGGTGTAGATTAAGAGAAGACCCCCACACTCATGGGGGCAGTCAGACAGATTAATAAACAAACAAGAAAATATCAGATTGCAATAAGGCATATGTAGATCATTAAAACAGGGCCAGTGATGGAGGGGCTGGGTGGCTACCTTAAATTGAGTGATCTCTGGGAATGTGATGTTTAAACAAGAACCCGAAAGATGAGAAAGAGCCAGCCACACAAAGATTTGGGGAAAGAGTCTTATACACAGAGGAGATAGCTTTCTCAAATTCCTCAAGATGGGAACAAGCTTATCAAAACAGAGGAACAGCAACAAAGCTAGTACCACTGGAGTATAGCCAGTGAGGCCACAGTGATAGGAAATGAATTTGAGAGGCAGACAGGGAGGAGCATTTTGTAGGTAAGATATGGTAGCTGGATTACAGTCTCGATGTAATAGGAGGCCTTGGAAGAGTTTCATTTGGAAGAGGGAGCAGCAGGAATCTATTTGTATTTTTTAAAGATCCTCTGGCTGCTCAGAGCAGGATGGATTATAGGGGAGCAAAAGGAGAGCAGAAATCCCTAGCCTATTTATTGCTTTATAACAACCATCGTTGATTATTGTCTCTCATAGTTCTGGGGATTGACTCGAGGTGGTTTTTGCTTAAGGTCTCAGGCAGTTCCAGTCAGATGGTGACTGGGGGCTGGACTCATCTGAAGGCTCACTCACTCTCATGTCTTGCACTTTTAAGCTAGAAAGACTCAGACAGCTAGGAACTGGAACAGCTGGGGCTCCTGGGCTTCGTTCCCTGTAGTCACTTCACATGGAGGCTTCTGGTAGCCAGACTTCTTATGTGGCAGCTCAAGGCTTCAAAGGCGCATGTCCCAAGAAAAAGAGATCCAGGAAGAAGCTATACTGCCTTTTAGACCTAGCCCCGGAAGTCACATATGTCATTTCCACCATCTTCTGTTAATCAAGGCCATCACATATGTCCACATAAGGTCAAGAGGAGGGGTCAGAGGCACTACCACTTGATGGAGAGTGAATAGGTTCTAGAAGAGCATGTGGGACTAGGAATATTGCTCTGGCCATTTTGTGAAAAATACCGTCTGCCAAAACCAGCTGGGCTATTTCAGTAGTCTTAGACAGTTGTTATGATGGATAAGAAAAAGGTGATCACAGTAAAGATAAAGAAGGATATGTTCGTAGATAGCATTTACATGACACTGATGGTTTGAATGTAGCAGGTAAATAAAAATCTAAATCAGGATGACTCTAGGTTTCTTTCTTGAGCGTCTTGGTGAATAGTAGTATGCTATTGACCAAGTCAAGGAAGACTAGAGGAGGAGCAGGTCTTTTGATAAATTCGAAATGGCTTAAGCAAATCATTTTTATTTTATTTTATTTTTTTAGAATAAAGAAATTCATTTTCAGAGATGGCAAACCACCTATGCACTAACCTTAGACACTGGGGAAAAGTTACTGAACACAACTAACCTGGAAAGCAAAGAGTCTATCGACAAGAGAATCCGTCAACTTCAGGACAACTGGAAGGACACAAAGCTCCGAGTGGGAGAGACGATTAAACACTTCCAGAGCGTCATAGAGGTAAACACACCATTTACTTCTCCATTCATGATACGGCATTTGAATGCAGTGCATAGAATTTTTGTTTGCTATGTGACAATGGGAATGATTTTAGGGTAATTTTGAGTTTCCCAAAGGACCTTAAGTCCTAATCCATGAATCATACCAGTTACTTAATGTAGAATAATAGCATTAAAAAAACTTAATATTAAGTATATAAACACTTGAGGTTCTATTTTGTATTTACTTTTATGAAACAGGAAACTTATTTGAGTTCAGTAGAGTTAAGGTTCCATATATACTCTGTTTGGGGGTATAGTATATGAAAATAACCACAATGATACTTTATCTTACTGGTAATAAAAGAGAATGCACTTTTCCATATAAATTATTTTCCCAGATAATTGATGATTCTATCTATAAGAACTGAAATATTTTGTTTTGAATTATTAGGAAAGTCATTGCTTTGTTATGCTGAAATATCAAGTTCTCTGAGGTGCTTTGAGTTTAGCCCCTACACTGCTATGCTCTTTGAAGTCTTATGTGGTTTTTATGGTTTTTCTATTTAATATGAAGCTGTCTATTCTTTTTGTTTCTCTGAGCATACCTACTCCTTACAGCCTGCTCTCCTCTCTAAACGACTGTGTGTCAAAACCAGATAACCAAGCTTGTCATAGATGTTTTTCTGAATTAAGAATAAACATGTGCTGAGTTAGGTTCTGAGCCTCTCTCCTGCGAATAAAGTATCTGAATTTTCTTTGGTATGCAGACTATATGAAATTCATTAACTAGCAAACATTTGTTGAGCACCTGCTGTGTTTGTAAAGCATGCTGGTAAGTGCCGTTAACGGTTTGGGGGAGGAGATAAGGACTCAGTTTTGTTTCTCTCCTTGCCTCCTTCTTGGTTGTGTTAAAGAGAGTTTATTGCTGGACAGGTGGCCTCCACTTATGTGAGGTGTTTCCATAAAATTGGGCCAGCCCAAGTATGTTTAGGTATCATTTGTACTGAGGAATAGAATATTGTTTGATTTTATGTTTATCCATATTTGGTTACCTCAGGAGTAGAAATTTATCCTAATAAATCAATTGTAAACATCCTGCATTTGAAGATGCAGGCATCTTATTTGCTCAGCAATGTGAAAGGTTAAAGGGAAACATATAGTGCAAAAGAATGGCACTGGCCTGCAGCCTTCGTCACCTCTTGCCTATGTCGCTTCTAACCTTATATCCTTGGCCAGTCAGTTTTCTTTCAACCTCAGTTTTCACATTTTAAACATAATAATAGTAATACTTGCCCTCCCTCCTAAGGTTATTACAATTACAATAAGACAGTGAAGTTAAAAACACTTTATAAACTGTAGTGATCTAAGCAGAGCGGTAGTGAGAAATGGAGACCAAGTGAACCTTGACTGTGACAGGGTCGCGAAAGCCAAACTATTTCTAGAAAGGGAAAGAAAGAGAACAGAGGAATGACATTAGAAAAGAAGACTAGAAAAGTGGCTGAGTGCTTTAGCTTTCTGGTGCTACTGCATGCCCAAGACTGTAAATGCTAAAGATTAATCCTTATAGTAGCCTTTTAAACATGAACTTTTCGAAAATTAAAATAGAAATAAGATTATATAGGTTAGGGATATGGGGAGGGAGGAAGGAATACAGTTGACCTTTGAACAACATGGGTTTGAATTGTGCGGGCCACTTATATGCGGATTCTTTTTTTCAATAAAGTAGGCCCTCTGCATCCCAGGGTTTTGCATCTGCGGATTTAACCAACTGCAGGTCTAAAACAGTATTTTCAGTCTGCAGTTGGGAATCTCTACATGTGGAGGGTCGACTTAAGTTATACGGGAATTTTCAACTCCATGGGGATTGGTACCCGTAACCACCTCCACCACCCCGCATTATTCAAGAGTCAACTGTATTTCAGAGCAAAACTAACCAACACCATGGTTGAAATGAGCCACATGTAGAGCTGCAAAGAGGCATCGAACCAAACTGGTGTCTCATCTGTTCTTTTAGATCATGGTTTGTTCAAGACAGGAACTGGGTTTCCATGTGACAAAAAGCACATTTAGTAGAGCAATTGCATGGATTAAATGAGTTATTTTGTTTCTACGATCCATTCTTAAGTAGCAAAGTACTTACCAGTTTTAATACTGTTTTCAAATAGACATGGGACCAGTGTGAAAAGAAAATGAAAGAGTTGAAGAGCAGGCTGCACGTTTTAAAAGCACAAAGTGAAGATCCTCTTCCAGAACTTCATGAGGACCTCCATAAAGAAAAAGAGCTGATTAAGGTATTGAAAGCTGAGGTTGTGATCAAGATAATCACTTAGCTGTTTTCTGAGAAGTTGAAGTGTTTGTTTACCTTTCAGTTTCTGTGTTGAAACCAAGTTTTCATGTTCATTTGAAAAACATTTTCCCTGTCTTCGATCTAACAAAGCATCCTGGTCTCCAAAGGAATTAGAATCCATGCTTTTTGAGATCCATGTGTGAAAATGAGAGACTTTTGCAGAAATTCACTTCTTGGAATCTCGGGGGTTTTCTGCTTCAGGTCCTCTTTCTATCTGATTGTCCTCTGTAATATAAGATGTGGCCTCTGAGATTACATCGAATGCTATTCCCTTATCAGATGACCTTGTCTTTGAAATGAGAGGAAAGTATGACTAAAGAATTTATTTTTCAGAGGCCGGTAGGTTGGTTTTTTTGCTCAATTATAACACTTTTATAAAACCTTCCAAACTACATTCTGCCTAATTAATATCAAACTAGCAAAAATTCCTGGCTATTTTAGGCCTTCGTAGACAAAGCTGTGCTGGAAAAGAATAACCTCCTCCCTGCATCTTTTTATTTCGTGTAAAAATTTCTAATATGCACAATATTTCTTACATAACAAATGATATGACAGATTGCCATGAAACCATCACCCAGCCAAAAAATAAAACATAAACAGTTAAAGTGTTCTGTATGATTTCTCACGTTCTTTCCCTTCCCACAAGTATCCACAACCCTGAATTTGGTCTTTTATCATTCTTGTGCATTTCTTTATCTATCGTTTTACTACATATGTACATAGTTCTCAATGAAATATAGAAGTATAATTTTTGCTTTTAAATTTTACATAAATAATACCATACTATAGAACACATACGATGCAACTTTTCTCCCTCGTTATGATTTTGAATCATCTGTGTTACCTATAGCTCATTCATTCTCACTGCTGTATTGTACACATTATATCAAAATAATTTCCTTCTCCGGTCACTTGGTATTACCCAATTTTTAAAAAACTTTTGATAGTCTGATAGATGTGAGATGGTATCTCTTTGTAGTCTTATTATTAGTAAGTTGAACATTTTTTTCATATTTATTGCCCCTTCAGATTTGCCTTTCTGTGAATTGCCCGTTTATATCCTTTACTCATTTTTCTGTTGGCTGTTTGTCTTTATCTTATTGATTTGAAGTAGCTGCTTATTTATTTTAAATACTTCAACTCTGTTGAGTATAGACATTGCAAATGTATTCTCCCATCCAAGAGCTTGTTTTTCTACTTTTTTTTTTGGTGTCGTTAGCTGAACAAATGATTTTTTGTTATTTTAATATAGATGAATTTATCAGTATCTTCATTTATGATTTGTGTTTTCTATTTCCTTTGGGAAATCTCTATAATTAGAGTCATAAATATACCCTCCTATATTTTCTTCTTCAGGTTTCAAGTTTTACTCTTTCCATCTTTATTCATTGAAGAACTGATTTTTGCATACATTTTGAGAATAAAGGTCTAATTTTTTATTCATATGGCTAATCAGTTGTCCTTATACCTGTTTATTGAATAGACCAAGGTCAAATGTCAAGTTTCCACATACACATACATGATTTGTTTCTTGGTTCTCTACTCTGTTCTAGTGGCCTATTTGTTTCATCTTTTATACCATCTTCATTTCAGGTGTGATATGAATCCATACCTTGTTTTCCCACATTAGTGTGGATGTCCTTGAGTCTTTGATCTCCCACAACTTTTAGAAGCAGTTTGTCAAACTATGAAATATCTTAATAAGAGTTTTAATGGAATAGTATTGAATTTATAGATTGATTTGGTAAAAATTAACATCTCTTTGACAATGAGAACTCCTATTCCCGAATATGGCATTTGTCCCCTTTTAGTCATGTTCAGTGTTTTATAATTTTCTTTACATCGTATTGTGCATATTTTGTTAGATTTGTTGCTTGGTGTATTATTTTTGAAGCTATTGAGTATCCTACCTTTTTAAATTATATTTTCTTTTTATTACTGGTGCCTAGAAATGTGACTTATTTTTATGTATTGATATCATATTCAGCCATCTTGCTAATAAACCTTTGTTAATTTCAATAATTTTTTATATTCTTTTGGGTGTCTGTATGATAGACAATCACCATTTGTGAAAAATGACTCCTTTTTTGTTCCTTCCTTTTAATTATAATTTTTTCTGTTCTTTCCACACTGGTCAGTACTCCCAAAACAATGCTGAGTAGAAGCACTGATGGCTGGCTCCTTCGTGTTGTTCCTGATTTTAAAAAGAATGATTCAGACATTTCACCATTAAGTTTATTTGCTGATGATGTCTTTATTAGTTAAGAAGGTTCCTACTTATCCCTAATTTTCAAAGTTTTTATCATCTCTACATCTTCAGGTTTAGATCTACATTTCAATATCAAATGAGTGGATGTGGAGTCACTCTCTCAGTTGACACAGAAGAATTTCCCTCCATAAAGTCTAGAAACTAGTGCAGAATGCACCCTGTAAACTCATAAGAAGGCATAATTTTTCCCACGTGTCACACTTCTTAGTTTCCAGTGAGATCCTTTCAGCTTCCATAGCCTCAGTATTCTGTCTCAGTGGAAAGAATCAGGGAGCGAGGCCAAGCACATGGATTTCATTCAACCTATGACCATATTCCAAAAGATCCCAGGTAACCTGAAGCCTGTCTAGGGCAGTGTTTATCATCCCCAAATCACTTGGGGGAGATACACTAGCCGCTTGACCAGTCTGAGCTTTACTTTCTTCCTTGGAAAATTACATTCCAGATACAGCCAAGTTGCTCTATGGAATAACTGCTCGCTCTCGTGTGTGCTCACGCTCCCCCTCCATCCCCCTCCGTCCCCTTCCGTCCCCTTCCGTCCACCTTCTGTCTCTCTCTCTGATTTCTTCATATATTTTATATATTAACTTTTCACTATTATGAAATTTGCTATAGGTGGACATCTGTTCATAAAACTTGTTAAATGATTGAGTCCTTGGGAAAGTTTTATTTTAAAAATAATTTTCGAATAAGTAATATCACATGATTCAAAATTCAGAAGGTACAAAAAGTACACAGGAGTTCCCCAACCCCCACCAACGGTTTTGTTTTCTATGGTTTCAGTTACAGTCAGCTGCAGTTCAGAAATTCTAGATATTTTGAGAGAGAGAGTGCACACCGATGTGACGTTTATTACAGTGTATTATTATAATTGTTCTATTCGTTATTGTTAATCTCTTACTGTGCCTAATTTATTAATTAAACTTTATCATAGATATTTGTAGGAAAATAGAGTATATACAGGGTTAGGTACTATCCGCTGTTTCAGGCATCCACTGGGGGGTCTTGGACCATATTCCCCGCATATAAGTGGGGTCTACTGTACATGAAAATTTTTTCTCCCATCACTTTCTTTCCACAGAAGCAATCAGTGTTACTAGTTTTTTGTACTTTCAAAGAGATTCTGTGCACATACAGGTCAATATTTATATGTATACACATTCCTTTTTTGATCCTCTTTTACCCAAATGGTAGTGTAGAGAAAAAGACTTGACAAACCGCTGGTAGTTAAGTCCACAGGCAAAGGCTTTAATGCCGTCATCCTGTATTAGAGAGACCAGCCAAGACCTGTGTGATGCACCACTTTATGTAGCCAAAAAACTTTGTTTTACATCATGTATTATATAAAACAATTGCAGTATAGAATTGCAGTTTAGCTGGTTACATTAACAAAGGGAAACTTATCTGATGTGTTTTCTCTTGCAATTAGTTTGGTAGCGAATCTAGAGTATTTTAATGTCAGAAGCATGATTTTTGAAATGGTACAAATAGTGAGCATCAACTGTAATAAACTTCCACAGTAGACTTCGCTCTATATATTGTCTGATTCCTCGCTTTTTACACTAAATATGTATGAATACTTTAAAGCTCTTAAGACAGTGCCTTTCAATCATGTGTTTTGATATCTGAGGATTTACATTACAGAAGGCATTGTGGTAGGTGCCAAGCACTGCATTTGTGAGCAAGGTTGTCATGGCCCTGGCCAGTATGAAGCTGACAGTCTAGGCTATGGAGAGACACCTGTTAACCAGATTCCCACTATGTGCATAGGAATGCGTGAGAATTATTGGAAGCATGGTGAGTGTTAGAAGGTAAAAGGACAGGGGACCATGAGAGCATAAAACAGGAGTCTCAACCTCGTCCAGTGACTCAGAGAAGCCTTATCTGAGGAATTACCTTTGTGTCTGAGAACTGAAAATGTCAGTAGGAATTAACTAAATATATTTGTGGTTGCTTCAGGGTAAAGGAGTGAGTAGTATTTCAGACTAGTAATTAAATACAAATTTAAACAATAGCTAGGAATAATTACACATATTTGCCCCCGAAATACATGAAACTCAACACCAAAAGGTACGTGGAGTCATTCCTTTGAGGACACGTTTTGGTAATATTGCTTAAGAATCATAAAAATGCCTATATCCAAAAGTTTTATATCTGTTAATTATCCTTTCAGTTATAGGAGGAAACCAAATTTCCAAACCAAATTGATTTAAACTTGACTGTGGATAACTTAAACCCACCTCCCTACTGGGCAGGCTCTGAGTCAGCACCACCGAGCAGAGAAACATTATAGGAAGCTGTCGTCTTTGAGTCTCCTCTAGTTTTGAGTCTGTGAGTGGTGTACCTCCACTTATGAGTGACTGCCTTTATATTATGTACCTAATTAAGTGTTCCACACCAGAATCCGCAGTCATCCACTTTACTAGAATCATAAGGCCAAAACTAGGTAACAAAAACTTAAAGTGGGGATTTCTGATAAAGATGTTATTTCTTAATCTCCCTGCAACCTTAAAAAAGAATTCTCTAGACTGTGTTATTAAATGTAAATTTTTGTCAGCAAGTTATGAAATCTTGCAGTGGTAGCTTTTAGAACTCTGAAAATCAATCAGAATTAACACAGTTTTATTGTTACCACCCCTCAGTTTTATTTCTGATGTAAATGAAATAGTCTCTTCTTTCAGATTCCAATAGATATGTGTGACTGGAGACCCTTCAAATGTGCCGAAGTATGAATTGTGAGCAAAGTAAAAATCCAGATGACTCCTGAGTGTTCTGGCTTTTTCCTTTTACCTCCCCTGTTGTAAAAGTAACTTTCGTGATTAAGTTCTAAGAATTAAAAAAGTTTAAATTTGACAGACACTTCATTTTAAAAAGTAAATGTTTTCAGGGCCAAAGGAAATTGTCTGCTAATCTCTGCCAATTATTAGGGAACAGTTTGTTTTTTCTTTCATTATATTTAACTTTTTTTTGAAAGTTAACCAAAATATTTCCCTTTGAACGGAAGCTGTTATTATATGATTGCCACAGTAGCAACAATGCATTTCGTAGGTGTTTTTAAAAATGGGAAGTCACACTTTATACATTTCTGTAACAGAGTTTCAGAATTGTGTATGTGTGTGATTGTTGCTTTCCTCCAAATAAATATCTACAGGACTTTAAAATGGAATTATATAAAAAACTGAACTACCTGAGGAAATGAAAATGAAGGTAGAAAAGAGTTTTCTTTTTGAGAAAAAGGTGGCGAAGAACTGGCCAACCACAACTGCAGACACTCACCCTGGGCCGTTTCTCATTCAGAAAATCCCGCCCCCTTTCCTGGTCTCCCCTCCCCCAGAGTCCAATCAAAGGATTAGCCTCCAGGTTTGGAAACAACAGCAGCTTGAGTTAAAGGTTTGAGTTTTTTTTTCACTCCCCCTTCTTGTGTTTAAACGCAGGAACTAGAGAAGTCTTTGGCTAACTGGACTCAGAACTTAAAAGAACTTCACACTATGAAGACCGACTTAACTCAGCACATTCTTATGGAGGATGTGATGGTTTTGAAGGAGCAAATAGAGCATTTGCACAGACAATGGGAGGACCTCTGCTTAAGAGTAAGTCAGTTAACTGCAGGGCACGGCTGTTGTGGAGTTTATTGAAATGTCTCCAAAGGCCAGACAAAGTAGAAAAGAGCTTAATTTCACTGAACCGGAGGCCCTTTTCAGTTGGAGCCCAGGCCGGCTGCTGTGCCTTTAGACAGCAGCAACATGGTTTAGCAGATTTGACCCTTTGTTTCTCTAGCACTCAGTGCTGGGACTTTGCACATTTTTAATGAGCTTTTTAAAAAATCATCTGGGGAAGGAGGGATTGCGATTGTGAACAGATGCGTGGGCTCTGCTCTCTGTCTTGCGTAGGTGACGAGTACTAATCGGAATATTAGAATCAGGACTCGCAGAGATCTGGTCCATCCTTTGAGCAGAATCTCGGCAGTATCTCTTTGGTGCCCCACAGACAACAGGAGTCTTACTTATGCCTGCACAGGGGCACTTTATCTGAAAACTCTGCATTGACTTGCAACCCAATATTTATTTCAAGTAGCTGTTCTTTTAGAACTGTAAAAGAACTGATTAACTGCTACATTTAGTATCTCAGCAGCTCACCGTGATCAGGGTATTCTACAGGAAGTGTTTGTGATAAGATCAGGGTGGAATTAAAGAGTGCTAATAGATCTTTGTTTTAAGAATTCTAAGAAAAATAAATTCCTTAATCTCATTTTTGTGAATTAAGCATAGATGTATTAAGAGTTGGAATTCAGACACTTTTTGAATGCATTTTAATAAAGTAAAAACATTCTTCCTTCTGGGTTTTAGTTTTAGTATTCACAATGTACCCTACTTTTGAATGTCCTTTATAAATTTTCATTCAATTTTTGTATAATAGAAAATGTGAAAAGTATCCTAAAAGTTAAGCAGCAAAGACTGGGGCCCAGATGTTCTCGATTATTATTACCATTATGAAAATGACTGTGCAAAAGGCCAAGATTTTTTGAAGCTGAGATGCCCTGAGGAACAGAAACACAAAACTTGTTTGGGGCGGGGGGCGGTATCGTTCTTTGCACCTTCTTAGCACATTTGGCTGGGTGGGTGTCCCTGCATTAGACACTTTCTCCTCAGTCTGAGAAGAGCAGAGGGTTTTTTTGTACATAACAGGGAAATCTCTGGGAGCTAAACCTTCGTCTCACCATCTGTAAAGTGAGGTATTAAAACTTTTACCAAAAGAACTCTTAGCTATCCCTTTTAACTTTGAGTCTAAAGATTTTTAAGACCTGAGAAGACTTTTGTACATTTAGAAAGTCAGATCTGCATTCTTTATATTTATTGACGTATCAGATTTGAATCCTTTAAGGAGGAAGACCCTTCGCCAATGTCAGCTTAGGAGTCATTTATGCATAATGGAGCACTGTGTATTTTGGGGTCATCCTGCTTGCTGCAGACCATTATTTGGTCCCATTGCCATGATTTCTATCCAGAGCTATAGTACATGATGGGAAGGTGAATTGATGAGTGATGTGCATTTTTTAATCTTATTTTACTTTTTTTTGTTCTGAACTACAACACTAGAATATTTAAATGATTTTGATTTTTGTGGTCCATTTGCTTACAAATGTTAGGTTTATACTGTGATCTGTAATATAGTTTAAATTAAATAGGCAGGACGTTGGCCTTAAGTAGCTATAAAGATGATCATTTTTTAAAAGGGAAAGGATTTGGGTCATAAAGTTATAAATTAGCATGTAGCAAGCAGTTAGTAAATGTATGTTAAGAACAAGGAACAAGAAATTTGGGCAATGCTTAATATATTCATTTAACCTTTCCTGTTTCTAATTTTTAATATGCCTGATGATATTGGATAAAACTGGATCTTTTTGGTCAGTTACAATTCAGGAGCAATCTTTATTTTGTTGCTTTTTATGACATTTATCAAAGGAGTAAGAAACTTCCGTTGATGTTAAACCTTAGGAGTTTAAGAGGCAAAAACGTAGTACTTTCAGTCTATAGGGCTACTGATGAAAATGAATGAAATTCATAGTCCTTTTGATGGGGGGAGGGGAAGGGAAATGCTTTCCTTCCTGCCTCTTCTCAGCTGCCGAATGCATTTTTGTTTCCAGGTGTCTGTACGCAAACAGGAGATTGAAGACAGACTCAATTCATGGATTGTGTTCAATGAAAAAAATAAAGAGTTGTGTGCTTGGCTGGTGCAGATGGAAAACAAAGTTCTGCAGACAGCAGATATTAGTATTGAAGAAATGATTGAGAAGTTACAGAAGGTAAGCAGGAGTACCCCCATGGGTGCAGTTATGCCTACCGCGGAATCCTCTGCCCTCCTCACGCCCGGGCTCAGAGCGGCATAATGTTATAGGTGTGTTTCCAACAACACTTTAGAAATTTGAAGGAACTTTCTCACTATTTCTGTCTCTTCTCAGAGAAGAGCTGGTAAGTGAGGATTCTAGAGAGATGGAAGGTGTGGGGGCCATTCTAGGTGGGCATGGTGCTGTGTGCTGAGAGGGGTTACCTTCTCTCTGGAAGTCTGACCAGAGAAGGGGTCAGCATCTCCTTAAGCATCAGTTCACATCCCAGGTGAGTTATGGCTTCTCCAGGTGTCTTTGTTAAGGAGATGCCCTTAGCAAACGTCACTAGTCCCCACGGGGAAAGTAGAAAGAACATTCTTGCCACTCAGTTAAACTTCAGAAAAACTCTTACTGATGTTAGGCTAATTAATTATACTTGTCCTCAACTCTCAAGTAGCTTAGATTAGAAGAAACCTGTGAGGGGAAAAACAAGGCTGTTGAATCAAGAAAGTAACTGCTTCCTTCTGTATTACACATGTGCCAAGTGGGCACTGACTTGTCAGCTACACACTGAAGACTTGTATTAACAAGTGTGAGAAACTTTTTCATTTTTAAAGTTTCAAGAGGCAACTGTATATTTGTGCCTGGCAAAGAAATGAATTTTGGTAGTAATTGAAGCTTTGTGTTTTGGCGCCTTTGCCAGGACTGCATGGAAGAAATAAACTTGTTCAGTGAAAACAAGTTACAATTAAAGCAGATGGGCGACCAGTTGATCAAGGCCAGCAGCAAGACAAGAGCAGCTGAGATCGATGACAAACTCAACAAAATTAACGACCGCTGGCAGCATCTTTTTGATGTCATCGGATCAAGGTAAGAAATGGCCTGAAAACGATTCCTGCTCAGTAGGTACAGTGGTTACTCCACAGATCTTGAAACTGAACCCAATCTCTTCCTTTAAGGTAATCCAGCTATTTTATAGACTTAGATAAAGGCAAAGTTTGGTTAAAAAAAAGTGGAAATTCTTATTTCAACAATATGGAAAGATTGCGTTTTAGTATATCCCACTTTAATATTTTTTTCTCTTTAGTTTAAAATTTCACATGAATTTGATTGGTTTTAAATGAGAGTTAGAAACTTAATCTTTGAGGAGGTTTTAGTAATTCTAACTCTGCTTTAGGACTTGTGTGTCTCCCACACACAAAAGGCAAATCATGTTTGCCTTTCCCTGCTTGTGTGTGGCAAATACAAATAGACCAGGGCACAGGCCTGATTTCTAGATGCTGTTCTGGAGGTCCCCACTGCCCCTACCGCAGGGGCTTGGCACACTTGAGGCAGATATTCTCCATGTATGTGGTTCATGCCAAGTGCCCAGTAGGCATCTCTTACTAAGGTGTGGACTTAGGAGGCACAGCTGTGGCTGCAAATCAAAGCTATATTCTCCAGTGCAGCCTTATCAGAAACAAGACTAATCATTTTGTTAATCAAAATGATGATGATGATGCCACTCAAACCTTTTAAATATTTTCCGTTTTCAAATTCTCTCTCGAAAGACAGACCCCAACCTAAGTGTTTATTTTTATTTTTAATTACAACCTGGCATACCAAAAAGCTTTGAGACCACTCGTGCACCTTTGTTTCCACTGGCCAAGCAAGTCTTTTATGTTTTGAACATACATATGTGGAATATACAAGGTGAATGAAGCATTGGGAATAATGAAAATAAAATACCCTGAATAGTTAGGCATTTCCTTCACCTCATTGTTTACTGTGAACCATAAGTGAACCCGATTCACTCAGCAAAGGCACCAGGCTAAGTGCTATAAGAATTACAGATAGAAAGTAAGGTGAGCCAATTACATTGATGGAAGCAGACATCTGAGCAGTTGTAAAGCCAGGCGGTTTGAGGGCTCAGATCTCATCTTTCTGGAGAGGGAGTAGACATTTAGGAAGAGCCTCACAGAAGAGTGGCGTTCACAGATGGTCCTGAATGACGGCTTGAGGTTCTTGAAGGTTGCTGGTGGCAAACAGAAACAGAGGTGTGTTTCGATCAAAAAGGTACAGGGGTCGTCGATAGAGCAGTGCGAAAGTCGTTCAAGAAATGACGAGAGGCTCCATTGGCATGGGAGATGAAGCTACAAGGATAGGTCGGAGCTAAGTCTTAGAAGACCTTAAATCTCAACGTAAGACTCGGCGTCCTACATAAAGTCTGAGTTATTTATGGTTTTTCAATGGTGGAGGGTCTGCTGAAGACAGATATTAGTGTGACTTGGCTGGCAGCATGAGCTGGGCCGAATTCAAGTTAAAAAAAAAAAACAATCTATGGAAATCCATGGCAATAACCCAAGTAAGGTTACAGGTTTTGAGCCCATCTTGTCTTGACTATGTACTCGTCGTAGTAACGTGTGTAATGATTTAATCTTTCTAAGCCTCAGTTTCCAAATCTACGTAATGTGCCTAACAGCATTGCTATATATCAGAGGCTACTGTGAAGATGAATGGCCTGTGTCTTACATTTGGCACAGAACTAGCATGTGGGATCCAATGTTTATTGAGTGGTTATTATCATTGTTTCTTCCTAAGAAGACTAAGTAGCATGTTTATTGATTGGAATAGGACTCCGTCGGCCATGTCTACTAATGAGAGGTCTTTCCTCCGTGAGACCAGTGTATTTGACTATCTTCTTCCCAGTGCTTAGAACAGTGCTTCAGGTATTTGTTGAAATGTACATAACAATAAGATATCTGTTGGTAAATTGTGTCTAGTATGCCTTTGTTCCCATTGTCTTTATATCCTAAGTCTTCTTGGGTACCTGGCAGTAATTGGAGGTTTGATGGCATCGTACCTGTTCATAGATCATTCATAAGCAAGATCTGGATCTTTTCTTCCTGGGGACCACAGCGACAGTTCATTCTGAATCCCTCACGTCTTATATCACTTCAGCGTTTAATTCACCTCCTTCCCTCCCTCCTCTGACTGCCTGTCTTCGGCTAGTTCCTTGGAGGGAAAGAGAAAACAGGTGAAATTTCAGTGGTCTTTTTGGAAGAAGCAATTGGCAAAATAAGGAGTTGAAATAATAGCAGATGCATTGTCTGCCGGCTATATTCTTAACAAAGTGCTTTTTACGTATGATTTCACTTAATCTTCAGTATAATTCTGAAAGGTGGGTGCCACCATCCCATTTTACAGATGACAAAACTGAGGCACCGAAGTTATCTAACCTGCCCGCGGTTACACAGCCAGCACGTGAGGCAAGCAGGATGTCAACTCAGGCAGTTGTGTTGCCTCCCTGTTACTCTAGACCCTTTTTAGTTTGTTGCAATGAAATGAATAGAACCAAGTATTGAGAACCGAATTCCTTCAAAACCGAGGAACTAAGGAAGAAATAACTTATCTTCCCTTAAAGCAAAGGCCAGGCTGAGACAGGTGGCTGGAGAGGCTAGGAAACTCTTAGTAGAGTTTACCCTGCAGGCGAGTCTGTGGATTGAGGCACCAAGCTTGGACTTACCTTAAATCAGCCTCACATAGAATCAGATCTTATCACTATCGAGGAAGCAGAGAGCACAGGCTGTATAATTTAGATTTAAACAGTGCCAACCAGAACCTGCAGTCCTGCAGAATACACTAATGGTCTCATTTGCCCAGAGAATTCTGGATACAATTTAGCTTTTTCTGTCCTGCTCACAGTACTCTGCTGCTTCACCCTTGTGGCAGGGGACATCTCTTGTTAAAAATAATAAAATTTGGCGGAAACCCTACACAGGTTCCCAGACTCATGACTTGAAAATTTTAAGTACAAATCTTTAACTTCAAAGTTTGGAATGGTATTCAGAAGTCCAAGACCACAATAAATCAGGTTTAAATCACTGGGAAAAAAAAAAAAGGAAAAAAAGGCCTATCGTTTCGGGTTCATTCTCAGCGAAATGAGGTAAATTACAGGGTTGCTTATATGCACATTAAATTTCTGATTATTTCAGGTAGTAGCCTCCATTATGGAGTCAAGTAGGGGAAGAAACCATTGTGATTGATTGATTGATTGATTGTAATTTCAATTTGTACTTCTTAATCCCTTCACCTTTTTCATCCATTGCCTTAACCCCCCTCCCATCTGGCAGCCATCAAAATGTTTCCTGTATCTATGAGTTTGTTTCTGTTTTCTTTTTTTTAGCTTCCACATGTAAGTGAAATCATGTGGCATTTGTCTTTCTCTGTCTGACTTACTCCACTCAGCACAGTACCCTCTCTGTCCATTCGTGTTGTTGCAGATGGCAAGATTTCATTCTTAATGGCTGAGGAATACTCCATTGTATATTTGTACCACTTCTTTATCCATTCATCTATTGATGGCCACCCAGGCTGCCTCCATATATTGGCTATTGTAAATGATGCTGCAATGAACATATGAATTCACATGCCCCTTCGAAGTAGTGTTTTGGGTTTGTTTGGATAAATACCCAGAAGTGGGATTACTGGGTCCTTCTTTGTCTCTTGTTATAGCCTTTGTTTTAAAGTCATTTTGTCTGGTATATGCATTGCTACCCAAGCTTTTTTTGTTATTGTAGTTTCCATTTTCATGAAATACCTTTTTCCATCCCTTTACATTCCGTCTGTGTGTGTCTTCTGATCTGAAGTTGGTCTCTTGTAAGCAGCGTGTGTAAGGGTCTTATTTTCTCAATCATTCAGCTACCATATCTTTTGATTAGAGCGTTTATCTCATTTACATTTAAAGTAATTGTTGGTAGATACGTAGTTATTGCCATTTTAATCTCTTTTTTAATCTTTTTTTTCCTTAAAGAAATCCCTCCTC
Source organism: Pteropus medius (assembly GCF_902729225.1). Lineage (NCBI taxonomy): Eukaryota > Metazoa > Chordata > Mammalia > Chiroptera > Pteropodidae > Pteropus > Pteropus medius. Next base: position 24,220 of record NW_024346065.1, read on the forward strand.
TTTTTTTTTTTTTTTTTTTTTTTTTTTTTTATGATACTGGTTTGGTGTTGATTGAATTCCTTCAGCTTTTCTTGTCTGGGAAGTTCTTTATCTATCCTTTGATTCTAAATGACAGCTTTGCTGGGTAGAGTAATCTGGGTTGTCATTGTTGTGTTTTTAAATGTCAGGCTTCCCATAAACATTATTTCATTTTTGTAACAGACCTACAGGGTCAGTATCTTCCATTTTACAGAGAGGAACATTGCACCTCAGAGAGGGCAAATAACTGACCCAAGGGCAGAAGCGACTCTGCACAGGGTAGGGATGGAGCCAAGGTCTGTGTGCCCCACTGCACCATGCATCAAAAGAGAACATGACTCCTTTGAGACTTTGGCTTTTAAAGGTGGTTTATCAGAAATTTTTAAAATGTAGAACACAATGTAGAATTTACTGTTTATAGCAGTGGTTCTCAAACTTAAATATGCCTCAGAATCCCTGGAGGGCTCATGAAAACATGGGTGCTGGACCGCACCCCCAGAGCTGCTGTTTCCATAGGTGTGGGTGGGACTGTGCGTGCCTAACAAGGGCCCAGGTGTTGCCAGTGGTGCTGGTCTGGGACACAGCTAGAGAGAGCAGCAGGGTGAAGTGACACAATGCTGCACCAAGAGTCGGAAATCCTGGACCTGCCACTTACTGTGAACAAGTCCTATGGCCTTTGTGAGTCTCAGTTTCCTTGTTGATAAACCGTGTACAAGATCCTGGATGAGAAAGCAGCAGGACAGCTATGGGTCCATCCATGTACATATGCTGGTAGCCTCTGGCTCTGTGACAAAGAGATGGAGGGGACTTAGGCCCAAACCCCTGTTTTCCTTCTGCTTGTAAAGTGTTCTTCAGCTTCTGTAAAATCCTTGAAGAACCAAATAATCAAAGGGGGTGGGAGGAGCCTAAGTTGGTCTTGACGCTGATTTCCTCTCATTAGGTTTCATAGGCCTGATGTGGGCATTAAAATTCTCAGAACTGGCTCTCCATCGGAACTGCTGCAGGTGCTTTTGGCAGTCCTCATGGGTCCTTGGGCAGCTTTACACTTGTGACATCTAAATTCTTATAAAACGTGCTATTAGTTTAGTTACAGAAAGGCCATTTGAAGTACTATATATTTTTTGATGAATGGTGTGATTATTCTAAAACCCAGTCTGATTTGAGGACAAGAAATATTAATTATATACTGCTATGTTTTTTTGACTGATTAAATGACAGGTTAAACTTTTTTAATTGTAGCTGTTAGCTCCTCCTCTTCCCTATGCTTTCTGGATAACATCTTTGAAAGGCAATCCAGTAAAACCTGAATGCAGGAGAGACAACTAAATTACAGAAGCTATTTTTCAGAACTACCAATATGTGCAATCCTCTGTTTTAGAGGAAGCTAGGTTACCTATTAATAAGAACAGTTGAAGGCACAGGATGTTGGGTGATGGACAAAAAGATGCAAAGTTGACTTGCTTTAGTCCATAGAGACCAAAGCACTGAAAAGAGGGTCCCTGGCCATTCACTGTCCCTTCAGTGGGACTGATGCCGGAGAAAGACTGAGCCTGACACATAAGCTCACCTATGTCTGTTCTTGATTTCAAAATCCCAGTAGTTGAACATCTTAAAAATCCATCTGTTTTGGTTTCCCAGAACCCGCTCCCTATTTATTAGCCAAAGCCTTAGCTGTGTCCTATGAAGCAGGGCTCCTGTGGCTACAGTGAGTCACTCTCCTCGTTGTACATCTTAGTGGAGCCTCTTCAGAGACATGGGGGTGGGGGACTGTTTTTAAAGACGTTCTGGCAGCATGTGAGACTGAGCCAGTCAGAGCTTTCAGTGCCTAAAACATGAGACAGCTAAGCGCAAAGACGTAACCCAGAATGTGTGTATTACCTGTTGGTATTGGCATCATTGGTGATTTTAATCTTCTTTTTGCGTATCTGAATTTCCTAAAAGTTTATTATGGAAAAAGGGACATGGGGCCTTTTTTCCTCATTAAAAAAAAATATCATGAATGTTGTTACCTTTTTCCTAAGTTTGCTTTGATGGCAGCATCGTTAATAGACATGGCGTCTTTAAGCTGCTGTTATGAAGGAGGCACTTAGACAAACTGCCATATGGTCCCTTCCTATTTAGGGTAGGGAGCTGTCTTGCTATCAAAAGGATCAAGTCTGGAGAACAAATTTTAACTAAGCATAATTTTCACATTTCACCTACTGACGTGAAAAGCCCACCTACTTTATAATAGTAGCAATTAAAATGGTGTCATTTAAATTCAGCAGTTATTACCATGGCAACTGTGTGTTAAGATTGTTCTTTTCATTTCTTGCAAACTGGGCAGGGAGATGTGTGCTTTTTTAAACTGATAAAGTTTTTCGTTACTCTTCCTTTATCTGTATTTTCTCAAGGTTACTTTGGAAGACCAAACAATGTTGCTAGTCATAAAGTTGTTCTCCTTCTCTCTCTCGTTCTCTCGTCTTAGCAGGTTGTCTGATCCAGTGGGACTGGCAGCACTTAGAGATTTTAGCACAGGGAGAGCCAGGTGTAAGATCACCCACCTGCCTTTTCTTTTTCCTTCCCATTAGCCCCCTCAATCCCCCTCTGGAGGAGGCGGCTGCTGCTCCTGGACCCTGAGGAAATGCCTTCCCGAGGCCTGGGGAGCTTCCCCAAGGAGATAGCAGCCATCATTAATTGGGTCAATAGATAATCAATAGCCTGATGTCCACCATGAGGCCAGGTCCAGTGTACCGAGCCCTGTGGGACAGTATTTAGCAGATCCCAGGGACAGCCAAGCATGTGGGCACAAGTTGGACAGATGCTTCATTTGGGGAGAACTGCTTCCAAATCTGCACTCCTAATTTCACTGGTCTAGAATGTGCTTATTGTGTTTCAAAGTGGAGATGTAATAATGATTCAATGTTGGGCTTTAGGAATTCATGAGAAATTATTGATATTGAGTCTAAAAACAAGGCTGGCACTGAGCCTAAAAGGGGCTGGACACAAACCAAGGTGCTCCAGTAAGCAGAGCCTCTCAGGATCGTGTAGAGAACCGCAGTTAGGGATGTGGAGGAAATTTTAGATACATTATGATAAACCCTAACAGGCGTTAGGGAAAATTGCAAAATTTCTTGCTCTGCAAACTTTCGAACTCCAAGGTGGAATTTTTTCTGCAAAAAGCAGAGGAATGAACTAAATGAACTCTGCCCCTCCTAAGCCAGGCTGCATAGGACTAAAAAGGGACCACCATCCCTTCCCCTCGGGAAAATTTCTTCTTTCAGAGGACCAGAGGAAGGCATTCCCGTTGGATTCAGGGGCTTCAGATTTCAACATTTCTTTTAAACCTGAAACAGAAATTTAATGTGACAAGAACAGAAATCCTCTTGTTCACACCCCGATCTAAAATGTTTCTTCCTTCGGTTTATAGCACTTCATAAATAACCCATAGCCAAGATAACACTGTGACTTTCTTCCCCCAGCAGTGCAATCCTGTGGCATCAGAACAAAGACTGTGTGTGTGTGTGTGTGTGTGTGTGTGTGTGTGTGTCAAGAGCTGATATTTGTTTATTGGAAGGGAGAAAACAGAGATTAAAAATTGCAGTTAGCGGTGAAGCTGTTCTCTTCCTTTCCTACTGCCATTGCTTTGTGACTGAGGGAGCAGAGCCCACAGGAGTCTGCAGGAGGGTGGCCTGTGGAAGATGCTGAACCAGTGAATGGAGAGGCCTGCCGGTGGGGGGAGGGGCTGCCTCGGGCCCGGGAGGTGGAGGTGCAGCCCGGAACTTGGAGCTCTCCCTAAACATCAGGAATGATTTTTTCTCATCAACAGTAAGTGCCATTTTAGTCATCAGCTCTGCCTATGGCCGACGGGCAGCTGCTGTCTCTGTGTGTCTTGCTCTCTAGCTCTCTCATTTTGGTTACAATAGAAATTACCGATGAGATGGTGGCTGTGGTGTGTGTGTGCTCAGACAGCCATCGGGGGATGGGTTCTTTCCCAGTGTCAGCATGTGTGTGGTGTCTGCAGCCAGCCTTTGACAAGCAGGGGAAAGTCGTGATTACGCTGCGTGCAAAATGGTAGTCTTCTGGCCACATAAATGCTTCAAAGAGGCAATTAGCTCAAATGATTGTAATGTCCGTGCCCCCAAACCAGGGATTCACGACCTTGGAGTAATTGATTATCTTACTATAAAGATGTGTAGTCATTTTAAAAAGATGGAGTTGCACAGAATTTATACAGTGTTTTTAGCAACTGACAGCTGCCCATAGGTCTAAGTATCTGTTTTGGGACAAATTCAGATCCTTTAACCATCTCAGTTTTTCCTTAGTATTTTTTAAGTCATGCTGTCCACACTGGCATAGGAATTGTTTTAATTTATGCTGATCTAGGCCTTTTATAATTTAACTGTAGACCTTTTAGCATGTAGAGAACAGGACTGAAACGTAAATTATTCCATAGACATGAATTTGGTATGTAAAGCCTTCATCACACATTGTGAGACTTAGGCTTGATACATAGAATGACACTAACTTGGCTTCATTTTGCTTGTTTCACAGGGAGACCAGGGTTCTTAAGTATTATATTTTGATCCATCACTGGTTTAGATAAAAGAAAAGCTTTGTTTTGTATTTCTACCCAGAGTCCCCTCAAAAGAATTTCTAATTTGTAGCTACTCTTAGGCAAATGTCTTATTACCTCATTTGGTTTCATATGAAAATGTTTTAATTCAGGTCTTCCAATAGGCCACACAGGTGAAAAACTTCTCCTTTGTGCTTAAATATTTTGTTTTTCCGGTCCTCAGAACTGGAATTTGTGTCACCAAGGCATGCTTATTTTTCTCTGGAGAAATGCAATTTGTTGAAATACGCACGTGAACGATGTCAGCGCACCTGGGTGGAAGGCGGGCGAGGGCAGAGGGCGATGTCAGGCAGCACTGTGGTTGCTTTCCCGGGCCAACAGTCTGGTTTCTGAATGGCTTTCCTTGTTTCTCAGTATTCACTCAAGATTTAAACTTCTTAAAGAGCAATATTAATGAGGCCTAACGTGGAGGTCGGCAAATGGCATGTACTTCTTGACCTGGGAGAGGTGATGATTAGATCTCAGGGTCTGCACAGAATAGAATGATACAAACTCGGCAGTACATCTGATGGTTCCTAGAGTAAGCTGTAATGGGATTATCTCGGGAACATTTATTTCTGTCGCCGCGCATTTTGCGATATTATGCCTTTGGTCAGACTGGGACGTAGAAGCAGGTTAAATCCTGACTGGATGAATGTAGCTTTTTGGCAGCTTCCTTTTCTTTCCCTCCCACCTTCCCTCTCTCCTTTGTTTTTCTTAAATGTGCGTATGATTTGTGTGCTTGTCAGTCAGTCCCTCAGTTGGTCCAGTGTGAAACCAAGGTTAGGAGCATGTGTGGCAGCAAATTTTGTGGCAAGATGGCTTGGAGAGGTGCTCTGATCTTTATAACATGGTCACCCTTTTTATGAAGAAAACATTTGAAGGTATGAGTGAACATCATTTACTCATTCAGAAGATATTTATTGTGTACCTCCTATCTTGCATTATAATATTGAAATTAAATCTAAATTAGATCATGAGCTCTATGAGAATAAGACCTATTTTCAGTTATCTTTGAATCCTCGGGATCTGCATAGGACCCGAGACAAAGCAAATAGTTGAATACTTATTGAAAGGAAATTGTGGAGGGTCAAACGTGGCATCCAAAAATGCAGTACTTGGTGGACGGGCTGCCACCCCCGGCCCCCACCCCAGTATATCCTCGAGACATGAGTCTGGCCTTCCGATCATGTTCCCTGACAGCAGTGGAAACCATCTGTACCCACAATGTGTGCACATTAGCATGTGCAGGCGTTTATGCGATACTGCAGGAAAAATGCTTAAGAATAGCAGCTCTGGACCAGACTGCCCAGGTTGGCATCCTGCCTCTGCCACTTAATGCCCATATGATTAGGGAGAGTTGTTTAATCTTGGTGCCTCAATTGCTTCATCTGTCAGTTAGGGATACCAATAGTGCCAATCTCATAGCATTTGTGAGGATTAAATGAGTTATTAACGTATAAAGCAAAATAGGCCTGGCACAAGTAGATGCCAGCAGGTTCTATAGATATCCCACTTGAGTAATGAAGTTTATAAATTATAAAGCATTAATGTAAAAATTTTAAAAGAATGGGATTATAGTAGAAAGTCTAATGTATTAATCTTGTATACCATTGGTTTATCTTGAGCCCTCTGTGTTGGATACCACTGGCCTGGAGTACCACGGTCCTGGAGAAGCCAAGCAAATAATTCCTTCACCTTCTGCATGCTTCCCCCTCTGCTTATGGCACACCTCACCCCAGGATTAACAGGATTCAGGATCACTGCATCTCTGTATTTTTTGCGCCCAGGTTATTTTGTTGCTTGTTAGCTCCCTTCATTTAAAAGGAAGTGGCTGGGATCCTTAGGATGGAATAGGGTCAGGTGTTAGGGAAGAAAGCGGGGGCAGGGGCAGAAGAGCTGTGCAGAGGCTGCTGGGCCTCAGCTCCTTGCTCTACCTGTGGGGGAAGCTTTCAGGGCCAGGCTGCTGCTCCAGCCAGAGCCTTCCAAGAGGATAGCCCCTTGCTAACTGTGTGGAAAGCTCCTTGTCCCATGGAACTCGGGGTTCCCAGCTACTCTGCCATTGTCTAGAGTATTCTTTCTGGTCCCTGGGCAGTTACGGTAATAAGGCATTGGGATGGAGGGGGCATACTTCTAATGCTATAGGAACAAAGGAGTGATCTGAGTTACAGCTGTATCTAGGCCTGGCCCCAGATTCTGTTACTTCCTTTTTAAACATCTGTGGCTTCAAAGGGAACTCCTCCTTGTGGTGTTTGCAGTAAGAATGTAATTTGTAAAACATACCCCCTTGAAAATCATCATGACCATAGTTTCTGGAAATTCGTCTCTGTTAGGCACTGTGCCCGATGCCTTTCATGTGTTCATATCTCGTTCAGTCCTCTCAGCCACCCGACTACTGTTGACACTGTTTTAAAGACGAGATTAAAGAGAGCCAGGATTCAAACCCAGGCCCCGACCACAGAGTTGGCTCCACCATCAAACTCCACAGCCTACTTCTAAAGTTGCCTGTCTCAGTGTCAAAAATGAAATATTTATGAAAGACTTAGTGGGGTCCAGTGCTGTAGAAATGAGGCATTATTGTAGTAATCTAAGTCAGCAGTATAATAAGAGCTAGTGTTCTGTTGAGTGTTTACTCTATGCCAAAGGCTTTATGTGCATCCTTCTGTCTCAATCTCACAAGGTGGATGATATTGCAGGTAACAAGGAAACTGGGAGTCAGGAAGGTGAGGTTCCTTGCAGGGGTGCACAGCTCATAGATTGTAAGTGGGACCTAGAGGCCCAGATCTGCTCACCTGCAGAGTTGTGGCTTTAACTTCACCCAGATGTTATCACCTCCCTGAAGTTTGAGGGACCTCAGGGGCCTACGAGAGATGAGGCTTGAGCTAAAAGGATTTTCCCTAAATCATAAAAGTGGCTGGTAATAGAGCTGGAGCTAGAAGTCCCAGGGTTGATTTGGTTGATCGAAGGATGCAAACACACACACATTAATAATTCACACACACACACACTCCACTCCACTCCACACCACCACCACCACCACCACCACCCCATGGTCTACTTAAATAGCTTGTAGTGGGTCTTATACACATGTGTTCATTCAGCAAAGGTTTTTTGACACCTCCTGCCCACCAAGTAGTGTGAGAGGTGCTGTGCATGCAGAGTGGCCCAAGCCCCACACAGCATGTGATGGGTGCACAGTAAATGAAGGGTGTAGGCACAACACGGAGCTGGAGGGCCTGGGTACTGTGGAAGCGTGTGGACAAGGGACAGTGGTAGGCGCTCTAGGAGAAGGGAAGAGAAGCTGCTTTGCAGAGTGCAGGGTTGGAGACAGAGAGGCCATTGACTGCTCAAGCACCTGAAAACTCAGGGGATCAGTTTAATCCTGGTATGTCAGGGCAGTGTGAGGACTGCAGAAGCGTTTGAGTGTGCATCAGACTTGCCATCTGGAACAGAACCAAAGGAGGGTGGTAGGAAGCTGTTCACAGGCCGTCAAGAAAGAGATGATGGCGGGGAGTGCAGTGTGCGACCTGTGAGTTAGGGCCAGTGCCCAGCTTCTCTTCCTAGTGCCACAGGATGGAGTTCTGACAGAACCTCATGAGTATTGAGAAGTGGAAACTTTCCATCGTAGCCATTACTTCAAGTCTCTGGAATTCACTAAAAATCCCATACACCTTCAGAACAAGCCCTCACTCACTCTACTTTAGGACTTTTGTGGAAGTATTTTTTTTTTCCAGGATCTGTATAAAGATTGTTTTCCCTTAGCAGCTGTGTCATTTCCCCTTGACAGTAGGGTGACGTATCAGTGAGCTCACCAAATATACTGATGCCATGTGTGTGTTAGTTCAGATCCACCCCATGCCAGATCAGGTGGATTGGTGAGCTAGATGATTTTAAACTGCTTGCTGATTATCTTTGCTGCATTCCACTCCCCTTCGAGATGACACAGCTGCCCCACAGTGGGCTAGTTCTGTGTATACAGCACCCTCAGCCCCTCAGACTGGACACTGTGGGGTTTGGCACATGTTCTGTGCTTGCTCAAGAGGAAGGTCCCCTGAGAGGCATCATGGGCCAGATGCCATCAAGTGAACCAGGCTTGTAACATCTTCAACACATCCGGGGTGGTCACTGGCTGCTGCAATCTTGGGCATACCCAAGACAGAAACAGGGTAGAAGTCAGGTGTGGTTATTTAACTGAGAGAGAAAGAAATGGCATCTCCTCACCCCTCCTCCCCCGGAGCCCCAGAAAGATGGACTGGGCCTCGAGGGACCCCACCCCAGGACTAATAGGACTTCAGATTGGCTTGGGCAGAATAGCTCTTAACCCACTTGGAAATCAACCGGAACAGCGATTTTTGTGAAGTGTCGCATAGTCTGTGAAAGTTCACAGCTGGTGAGAGTCATTTCTGCTAGGAAATCAATCACCGGCATAGGTTGCTTTTTGCCCTCCTACACCCGTGCTGGTGCCTTCTTACCACTAAACATTGCACTTTCGTTTTCCACCTCCTTTTTTCCTGCAAACGTTTAGGGTGAAGAAGCTGAAGGAGACCTTTGCTTTCATTCAGCAGCTAGACAAAAACATGAGCAACCTCCGCACCTGGTTGGCTCGAATCGAGTCAGAGCTTTCGAAGCCCGTTGTTTATGACGTCTGTGATGATCAAGAGATCCAGAAGAGGCTCGCCGAGCAGCAGGTGGGGAAATGAGACGTGAGCGTCTGTAAGCGTGTAGGTGTGCACAGGGTCTGCTAACGCGGGCCTTCCTCGTGTTGGCTGTGTGTTGTAGCATGTTCACATTTCGTACTATCAGTTTGTTTTTTCCAGGGAAAATTGTCCACCTGTCCATGTTCTTATATGTGTGAGGCATCTATCTCCAGTGTCTATCTACCCTTCCACCATCAGTCACATAGTTTTTGTTAAATACTTTAAATACTGCTTAAGATGCAGAACTTAATCTTAGTGGCAAATAAGGTTCGTTTGTTTTGTTTGTTTATTTATTAACTTTGATCTTTGTGTGTTTTTTTGTTATATATTTTTGGAAGGCAGTGGATTGAAAGAAAGTAATTTTTCTAAACAAGGAAGGTTTTCATGGGATAATATTCTGTGTCCAATAGAGTTTTAAAAATATAAATAGAACGAAAAAGGTGTAATAAGGAGCATGCTTGGACCAATAGCTTAGGAAGCCTCTCTTGCAGTGCTCTGCCACTTCTTTCATCAGTTATATACCCTCTGAGCCAACCCTGGAAATTCCAATTTGAAAATCACTGCGTCTTGCCATTGTTTGTCATCACACTAACCGGAGGGATGCTCTTTGTTATCACTGACTTATCAAATCCACCTTCCTGCCCCCCATAGAGGCTTGTATTCACATGCTCATCCTCGTATGCAATACCTGAGCTTATCTTTATTGTTAGAACAGTTAAGTTTGTTACTCTTTTGCTAGCTTTCCTTCACCTCGGTTTTTCTCAGACCCGTGAGCAGATTCTGTTTTGACCATATAAGCAATCTGGTCATCATCAGGTTCTCAGATCTGTATTCTTCAGCTTACGTCCAAAGCCTTGGTGCTTGCTGTCTGTCAGGTTCACCCGCTTATTGCAGCTGCCTAGAGACAGAATCAGGGACTGAATCTTTTTCACCAGTTTCAGGCCAGAGGCCTCCCCCTTGATGATGAATTCTCTTGAGTTTAGGTCAGTCATTTTAATAGTAATAAGTGACACCTCCTGCTGCCATGAAGTAGAGCTGAGTATTTGATATGATATTAACTCTCAACTTAGATCTTTATTCAGTCTCTTACAATTACAGTTTAAAAAGTACCTATTCTGATTTTCAAATTAGTATGCAACCAAGTAAAAATACTTAGCCTCTAAAACTTAAGTATATCTTTTCCATTGAAGTCATCTAAATTCTGCCTTTGTGGACAAATGAATATTGATATAAGTACTATGTCAATGAACATTACAGAGATTTTAATGCCCTTCTCAGTGGATTCACAGCTACTGAACATTATTGGCTTTACTTACAAGTTCAATCCACTAAGATGAATTTCTTGAACTGTCTCGTAGCCAGCAAGGCCTTGCAAATAACCATTTGCCCTGAGTGGTGATTTTTTTTTTCAGGTGAATAATACGGAAGCTGACGACATTATTCCTCTTAAAGAATGACCGGATAATTAGGCAGCATACAGTTCCCCAAAGCATACAATTTGGAGCCCCTGCTACTCTTTGGCCTTGTTTGTTCCTGTCCTAAAGTGGTATATAGTTTCAATTTGGTTGATTTGAAGGTTCCTTCTTTATAAAATTCAGAATCACCATCATGGAATTCTTATCCTTCGGTTGCTAAAAACAAAAAAGTATGCAGTTGGTGTTCAGGACTACCATTACTATAAAGAAGTTAGATGTTATATTAGTTTTCTGTGGCTGCTATAACAAATTATCACAAATTTAGCATCCTAACACTTCTGGAGGTCAGAAATCTGACACAGGGCTGAAATCAAGGTGTCGGCAGGGCTGAGTTCCTTTCCAGAGGCTCTAGAGAAGAACTCATTTCTTTGCCTTTTCCAGCTTCTAGAGGCTGCCACATTTCTTGGCTCATGGTGCCTTGCTCCATCTTGAAAGCCAGAAAATTGCACCTCTCTGTGCTTTTCTTCCATAGTCGCTTCTCCCTCTGACTCTTCTACCTCCCTGTTCCACTTTTAAGGACCCTGGGGATTACATTGGGTTCACCCAGATAATTCAGGATAATCTCCCTATCTTTGGGTCAACCGATTAGCAACCTTCATTCTCCTTTGCCGTGGAACCTAATGTATTCACGGTTTCTTTAGTATTTTTGTTTAAAAAAAAAAAAAAAGTTACCACGTGTTTATTATACTAAGCCCAGGCCTTAAATGCTCCATCAAAAACACTGAAAACAGAAATGTTTCACGCTCAGAAATTACGGGCCACTTAAAAAGTTACCTGTGTTTCTGTTACTAAATATAGTAAGTTGCTTGATTGCTTCCAGAAATAAAACCTAAACGCTTGAGACCACCTGATAGTGCCTTCTGCAGAAGCCCTTGTCCCCAAATGTGATTAAGAGCTGTAATGTCCCTGGATCCTCATTGTAATGTCCGTGGGGCTCCCGTGTGGGATGAGTCAGACCTTACAAGAGTCCTCTTTGTTTCCTCTCTTTTATATAGAATTTCGTTAGGTAATCAGGGTTGTATTATCATTCCTGTGGAATGTGTCGTCTTCAAAATGGAAAGGAAGTGTAACCTTTGTGACAATTTTAAATCAGGAACCACTTTTCTTGGGTCTTCAGCATCACTCTTGTTTTCTTTGGTTTCCTAGTTTCCTGTGAGGTGCCACATGGTGTTTTGGGGGTGATTGTTTGTTTCCCCTCCCATTCCATAATTGCCAAAAGCCTCCTCCCCATGTGGGCCAGCTCATCTTCACACCAGCCCCACAAGACCACCCTGCTCGGTTGCTCACCACCCCCAGCTACTCCCACACAGAGAGACATTCTAGGTCCACCACGGGGTCCTGCCTGTGTGATTTTTCTGCTCCCTCGCCCGGTTTTCTTCCTTCCCCCTTCTCTTACTTTTCTAGTTCCTTTGGTGTACTCATTCTTCCTGGCCGCATTCTGGGCTCCAGCTTCATGTCTCCCCATCCCCTCTCGCTCCCTCCACCCTCCTCCTCAGCTCTGTCCCAGCTCCAGGGCTCTGTGTCACCTGCTCAGGAGCAGAAACACAAACCAAACAGGAACCCCTTTCCAGAACTGTTGGCAAAGGTCTTTCACATTATTTTATGTTGTTTCTGGAGTCCACTTCTTCAGATTACATTTGAACAGGTTTGAAAGCTAATAATTGTGCATGCCAGTAGTAGGATTATTTCAGTTTGCAAAATGTCACTCGTCTAGCACTTAGATGATTTGCATTTTTAAGTATGGCCCAACATTTTTATATTTTATGAAGGAACTAGTTCATACTATGAGATCAGTAGGTCTCTCCATGGTGTTTTTCAGAAGTTTGTTTTATAAATTTTGAAAATGTTTAGACTTTTTAAACCAGGATGTCGATAGTCTTTTATAAATTATCATAGAGCTCAGTTCTTGCTATTATCCACCCTGATTATTAATCAGTTTTCTTGAGCTGTTTTATTCAATGTAAGTTGAATAAATGTAGAAAAATTGCAAAGAGTCTACTAAAATACATGGAATTCATGTTTGTTCACAGACTAGACTTTCTTGCTGCTTTTCAACAAGAGCCTGCTGAAGTAAAGCTAGGTGAAGTCGGGGGGTGGGGAGGGAGGGTACCATTTGTTAATGGAAACTGTCAGTATTGCTTATCTAGCACTAGTGTTAAGATTTCTTATTATTTCAACAAAGTTAAATGGGATATTTATCAATATAGGTAAATTTTCAGAAAGCCTGTGGCGATTCTGTGAACCAGCAAGAATTCTTAAAAACTGGAATTCTCTATAAACTTAATCATTTTAAAACTAGTCCTAGCACTGACCCCAGGAAGGTTTCTGCCATCACAGCATTTCAGGCATTTGTGCTCGACTGCAGAGCTTTAAACAGTCACCCTGCACACACCTCTTTACAGGACGTGACAGGGCGACAAGACAAAAAAACCATTTTCTTATATAACTTTGAGGTGCTCATTTTTAATTAGTTAGGATCTGTGTTAAGAACTGCTCGATTTAAAAATTCAGTTTGAATGTTAGCATTTTATTCTTTCATATCCACCTGGACACAGAATAATCCAAATTGTGCGTTTATCAGAAGAAAAGTGAGAAAATAGGAATCCTCTCTAGGAATACAGTAGTGGTCATCTCCATTATTGCGGTGACTCGGAACGAGCTTTACGCTGCCTTTCCGTAGACAGAGGCGGGCTCCGTTTATAAAGTGCTTCCTCCTGTAAACTGAACTTTGCTGAATCCAGGGAACTTGAGTGCCGTTAACGGCAGCTTATATAACTTTGTTATTTCACAGCATATTTTGGATGCTAAGGTTAGTGGTGTGGTCTCACGTCGCTTAATCACAGAATTGGGTTGTCAGGAGAAGCCCAACTCATCGAGAATGGCAAAACAACGGGCTCTTCATCTCTCCTTTCCCCGCTGCCCCCCGTGTGTTGAAGGACGTGTTCTCTGGCAATAACTGAAAATACCGTGTTTGTTCTTAAGCAGGTTTTCCATTTTTTCCTATGACTATGCATTTTTCCTTCATGAATGTTCTTTATCCCAAATCGGGGAACTCTTCACTGTCACTGGTCACAGGACAAGACTCTAGAGATCCCTGAGCTTGGCTGGACACATCAGTGGCAGGGGAAGCACTACCCCTGAATCCTTCCCTTGGGCTGTGGATGGGCTCATGGGAGGCTATGGACACTACGTAACTGCACGCACGGTCTGGGGTGTGAGTAAAGATAGCACAAAGGTCGTCGTAGATTTAAGAATTCTGTGACCCATAAAAGGTTAAGAGTATCTATTGCTAAAGTTTTAGATCCTGACGAAGAGACTCCAAGGAAGACCTCCCCAAAGCCAGGTCTAACTTGAAGGCCCTTGGAGTCGGGTGGTGTGGAGCAGCTCCCCTGCCTCCCCAGAGTCTGTAGGGTGGCGGACTCTCAGGGGAGAGTCACCCACTCTTCTCACATAGTTCAACAGACCCATCCCAGTTGTCGCCAGTGCTTATTAGGCTTTGTGTTAGAGGCTACAGCATAAGGGTGTCACAGACTCCCTTGGTGAGACAGACGCAGTCTGTGTTGAGACAGACTCAGTCTGTGTTGCTGATTCCAAGGCAGAAATGCACCCAGGACTGTGCCCCGCAGGACACACGGACGGAGGGGTGGGGTGATGGTCCTTCGAGGCCGACCCTCCCACCTCAACCATCTCATGGAGCTTCCTACTCTCCTGTAATCGTAGGATCTGCAGCGAGACATTGAACAACACAGTGCCGGGGTGGAGTCCGTGTTTAACATCTGCGATGTCCTACTGCACGACTCTGATGCCTGTGCCAATGAGACGGAGTGTGACTCCATCCAGCAGACCACCAGAAGCCTGGACAGACGCTGGAGGAACATTTGTGCCATGTCGATAGAGCGGCGAATGAAGTAAGAACCGAGCTGCCCCTAAATGTTTGAAACATGGCCAGCCACATTCATGCGGCCTTCGGACCTAAATAACGGTAACTGTGTCCTGTTCACCTCACTTCAAAGGCTGTTGGCAGAGAAGGCTCAGTAGGCGTGGCCAGTGCTTATTAAAGAAATTATTCAAGAAAAGTATAATCAGGGTAATGTCTTTCCCCCGTTTTCCTGTGCCTCGGGCTGTAACCGTGGCTGACCACTGTATTTGTGTCCTCAGCATAAAGTAGTGGAGAAATCCTTGTCTCTGATTGGTTAACCTCTGTGAAGCAGGAGCTCTGAGCTTGGCACTCCCAGAAGGAAGGTGTCTGATCAGAAGCGACCTCCCTCATTATTTCTTGGAAGGGGTATGAGGGTCTCTCCCCCTAATTGGTGTCAGTGCTAAGAGGGGTTGGGAATGGGACCAGTCAAGAGAGGATAAAAATAAATAACGAAAGCTTGAGTGGAAATGGATGGCATGTATTAAGTTGCTTTCTTCCCATCAGAATTGAGGAGACGTGGCGCTTGTGGCAGAAGTTTTTAGACGATTACTCCCGCTTTGAGGACTGGCTCAAGTCAGCTGAGAGGACAGCGGCCTGCCCAAACTCCTCAGAGGTGTTGTACACAAATGCAAAAGAAGAGCTGAAGAGGTTTGAGGTAAAGACCCCCTGCAGCCCAGTGCTCCTGATAACCACACCTGCGGCGGGCTCAGGAGCAGCTAGGTGGCTTCCTCTAAGTGGCCGGCCCCCCTCACCTCTGCCCAGGGCCCAGTCCACTACCTGCCATCAGCTGCTAAGACAGCTTTGCAGTGCATTACCGATTTATGCCAACTGGCAAGCAGTGAACTGGAAAGCCTGTTCTTTAGCTGACGTCAGAGGAACAGATGAAGTAAGCCCTCAGTCACCATTTCAGTTGGGGAATTAACCACTGGAAGCAGGTCATGTGGGGTTCGGAACGGGGCGTCCTGGCACCCTGCGCGCTCTGGCACTGACGGGCTCTTCTGTGTGACTCAGGCCTTTCAGCGGCAGATCCACGAGAGGCTCACCCAGCTGGAGCTCATCAACAAGCAGTACCGGCGGCTGGCCCGGGAGAACCGCACCGACACGGCCAGCAGGCTGAAGCAGATGGTCCACGAGGGCAACCAGCACTGGGACAACCTCCAGAAGCGGGTCACGGCCATCCTGCGGAGGCTCCGGGTAACCTACGTCATCGGGTTATTTGTAGAGCTTCAAGGAGAAGTGAGATGCGCTATCAGCTTGTAACAAAGCAGTGGGTAGAAGATTTCATTGAAGGCCTAAGCTATCTTAACAGTCTTCCAACACAGCCTTCCCTTGTGTTTAAGCTCAAAGCTGCCAGCTTTTTAAGTGGTCTTTTGCCTAAGAACAGGCTTCTTAGGCAGAGCCTGTTTGTGATTTGTGTTACCAAATACATCTCCTTTTTCAAATTCTGTAACCACTGACAGTGTGCACGTCCGCTCACAGACTGCCCAGAGCTGGGCACCGCTGTTGCTGGGTCTGGACCACTTAGCCTGGAAAGGGGCCCGCTTTGCCCATCTGCCTGCTTCTATGTCCTGTTCGCTCTGG
>NW_024346065.1:40937-241615 GCF_902729225.1 Pteropus medius
ATGCTACATTTGTCTGAGAATCTGCTGCCCTTCTCTGAGGTGGTTCTTACCTGAGAGGCATCCTTAATTGGGAGTGACGAATCTCCTCCTCTGGGTCTTCTTTCTCTGAAGAAACACACTCAGAATTACATCAGTGAACGCATTTGGGGCACTAAGCCAGGCTCAACCTTGAGATCAGTACTTTTCCATCTTGAAGCTTACTAAATCCTTCTGTCAATCAAAAGCTTCTAATGATGGCTAATGGGTAAAAATAGGCAAGGTGCCTGGCGTGGACTCTGAGGGGTTTCCTGGCCTGGACTTTGGGGAAATCATTGACTTAGACTAGAGAATTGTAGAATTTCAAATGCTGAAAGGACCTTAGAGATATAGTCACCATCCCTAGACTCTCATTTCCCAGAGAAGACACCGAGACTCACAGAAGTTGAGGAACTTGTTTGGTATCACACAGCCAGGGCCAGACCCCGGGCTCCTGACCCCATGCTGGTCCCTGAATGCCTCGTTGTGTCCCCTTCCCGTTGTAGTACCCAAAGGCAAATTTCTCTGTGAGTATTCCAGGAACCCGTTCAGCCTGCAGTGACCTTGCTGTCTGCCTGAACTCTCACCCAGCCATCAGCACAAATGTGGTCCCTTCTCCCCTTTTGCAGCATTTCACCAATCAAAGGGAGGAATTTGAGGGGACCAGGGAGAGCATTCTGGTGTGGCTCACAGAGATGGACCTGCAGCTGACCAACGTGGAGCACTTCTCCGAGAGCGACGCCGACGACAAGATGCGCCAGCTGAACGTAAGCCGCTTCCTTAACTCCTCTTGAAATAATGCACCTCTGCAGAGGAGAGCTGGCCAAGTACAGATGTCACCTGATACCCTGAGAGCAGATTCCAGAATCGTTAAAGCAGCCAGGCTGCACCCACCTGTGTACAGCTGGGTTATCACGGGCAAGGATACTGTTCCTTGCAGCCACGGGTTTTTGGAACGGGGCCCTTTTTTCTCTTTGTCGTTTATAATCAAGGGGAGAACACTCTTTAGGTTCCAAACAGAAGTTTGTAAGATGCTGTTTCTCCAGCACTCGGGTCTGAGTACAACTTGTTGAGGTATAACAGGAGGAAAAATCTATCAGGAGTGGGGCCAAGAACAGATACCTTCTCCTCTCTCACTGTTACAGATAATCTGCATTACATTTTAATCTCACATTATTCCCTTCTTGGGAAGGGGGAGGAAAAAAATATGTATAATCGTTTTAAATTATCAAATAAATATATATTAAATTTTGTCACCTTGTTAAAAATTGATGAAGCTAGAGTGCTAGGTGGAGCAACGAAACAGTAATGATATTTGGATGCTTTTTCTGTGGCCTCGTTATCAGAAACAGACATTGTCTGAATCTTTGGAGAAATTTCCTTTCTCTGAAATCCTGTTTTATATCCTAAATAGGGTTTCCAACAGGAAATTACATTAAACACCAACAAGATTGATCAGCTCATTGTGTTTGGGGAGCAGCTGATTCAGAAGAGCGAGCCCCTAGATGCTGTGCTGATTGAGGACGAGTTGGAGGAACTCCACCGGTACTGCCAGGAAGTGTTTGGCAGGGTCTCCCGATTCCACCAGCGGCTCACCTCCCACGCTCCGGTGAGGAGAAGGCCGCCCGCAGAGGGCATCCGGCCCCTCAGACTTGATGTTTGACCAAACGTATGATTAAAAAGCTCTGTTGGAAATTTTACGTCCGCTCTTGTGAATATAGAGCCACAGTTACTCGGAAGGTCCCATGTCCCAGTGGAAAGGATGGCCCTTCTGAAAGTTCTTGCCCCTGTGGCATGTTTTCCCCGAGCTCCTCAGTGCAGGGCTTTTCTGGCCTGTGTCAGCACCCCGAGAGTACGTTGATAACTGTTCTGGTGTTGCTTACAGCATTGTCTTGGGGATACACTGGCATTTTCTTCCATCTTAACATCTGGGAGCTTTTAATATCTGTGCCTTTCTGGTGCTTTGTTCTCACCATTGAAGTGCCCAGAGCACCAGCTTTTGAAAGCAGCCGTGATGTTTCCCTTGATAAAGGAGGCTTTGGGGAAATTAAGGTGGAGTTCAGGCCATTATTCAAAGTTCACTGCTTTTGTATGCCAGAAACTTTGATGATGACCATTGACTGATACAGCTGACCACCTTTTCTTGTGTCTCCGACTGGCCAACCTCAAACATAATTTCTGTATCACACACAGCCTGAAAAATCATCTGCATTACCCTCATTTTAAAATATAGTAATTTATAGTCATTTTCCTTAGTCATTATAGCACAAGGAGGATAAGATTCTGTATTCTGAACAATAAGATTAGGGATAAGAAAGAAAAAACTCGATACCTATGGTCCTTGAACATGTGACTCTTATTCAGAACATTCTAATGGCCTTAAAAAGATTTAATTTTCTGATTCTTGGAGGAACCTACCATTAACCATCAATGAAACTTTGGCCTCCATTTCCTTATCTTCCAGATAAAGTTGTTTAGAT
This sequence comes from Pteropus medius, assembly GCF_902729225.1. NCBI lineage: Eukaryota > Metazoa > Chordata > Mammalia > Chiroptera > Pteropodidae > Pteropus > Pteropus medius. The sequence goes on from NW_024346065.1 coordinate 43,433, forward strand.
TATCGAATTTAAGATTTTTCCTAGAAAAGAAGGTAGCATTTTGGTAAATATGGATTCTAGGCCCTACACTAAATAGTCTAAATTGGAATGACCACAAACAAGGCCTGAGAACCTGATTCTTTTTAAAGCTTCTTCAGAAATGTTGATAGTGTCCACTTTCAGGAGCTGTTGGACAGGCAGACTTCTGATGCTTCTCACAACTGCAACAGCCTATGATTTGGTTAATTCTGAAAACCGGACACTCTCATTTTAGGGCTTGGAAGATGAAAAGGAGGCCTCTGAGAATGAAACGGACATGGAAGACCCCAGAGAGATCCAGACTGACTCTTGGCGTAAAAGGAGAGAGATGGAGGAGCCCTCGTCTCCTCAGTCCCTTTGTCATCTGGTGCCTCCGGCACCGGGGCCCGAGCGGTCAGGCTGTGAGACCCCTGTCAGCGTGGACTCCATCCCCCTGGAGTGGGATCACACGGGCGATGTGGGGGGCTCCTCCTCTCACGAAGACGACGAGGAGGGTCCATACTACAGTGCGCTCTCAGGTAACGGACGGCCTAGGCTTCCAGAGCCCTTGAAATTGACCCATTTGGCTCTGTTTTTAGCACCTTAGCAACATGGCCAACTCTTGATGATCAAGAGTCCAGTTTATGGCTAACCCAGACTTCCCGTGGCTTCTTGTATTCTGTCCTGCCCTCTTAGGACTCACCTGAGAGTTGGCTCGCTCCTATTACAGGTGGGATGAAAGGGAAAAAAACGAAATTCACATTGGGACAGTAAGGCTATTCAACTTATGGCTCTGGCTTATCAGTGAACTTTTCGTTTGAGTTTTGCAGAGTATCAGTAGATTGTTTCCATTCTTTCTATGCACTTCCCCTCCCCAACCACTGCTTCAGACAGGAGTTGGTTGAAAAACTCCTTCTGGGTTTTTAAAGCTTTTTAATAAAACAGAAAAAGGATAGTTACTTTTCTCCTTCCAGCTGACAATGTTTCTACTGTTTTAACTTTAATACTTGGGCATTCATCTACAGACGCCTGCAGTGAGGAAAATGACATTATTCTTTTTCAGATGTAGAAATCCCTGAAAATCCTGAGGCATATCTTAAAATGACCACAAAAACTTTGAAAGCGTCTTCTGGTAGGCCCCTGCCCGTGCATGTGTCTCAACCTGGCAGCATCCTGTGGCGCACACTGCATCCTAAACCTCGCTCCCATGCCATGTCTGACCTCTGCCTTCTGTGGACACCATGCACCTTGGTCTTTGTGTCATGGTGTATTTATGCTGCCATACTCACACATACCTGCGTGCTCCTTACAAAACCCCGCCCGGACCAGAGCAGTCTCAATGCCTTCCCTCTCCTCCCCCTCAGGCTTGTGCAGAAGGGAATTTTTTTATCCTGCTTTTTTACATTTTTATTTCCCCTCTAACTCAAGTCCTTTGGCATGGGCCAAGCTTTCTTCACGGTGGCTTGGTTTGGAACTATTTCCTTGCTTACGATGATTTCCTGGCGAGAGGGTGGGTGAGGTGAGTGGGTAGGTGGGGGCAGAGGTACTGTTGTTGCAATTCCACAGGAGAAGAAACCTTCTTTCCTTGACTTGCAGCTCTACTCTTTATTCCCTGCCCCATCCCATCTGCAGTGAGCAGCCCTTTGGTCCCTAAGTCCGTCCTGCTGTTCTCTCTTCCCCTCACTTCTGACAGGCCTTCGGTCCTCTTGGCCCCCAGACACAGTTCACTGCCAGTGTCCCCACCACTAGAAATCCCGGCTCTGAAACGTCATTTGTCCAGCAGCAAATCATATGTTGTGCTCCATCGTGAACCCATCTAGCGAAGGCCCAGTGTTGCTCAGTTGCATGACTCTCATTTCATTCCCTTCTGGAACATACTGACATTTTGCAAATGTGCATGCTTTGCAAGGAAAGCTGCAGAACTCATACTGTAACCTGATGCCATGTTACCCATGACCTTTTCTGTGTAACTAAACATGAATTCTTGGGTTGGAGAGAATGGACCGTCACTTGCTATTTTTTGTTTCAGGTAAATCCATTTCCGAGGGTCACTCTTGGCATGTTCCTGACAGTCCTTCCTGCCCCAAGCATCGCTACAAACAAATGGGAGGGGATAGGAATGCACCACCCATCCCCTCAGATTCCAGCACCCCTTATAAACCAGCCTGTGTAAGTCTTGACCCACTGGGAGTATAACCCAAGTGCATGAGTAACAGTTTAAATTTTTCTAGAGAGAGATTTTGATGTATACTGTGTGTGCCCACTCCCTAGGCACATTTCAAGTTGGTTTTCCCATGGTGTCAGTATTTCTACTGAGCTGTACATACTTCACTAGAACCCTGGCAAAAATGACTAAAGACAGATTTCTGGCCAAAAGCCGTTTTTGTGTGTGTGGACGAGATACAACAGTGATTATTACTGTTGAGTCAGTTATCCATGCAAATAATGGAGAAGCAAAATGCAAGCTTTCCTGAGCTGCTCTTGAGCTCCAGAAGCTTTGTTATGTTTACCTCTTGACCACACTCTGCATTCAAAAAATTATGACTTCATGTCCAGAATGATTTGTGTGCTATGGTAGACTTGGGTTTGACTCCTAGCCCTACCAGTGAATTGCTCTAGAGCCGTAAGCACTTTGCCCTGCCTCTCTAAGTCTTCCTCACCCGAGGATAAACGTACCTGACTTGTTTTATGATCAGTGTGTAGGAAGGTATGGAGAAGGTTCTCAGAAGTGGCTGTTATTATTATATGCTATGTATGTGGTTAGTTGTTATTGTTGTTATTTATAACAGTGACTGTTCCTTCTTAGCTACATTTTCCTCGGGCAGCATCCGTCCTTGCGTGCCTCTGGCTATGCAGCTGTTGGGGATTAGCCAGCCTAGGATTTAATGTTGGCCCCCGAGCATTCTCAGTACAAGAGAGTGACAAGCGAGTTGCAATCAAAATGTCTTGTGTATTTTTAGTGTCATCTCTTAGAGAAACCAGAAGCAATATAAGCATCACTGCAGTAGTCCTCAAAGTGCCCTGTGTTTAGGAGTGAATATTACTAGATAACTGGAAAAGATTCTGGCTATACCTGGTCAGACCCGCGACATTTGATAATAGACTGTCCATGCCCAATTCAGAAACTTCCTCTTGCTTAGCAAGCAGGTGTCATTTTTAATCTGTCTCTGTGGTACAGAATAAGACCTGACAATCTTGGGGGAAAGAGACCCCATCATCTCATCTGTGTTCTACATCCAGGGCTATGTGGTTTGGCCTCTCCTGGTGACTGTTTGTGTTCCTACCTGGCCAGTTTCAAAAGCTCGACCCTTTTTTTGGTGTCTGAAACCAGGCACGTCACCACAAATCTGAAGGGTTTTTTTCATTCCACACAGTAGGCCATATGGATACAATCCAAAGCCAGCCTGGCTTTTCTAAAAAGGATACATTTATTTTTGGAAAGGCCTGAGATAATAGCCCAATCAGCTCTGTGATAGATAACAGAAGAGTCAGTATGTGCAGCGAAAGATCAATGCTTGGTAATGAATGACCCTAGGAGGCAGATTTGTCCTCTGTGTTTCCAATTCCTGGTGACAGTAATGCCCACTAGCTCTACAAAGTGACTGGGAGAGAGAACTAAAATTTTGTAAAACACCATGCAAGTATAAAAGCGCTGACACAACTTAATAGCCTATGAAGCTCAACAACTGTTTTACCTCTTTTCGCATGGTTCCTTTGAGGGAATGTAAGGAACCCTCCAGTTAAATCAGGCCATTTTATTCCTAATATTGACATCTCACTGCTTTCCCCTCCCTGGGCCTTTGCTGAGGCCTTACGTCCGCCATCAGCCCTGCTTGCTCATGAATGCTTCCCATGTGCTGCAGCAGATCTGGGACCAGCAAGTTACCTTTGGAAGAAAAGGGCTCTCATATCTTCGTCTCTTCTCTGTGTAACATGAACCAAGATACTCTTCAGACAGCCTTTCAGATTTATAGGTAATGTAAAAATTGGCTCATTCTAGGTAAAGCTGCCATTATCTCCAGGCACCGATGGTGGCAAAGAAGGCCCAAGAGTCCTGAATGGCAGCCCACAGCAGGAGGACGAAGGACTGGCCGCCGTCACCGGGCAACAGCCAGGTACAGGTAAATCGGGCTGTTGTTAAGAGGGGTAGAGTGTGTATTTTGGGTTAGTCGGGAATTTAAGTCATTGCTCGACAGAACATTAGGAATTAACCAACTGTATAATTCACCAAAATTGCTACTTATCCAACGGCAGCCAATGTTATTTTAGAATCAGCTGACTTGTATTTATGAACAAATTCCTAGGCTGTCCACTTTATTTTCAAAACTATTCTTTAAATATTGACAAAATGAGTCTCAGATGATGAAGTGCATGTTTTAATGACTTCACATGTATGTAAAGATCAGACATGAAGATGATCAGAGTTGTGTCAGGTGTTTTTCCTCATGAGCCCAGTTCAATGTTTATAAAAGTAATTACTCAGCTAAGTGTAAGGTTAAGCTGAGAGCACTAATCTGATTATTCATGGGCCAAAGGGAAAAGCGCCCTGAAAACAGCACGAACTGAAATGCTAAACTCGGACCATGTTACACATATTAGCAGGCAGCGTGTTGGGGGTCTCCTACCCCGCTCCCGCCTCCTTGGTGGGAGTGTGGTGGCCCCGGCTTTGAAGCAGAGCGAGGGAAACGTGCCATTCCACTCTCTGGGGGAAGCGATGACTCCCAAATGCTGAGCCTCTGGCAAGGAGCATCCTCTACAGGTCTTATCACCCTGACCCTGAATTAGCCAGAGGCAGAGAAATCTGTTTACGTGATCGCTTCTTTTTATTGGCGGCTTTTTATTCCAGGTGCCTTTGACAGATGGGAGCTGGTTCAAGCACAAGAACTTCACAAGAAACTCAGAATAAAACAAAACTTGCAGCAGCTGAACTCTGATATCAGCGACATCACCACCTGGCTGAAAAAAACTGAAGCAGAGCTAGAAACGTTAAAGATGGCAAAGCCTCCCTCCAATATCCAGGAAATGGAACTCAGAGTGAAGAGGCTGAAGGTGAGTCAGGGCCGAGTGGCAGAGGGGTCAGCCGTGCGTGCAAACGCTTGCTGTGCTGAACAGCCAGACCAGCTCTGCTAGTGGGGTAGGTGGCAACTTGCAGATGGTGTGTAGTGGCCATCAGCCTTTTCCATCTCACTTCTGTAACTGGCAAGGACACGATGCAGATCTTTGTTTCATTCAGAAGAGCATCTTCGAATGTTCCCAGCGCAGTGCGGGGGGCGGGGGGCGGGCGGCCTTGGCGGGGCGGAGGCGGACAGCTCAGATGCCCAGAGCTGGAGAGATCTGACTTCAGAGGCACCTGCAGGCACTGCTGTTTTGGAGGTGCTAGTGGCTACTGAGAGGCAGCTTAAAACACCTTCCCCAACTGTACACAGTCCAGTCTGGTGGTGTAGAGTTGAGGGTGGGGAGAGGAGGATCAGCTCACCTACTGATGAATTCCGTGGCTTGATCTGGTTACTCTACTACAGTTAGGATTTGTCACCTACAGTCAGCCCTGTTCCTCTGGAATGCCTGTCCAGGCAGCAGGTAGGGCAGTTTAGGCCCTGAACTTTGAGAGGCCCTGAGCATGAGCCTGCACTCCTAAAAGGACCCTGGGCAGGGGACTGGGGAGACTCAGGCAGTCTTCATATTTGTACTCTTGTTTTACTTGTACATTATCATATCAGGGGTAACCATTCATCCTAAGGAGTAATAATACTCCATGATACTTACGTGTACATGATAACTACGTGTACTTTCTCTGGAAGGCTTTTAATCTGGTTCAGGATTGTTATTAAGCCAACCAGATCAGCGGGGTCTGGTTGAGTTGGCCGGCCGGGAGACAGGCCTCTGCTCTCTCAGCCCGGCCGGCCAAGTTCACTGACCTTGTAAGGCAGCTCCCTCACCTGACGCTTCCTAACCAGTCACAGGCGAGGTTGCTCTTGTTTCTGTGGCCATAGCTTGGAGAAGTGCTTGGAAGATCCGTTCCCTGCTGAGGTTCAAAATGAACCCCACGTCACTATCTTCAGAGTACCTCACCCAATCTCCTCTTCTGCGGTAGGAGATACTAAAGGCCTTTGACACCTACAAGGCGTTAGTGGTCTCTGTCAACGTGAGCAGCAAGGAATTTGTGCAGACCGGGAGCACCGAGTCCAAAGAGCTCCAGGAGAGAGTCGGCCAGCTGAGGCTGCACTGGGACGCGGCGCAGGGCGCGGTGCAGAGCTGGAGAGAGAGCTTACGGCAGTCGCTCATGCAGTGCCAGGTACACCGCCCGCAGCTGGCACCCGAGACCCAGTCCCGGGCCCAGCCAGGCCCACGTGGGTGGGGGCAGCAGATATTTTTAGCATCGTTGGGCCGCTTTGGTGCAGCCAGATATGGCTTGTGTTAGCAAACATGTGCTTTGCCATTCGTTTCCAGAGGCCTACCCGCTGTCGGGCCTAATGCTTGCCCTGCGTCTCCTGGGCTGTTGCCCGCTCCTGGTGTAAGGGTGCCAGCAAGCATTCCAGTGGGTCAGAAGTGCCGATTCGGCACTGCCCCATCTCTGTCCTTTTGCCAGGAAGGCTGACTAACAGAATGATTAAGAGACCTGACCCTGGAACAAGGAGCAGTTTAACCTAGCCTTAGGAGCTGTTTGACTTTTGGCAAATCACTGAACCTTCTAGACCTAAGTTTACTCCTCCGAAAAATGGAAATAATTCGAGTGCCTACCTCACAGGGTTCTTTCTATGACTGCATGCATGTAATGAGTCCAGCGCCTGACACATAGTAAGTGCTCAGCCCATGTTAGCTCTGACCCCATCTTGAGGAACATGAGCCACCAGCAAGCCCACCCACATGCATGTCTCCCTGAGTCCATTAAACCCAGCAAACTTGTCAAATTTGTGTGGTCTTCCTCTGTACTGTCAAGTGGGACATTCTGAAGCCCCGCCTTTCTTTCACTGGGCAAAATTCATCCTGCTCCTGGGGCTGTGCCAGGTGTACTCTCCTCCTCTGCTTCTCTTGTTCCTTGTTTTGGGCCCTTTTATTCACTGGATAAGGCAAGGAGAACAAATGACTCTGACGGACAGGAAACAGCAAGCACACCTTCCTCCTTAGTTTTACGAAAGGTCAGTGCTATGATGTGTTATTTTTTAAGGACTTCCACCAGTTGAGTCAAAATCTGCTACTGTGGCTAGCGAGCGCCGAGAGCCGGAGGCAGAAGGCTCATGTCACCGACCCAAAGGCAGACTCCCAGGTGCTCCTGGAACGTCGGGAAGAACTAATGGTAAGTTTCTTCCTAAGTGTTTCTGTACCTCCACGGCCTCTCTCAGGAGGTCAGTACTCAGCCTCACCTCGTGTCTGGGAACAGCAGTGCCAGAGCGGTGTTCTGCCTTCATGTTCCAATGGGTGTCTACTGACCATCCCTTCGTGGTCCTGAAGCAGATGACCCACGGCCCAGAGCAGAAAGTCATCAAGACTTGGGAACTGGGAACGAAGGTGTTTAGCAATATCCTGAGAAACTTAAAGCTATTCGAAGTTGTTTATTTCCCTTGTAAATGTGGCTCATTTGGGGGAATAATCTGCAGCCATGATGAGCTGTATGCGTTTTCTATATTCACTATAGAAAAGTCTTATTTCTTGGAGAGTAGTTGTGTTTCCACATATTTATTTAACAAGCCAACATGAGACTTCACATTCAAGGTGACATTTTTATCCATATATTTATATGTGGTTTAATTTTATATTTGCTTAAAAAAACATAGAGGTTTATACTGAAACCTTTGTAAAGCTCCAGTCTCCAGACAGCACTGCCCCATAGAATTTTCCTGTGATGACGGAAATGTTCTGTCTGCACTGTCTAGGGTGGCAGCTACCAGCACAGGTAGCTATCAGGCAGTCGAAATGGGCTCTTGGGATTGAAACCGATTTATTTTAATTTAAATAGCCGCATGTTGTCTACTGGCTGCCGTGTTGGACAGCACGATAAAGACGCTCACAGATAAAAGTGGAGTTGCCGGATACCTCTGTTTCTAAGTAGTATGCCTAAGCTGTTTTTTCCTCAATTTATGCACTTTAGATTTTCCCTTGACTTCCCGTCATCAGCATATAAGGGCTTTGTCTTCTCTCTTCTTTCTCCTTAACTCCTCCAGCATCACAGTTGTCTCCAGGATGAGAATTAGAAAATTCTTGCTATCTAAATGATGTTAGGCTTGAGGACACAGGCAGGTGTGAGAAGTGGAAGGTTCTGGAGTGGAGCACCACCCATCGTTTACCCTGGAACTTTCCTGGCACTGAGAGAGCCTCATCCGGCCACACTCTGTGCTTCGCTTAACTATTTCACACACTTCTTTGTTTTTAGCAACTGGAAAAGGACCTACTGGATCGTCAGCCTCAAGTAAACTCCTTACAAGAGATTTCAGATAGCCTTCTTATCAAGGGGCACGGAGAAGACTATATTGAGGCTGAAGAGAAGGTACACGTTATTGAGAAGAAACTCAAACAGTTACTTGAGCAAGTGTCCCAAGACTTAACGTCTTTGCAGGGCAGCCAGGTGAGTCTCCTTGTGGCTCCTAAATATAAAGATGTCATAGCAGATGGAGACAGGAAAGCAGTGTTGCAGCCTTGCTGTGGGAGGGAGGCCGCAAGCGTGCCATCAAAGTGGCATCTCGAGTCATACCCTTTTCTGGCTGTGTGGCTTTGAAAGGTGCATAAGATCTCTGAAGCTGCTGTATCATTTGTAAGAAGACGATAACCAGAGTACCTTCCCGTTATGGCTGGGTTATGAAAAACAACTCTAATCCTTCTATCCTTTCTGCCTTGCCTTCATGCCAAACAGACTCGAGCCTCCACTTCTCACGTGACACTCTGCTGACCACTCATTTGTCTACTTTCTGCTCTTTAAAATGTGTTCCAACTCAGAACAAAGGGACACCCTAACCACAGCCTTTCTGTTCCAAAGTACACATTTCCTCTTGTGCGGCCAAGACTGTGTCGTCTTGATGGCCTCAGGATCACATCAGCACTTCCAGCGAGCTGTCAGCTGTTTCTGTCCCTCTTCCTCCTGCTGAACTCAGTCTCCCTCAGTGTGCGCTAGGGGGTTTTAATGTAAGAGGTCGGCCTTACCTTGTTTACGTTCCCTTTTGTCTGAAAAAGTCCTGGTGGAGTTGGGAGTGAGAGCAATAGAAGAGCCCCCTCTTCAGGAAAGGTCTGAGCTGGGGGCGGGCAGGGCGGTGCAGTGAAGAGTCTGCATGAAGCACGTTTTTGCACGTTATTGAGCCTGTTTTATAAACTGAACCCCTGGGTTGTGGATTTCAGAGCCCAGACCCATCTCTGCCCGGCTTGGATGAGGTAGATGCTGGAGACCAGCCTCCAGCAGCATCCGTGCCAGCTTCCCACGCGAAGGTGAGAGCCTCTTTCTGCTGTGAGAACCACGCAGGTTATTTCAAAAAGTTACTGTGATGATAGGAACTTGGGACTCCGAGGCCCCACTGGATAATTCATGACTGCATAGATTTGCTTCAACCTATCTTACACCCCAGATTAAATTTTAAATATACTTTTAAAGACCTAACTTATGCTGTCTTCTAATCAGCTTCTCTTGAGACCAGAGAGTAGGTTATAAAAGATAGGGAGACGTTAGAGCATCATTTGCAGGCTTCCTGATCTCCCCATTAACAGATCAACAAACTGGAATGTGAAACTCATGATAGTTTAACAAACTCAATTATTTCCTACCTCATAGAGTTTAACCCCAAATGTATTGCTCTCGTCTCACAAGCTTGTCAGGAAGCTGACAGTAAGGCAAGTGTGCAGTTTAAGAAGGAAAGGTGTTTTTATTATTGACAGAACTAACCTGTCTTCAACTCACTTTTATCCAGCAGGTTGGAGCAGAGAGGACAACAAAAGGCGAGAATAAGACCGACAGCAGGTAACAGGGCACTGCAGTCACAGCTCCGAGTCCCCCGTTCTCCACACTTGTCTCACCGGACTTGCCAATGCCACTATCGGGGGCTTTCTAAAAAACCCATTTTCTTTCCTCTGGAAAGGTCTGGGCTTCTTTTCCAAAACTGAACCCCAGCTATGGGCCCCATTTTACTCTCAAGTCCTGGATGTCTTTCTTATGTAAGCAGGGGTTGAGGTCATGTGACTGGGTTTTGCCTCTGGAACCTCCTGATCAGCTCTCTCCCTCCCGTCAACAGGGCGCCTGGCTCTGCAGACCCAGGCAGCTCGAGGCCACAGCGCTCCTTCCTCTCCCGGGTGATCAGGGCGGCGCTGCCCCTCCAGCTGCTGCTCCTGCTGCTGCTGCTGCTGGCCTGCCTGCTGCCCTCCTCCGAAGAGGACTACAGCTGCACTCAGGCCAACAACTTCGCAAGGTCCTTCTACCCCATGCTGAGGTACACCAATGGGCCACCCCCCACTTAGAGGGCTCGGCCCGGCTGGCAGCACCACTCACCAGCCTGTTTACGGGTGCCTGCCTCATGGCCCCAGAGCGACCTGTGACTGCCAGCACTGGCACGGTCCAGGGACCTGCTAGGACACCTCCCTCAGAGCTGGGCCAGAGGGCTCTCTCGGGACCCAGGGCAGCTTTCATACGATATTCTCCCAGGGCAGGGAACCTGGGCAGTCATTGCCCAGGACAGTTTGGCAGAGCTAGTTGGCTGGTTTTAGGATCTTTGGAAACTACAGTTTCCTGAAGAGCCAAGCACTTTGTGAATTCTGATTTATTTGTAGAACAACATTATTAAAATGTAGCTAATATGGTTAATGAACAGTAGTGTTCATCACATAGTATATATTCTAGAAACAAGCAAGCAGATTCCGCCTTAGAAATGGTTCAGAAACTCACATGCACCCTTGGCTGATTGATTAAAGCAATCATATTTTAAATGTTTAGACTTTTATTCCAATCTTGAGCTACAGGTTATAAACCAAAATGTTCTGTTCAGTATTTAGGTCTGCTCTTTTATATTGCTTTAAATTTTTTAAGAAATCATATTGCATGGATGTGGTTATTTGTGCATATTTTTAACAATGCTGAATCTGTATGAATAATGTAAACTTTGATTTTTTTAAGAAAATCAGATTTTAGCTCGAGCTTTTGACTCATGTACAGTAAATGCCAAACTACGTACTTGATAAGGACATTTTTGTAAGTTAATTTTATAAGACTTTTCATAGCTAAAGTGATGCTTCAGGTTTTTAACTGGCCAGAGTGGGGTGTTGATACAGATGCCTGAAGCTGTTTGTCATATGTACAACTCAGATGTTTCCCATTAAAACAAAAAATTGCTATACTTTTGTTGTACTGGGTTATATTTAAAAGTAGCTAAATATGTGTAATCTTCCAGAGAACAAAAATTTTAAAAATATTTAGGGGATTGGATTTAAATTCTAAGCTAGTCTTTACATTCTACTTATTTAATTTGGTAGAGAATAACTTTTATGAGAAACCCACAACCTTTATAGGTGGGAATTACCCGTGTGTGACCCACCAGTGCTATAGGGAGCAGTGAGGGCAGCCTGGTGTGGAAGGTGGACGTAAAGGGAAAGATTGTTTAACCCAGATTTTTCTATTCCCAGCTCTCTCCAGAGCTAACGGATAATGTTGAACAAACATTACTGGCAAAGTCACCTGCTTTGCATACAGTCCCAATACCACAGTCTGTTTTTCACCTGAACAAAGAGGGTGATTAGACATTTCTGAACCAGTTCCTTGTTAACCACTTAACCTGCATCTTGGGGGACACCGCTGACTCAACTGCAATCTCAGTCCCCTCTTCTCTGCCAAACACCAGCCTCAGGGGAAGCTTGTCAGTAAATGAAGCCTAGATTTTCAGCACCGAGGCCACTTCTGTGGATGCAGACCTCCACAGGATGTGGCATTTCAGGAGCCACTTTATATAAAGGGACCAGTTGAAGAGACTGTCTTCGCTTTACCATTTGTTGGAAATGATATGGAGAAAAAGGTACTTCTCTTACCATGTAAATAGTCTTTTAACTCTCTGAAATAATTCATATTGTTCATGGATTACAATAATCCCAGAGGGAAATTTAAGTGAAAGCATTACCCAAACTCTTTCTTTAAGCCACTGAGTTGGTTACAAGGTCTTGGCTCCAGTTTTGCTGAGGTAAAAGGCAGAATCTCTACATCTTACTCCTCCTTCCAGACCAGAGGCGATAACCATTCTAGAGACCTTTTCTTGCCCTTTGGGGCAAGTCAGTTCTCAGGATAAAGGCCTTTGAGTCTTAACCCTCACCCTAAGGGTAGCCTCTCTTCACTCAAAGCTTGGTGTAGTCCTAAACACTCATTAAGCAGTAACCTGCTTTGCATTGTCACGGTTTTTGCATACCCCACGGGCTAGAGAAATTTTCAAATGACTCGGCATTAAGACAACTTCGGTATGAATGAATGACTTTTCTCCCCATCCCTAACATGGTATAATACTAATCTACTCGGATGGGGTAATTACAGAGTCTACCCAAATTTCTATTTTTGTATTTGTGGGCTACATTTTACTTGAGCACACACCACCTGTGGTCATAAATCACGTGTGTGAAATTGTATGCAAACATTTGTGTTTATGTACCTTTCTCTAGGAAGGGTGTCCATGGTTTTCGTCAAATCCTTAAAAGGCTCTGTAAACCTAAAATAGAATTAAGAACAGAATGGGAACATTTCTTAGCCCAATCACTGAAAATTCTTATACTCAACTCCCGACAAACACATTTTTAAAACCAAAATTATGAAGAAAAAAAAAAAAACACTTTATTTAGCTTATGTCACATTAACCTTTTTACAACAGTTCCATAGACATTAAAGGGACACAGCAAATAAAAAGTAGTACCTGGAGGAAGAAAAAGCAGATCTCAAAATCTTCTTTCACACAACAGCAAACATTCATTTGTAAAAAGGCCCAAATTTAAAAGCCTGCTAATGGCACAAAGCATTGATCTGGAAAAAACTGACAAATGATACCCAGCCAATAAGCTCTGAGGTACACAAGACCACTGAATAATAAAGTTAGAGGACCAATAGTCATGGCACTTAGATACCCAACACAGAAGAACAAATGCAGCAGCAGCACGTTGTGGAGTTGACAGGCGCTGTCCTGGGCCAGCATTGGCGAGCCTTGCCCTTCCCATAAAGGAAGCCCACCATCACATAACAGTGACTGGCCCACAAGTGAATAGGATCCTTGGAATTCAAAAAATAGAGGGGATGGGGTGAGAGAAAGGATCCAAAGCAACAGAAAGAGTTATAAAGAGATCACACAGTGCAGAGAATACATATCATACAGAGCTGCCACTGGAACCAAAATTCCAGCAACTTTGAGAGCTACCAAGAATAAATGGCGTGTATTTCACACTATAGTAAACGCAGGAAAGCATCAGTGCCTAAAAGATGTGAGAATTTTACATGGGTAAATGTCCAAGGAGTATACTCCACTTTCATGTATCTGGGGAAAGCAACAACAGAAGGAGGTGACAGCAGTACTACCTCCTTCTAGCATGAGCCCAGGATGGGAGGACGGGAATGACAAAATTCATCTTAATTTTTTCCCACCTGTCATGGCTGCTATTCTGTAAAGGGTCACATGGACCCCATCTAAGCTGAGAAGGTAAAGGCAACTGTAATTTAGCCATCTCTGTTATGCAAGAACAATACTGGCCAGGCAGGCAGAGGCTTGAACTCTGGTCCAAGCTTTGCCATAAGTAGTTTTATCGACTTTGAACAGGTCAGTTTAACCCTCTGGGCTTTAATTTACATTTGTAAATTAAAGATGGGACTGAACTTCTATGTCTACAAGGGTTTCAGGAAATGGAGGTTGGCCACAAGCAGGCCCCACTTAAACCAGAGCAGCCTTGCTTGTCAGATTGCATTTGATGAATGGATTCGGCAGTCTATTAATTTTTCTTTAGGATTTTTTTTTTTTTTTTAACTAGTTAAACTGCATGGTTACTTTCAGCACTGGAACTCTGACTGCCTGTATTCAGTGCTGTCACTCCCTGTGTGACCCTGAGCAAGTCTGCTTATATTCTAGTTTCCACAGCCAAAACATAGGGTAACAGTAATTATTATGAGGATTAAATGTGGATGTATGAGGCACTGAGAACTATGTCTGGCACATAGTAAGTATTCTACAAATATTTTTAGATAGTAAATGATACTATTTTTATCATTCCCTTTATATATATAACCTTTATAATGTTTTTTTAAAAGATTTTGGGGGGCTTAAAGAAATGTGTTAAATCTTATTAAATAAAATTTTTGTTTCAAAACAGACCTAGAAACTGAAGGTACACCTTGAATTTGAAAAAGTATCAACATATGCAAGCCCCTTAGCAGATTTAAATAACAACCAAACTCAATTTTCACATGCTTAGGAAATTCTAGAAATGCTTCAACTTAGTTTGTCTATGAATATATAATGTAACTCTGCCAAGAATTGGTAACTGATTTTTTTTTTCCTTACTGAAATAAAAAATAATTGCCCTTCCAACTGCGTTAGCAGGTGAAGTAATCCAAAATAAAACTACCTTACTGCAGAGCTTTTGATTTCGCACTGTTTTGTTTTTTAATACAGTTAAGACCCTCCAGATCTATTAGGCTGATAACTAATAATCTTCTATTCCCACCTCAACTTTTTAAGAAAAATCTCTTAAAAATTATTTTAGGGTTGAATCCTTTGCAATTAGTCCCATTGAAAGGGAACATCTGAGAGGACCGAGTCCAGGAAGGAGAGGGGTAGTGAGGGAGGAGGAAGAGGCGATCAGAACAACTCGCAGAAATTCACATGCAGCCCCCGCAGCAGCGTTGGGAGTGCCCACGTGTGTCCCCTAGGAAGTGCCAGCTCCCCACCAGGGTCCTGAGCAAGTGCCCTGTTCTAATGTCCTCTGTATTGGAATGTTCCGTGGTAAATATTTAATTAAAACTTGTCTATATGACTTCACATTAGATACCTGTTTGGAATTAAGCCCAAATCTCATTCGTCTCCCATGAATTAAGTTTCTTGTATTAAGTGATCACTTACCAATCAAAATGGAGGGAAGGAATCTTGCCACACGAGTCCGAGGCAAAGCCGAGGATCACGTTTCCATCGTACATAAAATGTGGCTGGGTGGGGATTTTGCTTTTCAATACTTGGTTCCTGTTTAGTTGTCAGGTCCTATTCCCCCTAGTTAATTCCTTTTTAAAACAACTTGAAAACACTGAAATCCTTGCGTAGCTGTGGGAGAGTTTTAAGTTGCCCATCATGGACTGTTTTTTGGGCGGTGGATAACCTCCAAAAATAAGACCTTTAAAAGAAAGCAGTATTAAAAAGAAATGACTGATCTTTGAAATAGACATTGAGGATTTACCCAAAACATGTAAAAACAGAAGCCTGAGCTTGCACACTGGTATCTTCCTCAGAGGATATGTGTGGAACAGGTAGGCACAGACTGAAAACATTTCATCTGAATGGGGGAAAGGGCCCTAGAATATTCAGAACAAAGAACACCTTTAAACTATAGACCATGTGATCTCTTAGCCCAGACCCCAGTCTAAGAGACATCCTTACACCAAAGAGGCCTTTCAGGTTGAACTAATTTGTATCACAGCACATGCAGGTGAGACCTGAGCCAAGAAGAAATTACTAAGTGTTACATCTTCCTGATAGGCTAAACCCAACTGCAGCAAAAGGGGTAGCTTCAAGAAGCCTGCAAGAATATCTGAAAAATGAGTAATGGGCACTGATGAGTTTTCGTAAGTGCATACAATAGTCTGGATAAGTGCAGGATTTGGCATTCCAGAGTGCTTGGACACTTGAGTCCAATCTGGTGACTGCCCTGGGTCATGAAACTCATCCTAAAGAACTTCACTAGATACTAACGTGGCAACGGCCTGGATCTCATTCTGGTGGTTTTGTTTTGGGGTGGTTTTTATTTTTTCTCTTTTTGGTTCGTTTTGTTTTTTTAACCTGGTATCTCTCTTATAAATACAATTAAGAGAATTTCATCAGCAAATAATTGCTCAAGGCTGCCTTCTTTGTCTCTTACTTCCCACTCTCAAGCCTCCGAACGCTCTGTTTGTCATGGGGAATTCTAAGCTAGCCAGAAAGAAATAAAATTGATCTTCTTGATAACACTGCTTCCCTAGTCCCTATCAAACCAAGCTTATTTTCTGTACTGAATCTCACTAAGGCTATAACACTGAATCACTAAGAATAATTTCAAACCACCTCGTAATACCAACAATAAAATAGTGTGTTCTTTAGGGATATGTCCCAGTGTTTCTGAAACAGTTTTGCTCAACTTTTAGGAAAATTGCACCGATACCAAAATTAAGACTTATTCAAGGTCTCACTAGCAGAAATCAACCTTTATAACACTGAATTTAATCTTCCTAATGACTTAGTAAATACGGAATGTGCTAGCCAAAGTAAACCTGTTTTCAAAAAGAAAATATGTCTAATCTCATTTTTTAAAACATCACAAAAATCACTCATGATGATTTAATTGCTCACTTTCAAAATATAGATGTAACTCATTCTACACATTCACTGTGTTCCAGAAAATTTATACAAAAGCTTCCATTTTAAAAAAGTTAAAATTTCAGAGGTACTTTATCATCATGTCCTATTTATGTTCCACTTGGAATAAGAACTAGTATTTTATTAAGTTTCTATTTCACTCAGTCCACCATATAAATTTTCTGTTAAGAAAATATTTTAAAAGAGCCCTAAAGTGTAAATTCTTAATGGCTATAAATAATTAGTATTTCTTTTTTGAGTGGAGTTCACAAACCAAGTCTTCTTCAAGTGGTGTGCTCATCAAGTCCACACAGTTTGGCCCTAAACTTAACACACTAGCATGCGTGTAGCTAGTCATCCATCCGTGGAACAGTTGTGGCTGCCCCGGGAAAGCATGGCAGTCACCATACCCACAGGAGAGAACCCCATTCTTGCAAACACAGGATCATCCTCCAGCACACATACTGTACCCCGTGAGACAAGAGTTTTAAAGAAGCACAAATCCAGGGGCAGGGAGATTTAAATTACAATCCTCCTTTAAAATGAGCATACACATGTACGTACACGCATGCACACACACACACACACACTCCAAAAAATTATCAGGCTCTGATGCGCATCAAGAGGGATGAACCTGCATGAAGATGGCATCAAGGTCGGAGGCAAAGAATGTAGCTCACATCCCAGCTTGACCACTGGCTCCCTAGGTCGCAATCCCTGTCCTTCAACAGAATAATAGTCCTGACAATAGTCCTCACAGGCCTGTAAGGTAGGTTAAACTCATTAGTTGATGGTCATCATGGTTTTCAATCCCATAATTGTGGTCCAGGGAGAGCTTACAAAGGTCTATTCTAAAAGACAGTTTAGGTCACACAATAAATGTTAGTTTACTTCTTATAAGTGTGCCACGTTCTCTCCCCTTTCCTGCTTTACAACACATCCAGGTCAGATTTCCATTCATTCCTAAAACTCTATAATGTTTTCCAAAGGCGTGGAAGGGAGATGGAAAGTAAGAAAGGGATCACACTGATATCCTACGAGGCCCAGCAAGACAAACCGTCCTAATGCGCCCCCAAGTAACAAGGAAAACCGGCTTTCTCACCCCGACTCTGGGAAGTGGTCAGGGAAGGATGCTACATGACTGCACCTACAATAAGCAAAGGAGGGTCCACACAGAAAGAGGATAAAGCTCGCCCACTCCCGGTGGGGCTCACGATTCGCCAGGGAGTTCACGTTTCAGCCGCTGACCTCTGCAGCCTGTTCACCTCAGGGCTAGGCATCACTGAGCCGAGAGTTCTGGGAGCCCTCTTTGCTCTTACTCTTCTCTGCTGGGCTGTACTTGGACCCTGTGACTGAAGACTTGTGTCCTCGAAGTGTGTGGGCATTCAGCATCTCCAGCAGTAGGTCGTAGACTGGGACCATGTTTTTGCACTTCATGCTGAGCAGGTGTTCCATGCCCTTGTTACTATGGGGACAAAAAGATGCTGATATTCCCATGAGGCAGCCAAGTGAACTCTGAAATCTTCCCCAACTCTCCCCAATAAATCTACCTGCCCTCTCACCACGCCCACCTCCATGCACTTCCCCCGGCCTTTTGTTCTATGGGTCTGGCATCTGGATCCTTCAATGATCTGCACTTAAGGGCAAGGACAATGCCCCATGGACCTCTGTCCCACCACTCACATGCAATGGCCTGGCAGCACCTGGTGCAGAGAACAGTTTACTCTCATTGTTCACAGTAGTTGTGTTCTATATAATTACCACAAACACTGAATTGGTGAATATTGAACCATTGCTCCTGAGGGAAAAACACAGTTAGGTTCCCGAGAGCCTCTAGTCACAAAATTTTCATCAGCCCATTAATATATAACCTCATTTTAACTGTTTTGGTTTGAAGACTTTAACGTATTGTTGATTCATTAACATTTAACTCATGGCCTATAGCACTATAGCTCATGCTTGAACTAAGCTTATCTAACATATCTTCTCCATAATGCACAGCACAGCCTTCTGGCACTATGTCTGGGGACCATTTTTAGAAAATGAAATCTCCAACAAAAAGCACAAAAAATGCAAAATCACGACACTAAATAGACCATGTAAGAGACACTTGTTTACAATATGAGAGCTGAAACAGAAAGCAGAGCATTGCCTTGCCGACCTCAGCTGGGAATGCAAGTATGGACAACTCAAATGTTTCTGCCACCTTGTCAATGTTCCCGAATGATCCTGAAAGCACTGCGATTGATTTGGGGGTCATAAATTTTAGCAAGCAGGAAAATTCACAAACATGGAATCCGTGAATAACGGTGGATTATCTGTTCTACAAATGGTTGTGTGCCAAATAACCATTAAACAGAGGCAGGGGTTGTTTTCACTTCCAAACCCTTGTTCAAGTTCTTGAGGTGTATGCTTTCTTCCCCATGGCCCCCAGACTTTCCTGCTCATCTCCTTTCTTTCAGCTCCAGGGCAGGACTACCCTCATCCTGGGTGACATTAGGCAGTGAGCCTTCGCTGCACTGACACAACGCCATCTGCGGACATCAGCACACCCAATTTACCACAGCCCTGCCTTCCCAAACCTGTCAGCTCGCCAGTTCTCTTATGTCTCATTCTTAATGTCCTGATGCTATCGCAAGGAGAGAACAACTCCCAGAGAAGGCTTTGTGCACTTCCCCAGATCACCAGCCTCAAGAGTTGATCTGGGAGAGCTGGGTTTAGCCTCTTCAAGAAAATGACCTCAAGGCCCAGGCCCTCAGCAGTACGAGGAGGGGTTCACTTTAGGGAAAGACCTGCACCTTTTAGAGCAACATAAACAAAAACCCCCAACAACTAAAAGTAGATGAGCCACCACAGGATGCCATAAAGATCCTGTGAGGTGCCACGTGACAGTCATTCAATGCCCACTATGTGCCTACTTTTGGTTACAGGTGTGTGCACTGATGAAGAACCCCCATTTGCTTTCAGGGGTCCACCTTCTTTGAAAGGTGACAATTCTACCTTATCTATCTATCTCAAACTTGTACTTTTCCCAAGGCTCTTCAGCCTCTGAGCAGGCCACCACCCCCCAATCCTCATATCCCCATGTACCGGTGAAGTGGATTGTACCTGGTGTGCCTGACATGCGAAAGGAGCATCAGGAGGTTAGCCAGGCGGATGGACTGCTGCTGGGAGGGGATGCCACTCTTGGCGATCACCCAGACCAGAGCATCGATCACGGCATTCAGCAAGTGAGTCAGCTTCCGACTGCTCTCAGCCTCCTGGGCTGGTGCAGCTAGAGGGTACATACCTGGGCAAAGAATAAAAGCCATGATTCATCGCTCTAAGAAAAGGAAACGGAAGTCGTGTGCTCAGGTGTTCAACATGCCAACATTTCCAGAAAGGAGGCCAAGTTGCCCTGGGTTCTGCATGTGTGCTGAAATCTTAAAAGCACAACTTTACCTCTCCGTGGTGCCTCCCCGTCCCCCTGAGCCAGCCCCATGGCTGAGCTGGAAGGGCAAGCCTGGCTGAATCTGGGCAGACTAAAGTGCCCACCTGGCCCAGAATTGTGGCCTTACTTTGTAAATGTATCTAGTTCTCTCAAACCATTATATAGTGTATCTCAGTTGCAGCAACAAATACACATATAAAGATGGTCAGAAAGTGAGACTAAGTCTCCTCTTAGCCCCTGGGAGGGCCTCGCAGTAAGGGGAGTTTAATAAACACACGACCACTGCTATGCGGTCTCTCCTGCCACGTGCAGACAGTCACAGTGAGCTCGCTGCCACCTATGTACAGGCCGTCAGCATCCCACCTCCGGTGGCACCTTGCTGGAGCAGGAAGGCCACCAATTTTGAGTCAGACAGGCCTACTACATGTCTACCACTCTGACCCCTGACCAGTTTTCCAGCTCCTCCAGCCTCGGCTCCTCACTGAGCAAAGTTTGCAGGCACGTGTCTTCCAAGGTCCCCATATCCACACCACCAAGCAGGTTGCTTCTCCCATCCTGCCCTGTACTGTTTAATTCTCCACTAACTAGCATCTAAGATACTAGGGCCTCCCTATGGTTGCAAAATGATAGCTCAGGTAAATCTTTCCCGCACCCCTATCCCCAACTCTCTGATTCCTGAAAGCAAGGAAATAACTAGCTTTTCTTCCAGGCTTTTGATTTCAAAGTAAAAATAAATAGCAAATATGTGAAAACAAAAGTGGAGCTGCCAACTTTTGGCTGCAGTGAGAGCGAAGGATGGCTGGCACTCCATCAGCCACAGAATTTGTTTTGGCAATTTGGTTCTCTATTTTTATTGGCAATTTCAGTTTAAGTAAGGCAACTAAGTTCAATTAAGGCAAAGTACATACCGAACTACAATTATGCAAGTGTAGTGTTTCAACACGTCCCTGGGCGCATGTCCCTCCATGTCTAATAATGCAGGTTTAAAATATTCATCTTTTAAACAGCCCAGAATCGCTTCTCTAACCCACATGCTAACCTCGTTCTCCACAGTCCTTGAACCTCCCACTGCCCCCCACAGCAGATGACCTGCCCTTCCACTGCAGAGGAAACAAGCCCCCACCCTCAACCCAGCATGCCCCTTTCAGTGGCCAAAATGCAGATCTGCTCATGTGGCTCTAATGACTTCCCAGATCTTGGGGCAGAGTCCAAACCACCCTGGGCACTTATCCAGGGTACCAGTCTCTTCTTGCTCTTTCCATCCTTAGTTCCAAGCACACCTCACCTTGAACTTTACTTTCAATTTCTTGAACAGGTTGGCGATGCCCTGAACATGCTGAACTTTCTTTCTGCTTAGGAACACTCTCCCCCTCCTCCTCCTCCTCTCTCCCTCCTCTTGCTTATCTATATCCATTCCTCCTATAGATCCCAGCCTGGTTATGAACTTCCTTCTGGAAGGTTCCCCTGACCCACAAGCTGGATATCCTTATACATGCCCCACAGCCACTCTCCCACCCTCAAAGAGACTAGACATACGCACTTCAAGGGCACAGACTATCTGTCATTATATCCCTATCTCCTAGTGCAATGACTGGTGTGAAGTACACATTCATAAATGGAAGCACTAGACTGAATTCACATAGGTTCAATTTTTTTTTTTTGCATTTTTAAACCAATCATAATTGAAACAATATGCATGTTAATGCATATTTTAGGTACACTACAAAATTATTAATCAAATAAAAGTATGGAGAATATTATTTTAAGCTTCCTTTCCCTATTGACCACACCTGCATTAACAAGTGCCTTATATTAACTACCTTTAGTCTGCTCAGCTATATGACTTGTATGTGCTCCATGGATTTCTCTTCTAAAAATATCCAAAACTGTGTAGAATCATGTCTCCATCAAAAGTGACAAAGACTGAAAATATAACAAACCCTCAGCTTGTACACATATGTTCATAGCAACATTACTCATAAGAGTTTACAAATGGAAACAATTTAAATGTCCATTAACTGATTAATGGATTAACACAATGTGGCATATTCCATATAATGGAATATTATTCAGCCATAAAAAAAGGAATGAAGTACTTTGAAAATATGTGAAGTGAAAGAAGCCTGGTCACAAAGGACCACATTTTGTAGACTCCATTCATATGAACTGGCCAGAACAGGCAAATCTACACAGACAGAAAGTAAGTTAGAGAGTGCCCGGGATGTAGGTGGGACAGAGCCTGGGGAGCGGTGGAGAAGGAGTACAGTGTTTCTTTTGGGATGATAAAAATGTTCTAAAATTGGTTGTGATGATGGTTGGCTAAGGCTATAAATACACTAAAAACCACTGAATTTTGTACTTTAAATCAGTAAATTGTATGGTATGTGACTTCTATCACAATAAAGCTGTTATTCAAAATAATAAAATAAATCCACATAACCAAAATTACAGTAAAACAAAAGGGCCCTCAGTGCCTCCTCTGTCTGACCAAAAGCTCCCATCAGCGTGTGTTGGTTATTGGCTCACCTCCTTCATAAGCGAGCAGTCATTGCCAAGGTCTGGGTCTTGTATAGGCTCTGAAGAGAGCACAGTTCCATTCAGGACCCGGAGTCCAACAGTGACAAAGGTTTGGGGGACAGGAATCACTACAGTTTTGGAAAGGCATATGCTATATCAATTTAATATGTACAAAAACATTTTATACACAAGAAAATTAACCTATATAAAATCTTCCTGGGAAGGAATTGGGCTGAAGAATACCCATTTTGCTACCTGACTCTCCAGTTAACTGTACAGTGCTTGCACTTGGGTATTCATGTACCCCCTTGCTCACCGAACATGTATGTTGAGAGTGACTGCTAAGTGGCAGATCCTGGGCAGGGGCAAGTGACAAGACACAAAGCTCCTGCCCTCAGGATGCTCACTGCGCAGATACAGAAAACAACAAATAATTTGCCCCTGCTACTACCCCCCAAAGGTAAAAACATCAGGTAAGATTCATTTTAGAACCAAATTAAATTACTTTTCATGAAACTAAAGAAATACAGTACAAAGGCAAGATCTTGGCACCAGGCCCCACACATACCGAAGAAAGTAAAATAAAATCAAGGACATAATCTCCTCTCCTCTTTATCGCCTGGGAACAGCTGTGTGTTCCTCTCACTAGCCCACCTAATGACATTCTGAGCAGCACATGGGGGGAGACGGGCAACCTCCCAAGATTTGCTATGTCCTAAATGTTCGAAAGATGAAGATATAAACTTGCCTTGACTGAAGGCAAATAAATCAGAAGATCTACAGTATTTACTAAAAATCCCAGAATACCAACCAAAGGAAAACTGTTCTGGCTTTTGGGAAGCGTATGTGGTGTTTGCTTGTTTGCTTTGTGAAAGGAACTTCTCTCTGCCTATGACCATCCCCTTTATTATCACCTCCTACCCTCCAGAACCATGAGAACAGACTAAAGTTCAAAAGGTGCTGGTGATATGAAACCAGCAGAACGATGTCCACAGTGCTTTGACCATATGTTCTTGATCAACAGGAAAGGACCCATCTTGCCTCTTCAGCATCCTTCTGTGTGTCTTTTTGTGCCTTTCCCTTCTCCACACACACTACGTAGGAACTCTTGCCATAAACTCAGAGTGAACCAGGGTTTGAATTGATATCTCTTAATAACTTTTTTAGGTTTTTAAAAAATTTTATTATTCGTTTCAAGTATAGATTTCTCTTAATAATTTTCTTAACATAAAATAGGATTGCCTGGTTCTAATTCTCAATTTCTTTCATTTAATAAGTTTCATCCTTTAAGTCTTAAAATTGTTTAGCTAAATAGACTTATTCCTAATTTCAAATATTTTTAAAGACTATTCACAGATTGATTCCACTCAATTTCCTAGATTCAGTAGCCTCTAATTCTATCCAACCTGACTGAGTGACATAATCCCAACCAAGCTTGTAACAAAAGCAGAAAAATAGGCCAACCTATCCTGCAGACCCTCTCCAGACAGCCCAATGCTTACACGGCCTGACAAGGCAAACTAGAAACAAGCAAGTGGCAGCCCTCAGAGATTCTGCTACCTTAATGAGACAGAGAACATTCACAGCCTTCTGAGTTTAAGAAACCTACTCCATTCCTCCTCTCCTGACAGTCACCGTCCAAGGCCTCCACCCTGTGCTGGATTCAGTTCCCTGCTTAGTAGTATGATTTTACTCTTCGGGCTGCAATATTTGCTCTCCATCTTTTTTTCTGTTTTGTTTTTATTACATGTTTATAGATTGAGCTATAACTGACATACAATAACCTGCAATATTTAATGTGTATGATTTGATGAGGTTTGACACTAGTAAAACCATCATCACAATCAAAACACATTCACCATCCACAAAAGTTCACTTGTGTCCCTTTGTAATCTATCCCTCCCTTTCTCCCAACCTCCATCTTATCCCCTAGCATCTACTGATCTGTTGCCACTACAGATTAGCTTGCTTTTGTCGAAATTTTATATAAATGAGGTCTTACAATATGTATACTTTTGTCTGTCTTCTTTCAATCAGCACCATTATTTTGAGATCTATTCATAATGTTGCATGTATCATTCAATTCTTTTTATTGCCGAGTAGTATTCTACTGTATGAACAGAGAAAAGTTTGTTTATCCTTTCACCTATTGGTGGGCATTTGGGTTGTTACCAGTTTTTGTATGAACATATACTTTAATTTCTCTTGAGTAAATATACCAAGGAGTGAAACAATTGGGTCATCTGGTAGATGTCTGCTTAACTTTTTTTAAAAATGCCAAACAGGTTTTCAAAGAGGTTGTACTAATTTACCAGCAGTGTACAAGAGTTCTCATTACCCTACATCATCATAAACACTTGATATGGTCAGTTTTAACTGTAGCCATTCTATTGGGTATAAAGTGTTTTTTATTGTGATTTTAATTTCACTTCTCTAATGAATAATTTTAGCATCTTTTCATGTAATTATTTGCCATCGGTATATCTTCTTTACTGAAGTGTCTGTTCAAACATCTACCCATTTTTTAAGTGGGT
Source organism: Pteropus medius (assembly GCF_902729225.1). NCBI lineage: Eukaryota > Metazoa > Chordata > Mammalia > Chiroptera > Pteropodidae > Pteropus > Pteropus medius. The sequence goes on from NW_024346065.1 coordinate 68,431, forward strand.
TGTTATTCTTATTATTGAGCTGTCACAGTTCTTTATACAGTTAGATACAAGTCCTTTGCTGAAAATATATTTTGCAAATATTTTATCCTGGTCTGTGGCTTGCCTTTTCATTTTCATAAGAGCACCTTTGGAAAAACAAAAGATTTTAATTATGAGAAAAACCAAGTTATGAATTTTTTAAAGTTTTTGTTAATTGTGTCTTATTAGAGAAATCTTTGCCAAATTCAACGTAAACAAGATAGTCTCCTAAATTTTTCCTAGTTTTATAATTTTAGTCTTCACATTTAGGTCTATGATCTATTTGAGTGAATTTTAATAATATGGCATGAGGTTCAGTTCAAGGTTCAGCTTTTGCATATATCTATCCAACAGTTCAAGCATCATTTATTAAAAGATCATCCTTCTCCCATTTCCTTGACATCTTCGCTGAAAATCAACAAAGTTGTATAAGTCTATTGCTGGACTCTCTATTCTGTTCCACTTATCTATTTAACTACTTTGATGTCTATATATTGTTTTGAAGGCTTTATTAATAAAGCCATCAAATCTTGAAATCAAGCAGCATAAGTCCTCTAACTTCATTATTTTTCAAAATTGTCTTGGCTGTTCCAGATCCATTGCATTTCCATATGAATTTAAGAATCGGTTTGTCAATTTCTACCCAAAAGCCTGCCAAGATTTTTATCATGATTAAGTTGATCATTTTGGGGAAGGACTGCCTTCTTAATTATCTTGACTCTTCTAGCCCATTAACATATCTATTTATTTAGAATTTAATTTCTCTCAATAATGTTTTATAGTTTTCAGTGTGTAGTCTCACATCTTTGTCAAATTTATCCCTAAGAATTCATAATTTTTGATGCTATTATAAAAGGCATTGATTTTTAATTTCAATTACCAATTGTTCATTGCTATCAGATAGAAATACAATTGATTTTTATGTAATGCCCTTATAGCCCACAACCTTGCTAAACTCACTTTTTTTGTAGACTCCTTGGGATTTTCTACATGGATAATCATGTTTTCAAAAGAAGAGTTTTATGTGTACCTTTCCAACCTGGATGCTTATCTCTTTTCTAGCCTTATTGCTAGAACTTCTACTAAAATGTTGAATAGAATTAGTGAGTGGACATACTTGCCTTGTTTCTGATCATGATTAAGTATAGTATTAGCTGTCAGTTTTTCAGAAATGGTCTTAATCAGGAAGTTTCTAACAGTTTATTGACAATTTTTTAGCAAGAAAAAGTCTTTGATTTTTATCAAATGCTTTCTCTGCATCTACTGAGATAATTATGATTTTTTCATAATTATTAACATGGTGAATTATATTGATTTTCAAATGTTAAAGTTGATATTCTTGTTCATAATATATTATTGGATTCAATTTGCTAAAATTTTTTAGATACCAAAATTCTATAAAAATTTTTAGCACCTATGTGCATGAGAGATAATGGTCTGTTGCCTTCCTTTCTTCCAACATGTTGGTCTGAGTTTCCTATCAGAGTAATACTGGTCTCAAAGAATGGGTGGAAAGTATTCTCTGATCTTCAATTTTCTATGAGTGTTTGTAAACTTAGTATTATCTACTCCTTAAATGGTTAATAGAATTCACCCAGAAAAGCTCTCTGGGCCTAGTTTTCTTTGTGGGAAGGTTTTCTTTGTGGGAAGGTTTTTAACTGCAAAATCAATTTCTTTAACAGATATGTGACTATTCAGGATTTTAAAATTTCTTCTTGATTGAGCTTCAGTAATTTGTCTTTCAAAGAATTTGTCCATTTCATATACGTATTCAAATGTATAAGTATAAAGTTGTTCATATTACCTAGTTATTCTTTTAATATCTACGTAATAGTAATGTCACTCTCTCACTACTGATATTGATCATTTATGTGTTCTTTCCTTTATCCTGATCAGTCTGGCTAGAGACCTATCAATTTTATTGATCTTCTCACAAGAATCAGCTTCTGGCTTTGTTTTCATCTTTTCCTTTCTTCAGTACATTGATTTCCACTCTAATCTTTATTATTTTTTTTCTACTTACTTGGAGTTCTGTTTGCTCATCTTTTCCTAATTTTTTAAGGTTGAAAGCTGAGGTCATTAATTTGGGACCTTGCCTTTATTCTATTATGGGCTTTGAGAGCTGTAAATTTCCCTCAAACTATTGTGTTAGCTGCAACCCACATATTTTGCTATGTTATACTTTCACTTTATTAGTTCGAAATACTTTCTAATTTTACTTTTGATTTTCTTCTGTGATCCACAGGTTTAGATATATTTTATTTGATTTCCAAAATGTTTGGAAATTTTCCAAGGTCTTTCTATTATCGGTTTCTAATTTAGTTCCATTGTGTCAAAGAAATTACTTTGTATGTTTTAAACCCTTTTAAATGTATTGAGCTTTGTTTTATGGTCCAAAATATGGTATAGCCTGGTAAATATCTGATGACTACTTCAAAAGAATATATATTCTGCTGTTGTTGGGTAGAGGGGTCTATAAATGTCAATTAGGTCAAGGTGATTGACAGTGTGGTTCAAGTCTTCTCTATATTTACTGATTTTCCATCTATTCGTTCTATCAATTATTGCAAAAGGGGTATAAAATCTCCAACTATGACAAGGGATTTACCATTTTCCTCTGCAGTTATATCGGATTTTGCTTCATATATTTTGAAGTTCTCTTATTTGATACAAAAATATTTAGGATTTTTATGGGGATTTTTTTGGCAAATTTACTCATTTATCATTATCATGCTCTAAAATTTACTTTTTCTGATATTAGCATAGCCACTCCAACTTTCTTTTGATTAATCTTAGCTTGGTATACATTTTTCCATCCTTTTACTAGTAACTTCTTTATATTTAACTAAGTTTCTTGCTGGCAATAAAAAGTTGTGTCTTGCTTGTTTATTCACTCTGACAGTCTTGTCTTTTTAATTGAGGTGTTTAGCATATTTATTTTTAATGTAATTTTTGATGGGATTGAGTTTAAATTTGCCATCTTAATTTTGTCCTATTTGCCCTATCAATAGTTATTTCTTTTTTTTTTCCTTTTTTTTTGCCTTCTTTTAGAATTTTTTTTTACGGTTCCATCTTATCTCCTGTGTTGGTATATTAGTTCTAATTCTGTTATTTTAATGGATATACCTGGGTTTGTGATATACATATTTAACTTATTACAGCTTATCTTCAAATAATACTATAGTGCTTCATGTACAAAGTAAAAACTATATTTCCATTTGTCCCAGCCTTTATGCTTTTGTCATATGCTTTCGTTCTATATAAACCCACAATACATTGTTATGATTTTTGGTTTAAACACTAGATTATCTTTTAAAGATAAATAAAAGAGTTCTAAATAATAAGAAAAAATTAACTGTATTTACCCATGTGGTTACCATTTGCAGGTCCTCTATGCCTTTCTGTAGATCTATGTTTCCATCTGGTATCATTTTCCTTCTGCTCAAAAAAGACTTCCACTGATATTTCTTAGACTGTAGGTCGGCTAGTTATAAATTCTTTGCTTTTGTAAGTCTGAAAATTTTATTTTACCTTCATTTTCATTGAGGAAGGAATTCTTTATTAATAGATTTTTTTCTTAAAGTACTTTAAAGACACTGTTCTTTTGTATCCCTGAAATTTGCTGTCATCCTTGTCTTTGTTCCTCTATCTGTAATATCTTTATTCTCTGGCTGCTTTTAAAACCTTTCTCTTCATCACTGGTTTTAAGCAAGTTGATTATGATGTGTGTCTTAGTGTGATTTTCTTCATATTTCTTGTGCTTAGGATTCATCAAGCTTCTTGGATTTGCATTTATAGTTTTCATTAAATTTGGAAATTTTCAACCATGGTTTAAGTATTTTTCTCTACTGCCCCCCATCCCACCACTTCAGGGACTCAAATTTATGTATATTAACAACTACAGTTGTCCCATAGTTCCCTAATGCTGGTTTTTTTTTTAACTATTTCTTTCCATTCTTTTTTGATAGTTTCCATTGCTATGGCTTCATATCTTTTCTTCTGCTATGCCTAATCAGATGTAAATCCCATGTAGAAATAGTTTTTACATTTAGAAGTTCAATTTGTGTGTGTGTCATTTTCCATGTCTCTCCTTAACCTGCTCATGCTTTCCTCCACCTCTTGGATATATGGAATAGAGTTACAGTAACTGCTTTAATGTCCCTGTCTACTAATTCTATCATCTGTACCATTTGGGGATCTTTTCCAAGTAGATTGGTTTTTTTCCTCATTATAGGTCATGTGTCCCACTTCTTTGCATGCTTGCTAACTTGTGATTACCATACATGGTGAATTTTACTTGGTTGGGTGCTGGATATTGTTGTATTCTTTTAAATATTCTTTGCTTTGTTCTGGGATGCAGTTGAGTTACTTGGCAAAAGTCTGATTCTTCAGGCTTTTCAGTTTTGTTTGGTAGGGCTGGAGCAGCTTTTACTGTAGGGCGAATTCATCCTGCTACTGAGGAAATACCTTTCTGAGTATTAAACCCAATGTTCAGTATTATTACAAGGTTTCCCCTCTGGTTCGTAAGAACCTGAACTATCCATCGCCCTGTACGAACTCTAGGGGTTGTTCTGCCTGCTCCTTTCTGATGGATTTTCCCCCCATCCATGGTTAATATCTTCATAAGCATGAGCAGCTTAGTGCTTGGCATCCCCAAATTCACAACTTTATCTCTTTGGTCCAGTAAGACACTAGTGTCTTCTTCAGTCACCTCTCCTTACATTGCAACCTGAAAACTGGCTCCAGAAAGTAAACTGGGCAAAGGGCTCGCCTTGTTTGTGTCCCTTCTCCTGGGGATCACTGTCCTGTGTGGCCTGTTGTCCAATGTCCAATCTCTAATTTATATATTGTCAGGGTTTTTTAATAATTTATTTTTTAATTACATTAGTTTCAGGTGTACAACATAGTGATTAGATGTTTAAATAACTTACAAAGAGATCATCCTGATAAATCTAGTACCCATCTGACATCATACATAGCTTCCTGTCAGGATTTTTTAAATTTAAGGTGAGAAAGTGGATTCTGTTCCTGTTTTTGCTTTTAATTTAATTTTACAAATAATCCAGAAGAAAAAAGCCTATACCTTTAAATGCCTAAAATCTAGCATAGAAAAGACCCACCTCTCCTGATAGTGGAAACTTTCCAATAGAAACAGAATCCCATTTTCTAACAGCAACACCGAATAGAATAAATTCATTTAACAACTCTTATGACTACCCAACGAGAAAGGAACTGTCTTAAAAACGAATTTACCATAAACAATTGCCATTTACCGCCTCCTGTGGTAATTACACCGCATGTCTGCCTCACCCTCTGTAACTCTCTTAAACATAGCAGTTCTGTCAGATGCTGCAGGAGGAATGCCATAGGTATATTTCCCATTTGTGCAGATGATGCTTTTAGCTTTCACAACCACATAATATGACGTCTCACAGGCTAAAATGATTGTAAGGAGCCTTGCCAAACAGAAGGCTTTATACTGCAAAGTGTTGTAACAGGAAGCAAACTACTTCCTAAGGAGAACTTTGATACACAGAAAAGAGTTCTCAATTATTTCTACAGGTAAGAGAAGCCCCATAATCTGGCATTTAATGATCCTCCTGTGCTAAGATGAGAACATAACTTCTCAAGCAAATATTTCCTTTAACAAAGACAGAAATGGAGGCACACATGTGAGGTAATGTTTGTAGATGAGTTGAAAGAGAAGATCAAGAAAAGTTAATCTTTTTCCCACAATTTCAAATGTCCTAGCTGAACATTTCCTAGATGCACATCAACTTAATCGCTGATGTAAGTGAAGCCTTCAAATTATTTTTTAAAAGGTGAGTGGTAACGACAAATGTCAAGAAGATGCCAGGAGCCCCAAAGCATTTAGGAGCCTTCTTGACTTTCTCTACACTTTTTGTTGGTCCAACAATTCACCATCACTGCTCAACACTGTCTGCTTCCCAGAATTGGGTTCAGGGAGAACGTCCTGTCAGGCAGATAGGGCCAGATTGAGACCCAACTAGGAAGTACCCAATGGTTGTCTTCAGGGTCTCTGAACCTCAAATGACCTTTGGATTCCTTCTTTGTTCCCTCTCTGCCCTCTTCTTCAAGACTAATCCCACCTCAGCCCCCAATCCGGACATCTCCTGGACAGCACCAGGCCTACTCCAAGTACGGGCTGTTACCAGTCCACAAAAAAATAAGTAGAAGTTGAGGGTAAGCATGTGGAAACTTTTATAGCAATTGACGGAGTAATTTTAAATCAATTGAATGAAATAAAAAAATTAAAAAAAAAAAACAAACCTAGGGCTTGTATTTTGTACTTTCATTTCACTTTTCTAATAATTTATTTTTATTACATTTTACAAAGGCAACTGTCTATACCAATTTAGAAATTAAAGAAAAAGAAACCTGGTCCTTCACCGTAGATATTCTAAGAAGCACTGCTCTATACGTTTCCATTTCCCCTTCATCAAACTAGAGCCAATGGCTAAGAGCACGTGTGAGTGTTAGAGAAGAAATGAGTGTAGGCCAGAAAGGAAGAGGTCAGCTGGACCCAGATCGGGAGGCCAACTGGGCCCTGTACAGCCACAGGTTCTGCACTGAGTGTAGGCTTCAGGACCTGCTGCTTTAGTTGATTTAAAATAAAGTGGAAAAACATGATCTCACAGATTCCTGATGTTGCAAACATTAAGCTCTAAATTTGGATAAAATCTAAGTAATAAAGTCTCATATGTTGCCCAAATGAAGGGATCTATTAAGTTCCTCATTGAGGATTAAAACCTAGATATACATATTATTTGAGAAAGAAAAAACAATAACTTAAAGACCTAACAAGAGTAAATAGCTAAGCAAAGCAATGAATACCTGGTATGCCAGCTGGATCAAACACCAGGTAGACAGTAAAGTGAACGGTATAAAAACTACATACAACTTAGAAATGTGTACAAAATAACACATCTCTATTTATTGCAGCAATGTTTATAAAGGCAGGGAACAAAAGGAACTGTATATTAAGTAAAGCCCATCAACGGATAAGTGGTTGGCCAATTTAGACAATGCGTTCAGTCAAAAGATTGTTATTTCTCTCCTAGTTGACCTGAAGGGCTTTCACAGCATTTTGAAAAGTAAAAAAAGCAAGATGTAGAGAAATATTTGTATACACTATCCCAGTTTTAAAAAAATGAAAAGCCTATCTGTATACATATTAGAGGTGAGATTTTTTTTTAAATGATTATTAAAGGATGGAAGAAGGTATGAAGTCCACCGTCAGGTTGTTAAGATTAACTATTTGGTATTGGGGTGGAAAAGTCAAGCAAAAAATACAATCAAAGCAAGCCTCTTTCAAAGTATCCACACTTTTAACATAAGATGCTATGCTGCTGCTTATGTAAAATTATGTATATAAGCATGTGTGTATATTTATGTGTGTGTGTGTGTGTGGAAAGAGAGAGAGAGAGAGAGAAGAGAGAGAGAGAGAGGAGGAGGGAGAGGAGGGAGAGAAAGGGTGGGAGAAGGAGGGAGGAGGGAGGAAGTTGTTACAGAATCATCACCAAAAGTTGTGATTATCTTGGGAAGGGGGGGGTGGTTATGTGGCAGAATTCCTAGCGATTTTTTTCTTTTGTTAGAATGTTTATAATAACCAGGTATCATTTATGTAAGAAAAAAGCAGCAAAGCTACAACATAAACATATCTTAGACACCTTCCTCATTTTCCTCAAGTCAGGTTCTTCCTCCCTGGCCCTTCCACATCAAGTTAGTTCCGGCTCTCACTGTCCCTCACGACTCTGATTGGGCCCCCTGCATAGCTCTCCCCTCTCTCCAGGCAGTCCTCCACATGGAAGCCAGAGTGACCCTTCAAGCCATTGTGACCTACTTGATACTCCCATGATACTCTCCTGGCTGAACCTCTTCTAGGGCCACTCAAGGCCCCAGGCAGTGGTTCTCAGCCTGAGGTGTGCAGCATAATCTTCGGTGCTGCATTTTACGACCCTGTGCACCTCCCTCTGCTCTTCCACTGCATGACTTGCAGCTCCCGGCTCACCTATGTTCTCCCACACCTACTCCTCCCACCTGCCCAGCTAACACCCGCCTATTCCTAAAGACTCATTCAAACATCATCCCCTTCTACAACCACTCCGGCAACTCTCCTTATGTTTTTTTCATAGTACTCTGTACACACTTTATTATAGCACTAGGATCATTCTTTTTAATGATTTCTTTTCTCTCTCCCTCCCTCCACTATGAGTTATTTGAAGTCTGGACTATATTTTCAATGTCTTTACCGAATGAATCAATGAATGAAATGAATGAACAAAGGAATCTGTAAAAGCAGATTTACCCAAAAATGTAAATATAAATGCATATGAACCATGTAAAATGCCTGTATAAATACTGAAAAGTCTGAGAAGTAAACACTTCAAAGTTCATTTTTATCTTTTCCAGCAAAGTGGTTTGAGCTACCTTTTAAATTACTACCAGTAATTCACTCAATGAACAACTTATATTAAAGCTACCAAAAGTTAACTACAGTTTAAATCCCTATAAAATGAAATAGAAAAGTTGGAAAGAAAGCCACTTTCTCCTTTTTAAATAAGTTCAACACTTCTTGATGACACGCCAATTCTAGAAACAGTATCTCTCCCCCATAAAACATGGCCCAGCTGTGTGGTTACTTACTGGAGTTCAGGAGGATCATGGCCTTGACACAGAGATACTCTTTGTGTTGGAGTTTTAACTCACGAAACCTTGAAGTCGTTGCCAGGAGCATGTCGAAGATTTCCAGAATTCCTTCCACGCATTTCCCTTCATCCCTACAAAAGTTCATTTGGAAATTTAAGAAACATATAGCTTCAGGTAATCATCAAAGGCAAGAATTTTTAATCTTAAATTTTATCTTGTTCATGTTTTAACCATAACAAGGTGGTAATGAGAAAACACCATGCTTTATATGAAGATTCATCTTTATATAAAGAGTACAGGGCATTTCCTATAAATCCCTAAATATTTGAAGAAATACCATTTAGGCAAATGTGCATTGGAAAAACATTTCCTTTCTACCTGTTCAATAAATGTTATCTTAGAGGAATAACATTTTTGTTGATCATCTTAAACCATTTCAGCTAACCAGCTCAAGATATGACACATATTACTAAAATGAGACATTCCACATTTCTATCAAAAGACTCTGAAGTGTTAATGAGGTAGACTGATCATTATAGAAGCAAATATACCCAAAAGAAATAATCCTTCACACCTAGGGCTTAACTCTTACTTCCTGGTGGTCATTTAGAAACTAGCAGGGCAACTAAGAAATGTGAAATGTAATTTGAACAAAAACTAACATGACGTACAAAGAAATCACAATTATAGAAGATGGATTAGAATTTGGAAAGAAAGATAGAAATGGAGAAATGGGCATTTTTGACTTGCTAAAGATTACTTTTAAGCAAAAGTTTTAGACAAACTTGGAACCATATAATAAAATTGTTTAGTACTCCTTAAATAAATGAATTTTTAAGTATACTTTTGAAGCTAATTACTTTACCTGTATCTAGAAAACAGCAGCTTCAATTCACTCCAGCCAGACACACATTTTTCTGCCTCAGTGCTCCCAAAAACTATTATCATGAGTCACAGAGTAACTGGATGGAAGTCCTTGAAAAGCAGTAAGATGACTTTGCTATACAACTTTCCTCTGCTTCTAAGAGCCTGCAGCGCACAGCGAAGGGCAACTGTGGCAGCAGTGGGTTTCTAAGAGTTTTGTTTTTAGTCTCCATAGCAGCCCCCGAAGAGAACCTGAGATCTTCAAAGAACTGGCTGCTCCCCTCCTTCCTTACCCCAAGTGACACTTCCAGTGACAGTGGTGATTGGGGAAGGGCCTCTGTACAATTCAAATAAACTGACCTCAGTGGGTATCCCCAAACCTCGTGAAGCCTTTCCTATTTGGTGCTATGTTAGGACAGCCCCTCACCAGGATCCTGCATTCCACAGCATTCACACTCTTGCAGACCCACCCACACAAAGCTACAAGCATGCAAACTGCTCACTCTGGCAAACAAGCATGGTAACTTCTGCAACCAGTTGAGGCTTTCTGAAAGTGCACACATTAAATGATAAAATATTAGTGTCCCCTGGAAGTTACTCATGGGGAATCAGGCCACCTTGGAAAATCAGGGTCCTTGCAAAGGGTGCCAAAATCTGTAGGAAACCCCCAACCCTCCTCATGCCCCATTCACCCACTTCCCTCACTCTAGGCTTCCCCAGGCAGCATGCAACAAATGTCCAGGAAGGACGATGCATGCCATACACATAGCAGAGGCACAAAAAGTACTCGTTCACTGAATGCTCCTCATGGCACATCATCAAATCACTCTGCCCAGGGACATATAATTATTGGAAATTATAATTGCTGGGTTTGAGGACATCTGACACTGAGAATAGCTGGTTTTAGAATATCTCTTGGGGCAAAAACAAAAAATCCAACAAGTCTGTATTGATGATTTAATAGCTGATTCTTTACTCTTCTGTGAGACTCAGGGTTGGGTTATGCACACACAGCACATGTGCGTGCATGCATGTGTGCACGCATGCACACACACACACACACAAACCCACCCCGAGTAGTATCATATGGAACTCATCTGAAATCAATCCTGTTTTGCAGAAGCTGCTGCCTGTGCTGAAGAACACGTCCCTAGACATTTAATCATTAAAATATATGCCATTTTTAATGCAAATTCATATTTCAAAAATGGAGGGAGAGTTTACATTCTAGGGTATCTTAAGCCCCAACAAATGGTGTAACTTACAGTAATCAGAATATGTGTATCTCATGGAAAAAGTAAATTTCTAACCAGCTCTAAAGAACCAGGTCTGACTGTCTTCTCTAGCAGATGTGAGAACCAATCATTTCATTCAAGAAGCTGCAAGGTTAGCATATCTTTATTCACTTCATGGGCTATAAAAACCAAGTACATTTCTAAAAAATAAATGCGAAATTTGAGGCAATAAGGTACAATACCTCACAAATGACACCCTGATAAACTTCTACATTAACTTATACAGAACAGAATGAAGGACTTTAAAATAACAAATTAACGAGCTCTATTTCATTTATTTTGTAACTGTGGATTGATGCTGAATTATGCGTAAGAAATTAGGATTAAAAGATCTGAATTCAAGATAGAGGGTATGAGCTGAATGTTAAAATACTGAAACAGTATATCAATCAAACCAAACTACTCACAGAAATTTACTTTTGCATACCATTTGTCCATAAACTAGTTTTAAATAAAAATAAAATTAGTGTTTCCGTGTGGACTATCTTATTATTTGATAACCACTCCTTAATGAAAGAAAAATATTCTGTTTAATACCAGGGACAAAATGTTGAATGAGTGAGCCTCATTCTGAGGTGCACTATTTTTTACCTACATATATATCCACTGGCAGCACACAAGTGGCTACAGACCACAGTTTACGTCTGTGTGGGTGGCAGTGGGGTTAGGGAGCTCAAAGGTTGGCACGTGGACAGGACTTAAATATTGAACTCAGGTGAAAATTATCTGAGTACAAAAGTGAACTGAAAATTTAGAAGAGAAAATTCTCGGTATCTTAAAGAACATTCAATATACAAATAACTGACACAAAGGCAAACTCATACATTCACGATTATGTGTCTGATTCCATGGAACTCCACAAACATCTATAATGGGGTCCAAGCCCAGACTTAAACTTCCTCTGACTTTTTAATAACATTTAACATGGGACAGTTTCTTGTTGATGCTAAGGATACCAAATGTCTTGGCATATATGGGTTGTTGTTTTTTTTTGAGCAAGCAGAAGCTCAGATTCTGTGGTAGGTCTTCACCTGAATTTGTGATTCTAGTGGTTACTAAAAGGAGAACTACCTTGTTAGAAATAAGGTGAGATAACCGGATTTTCCTCTCATCCTCAGAAGGTTCAAGTTTTCTCTCTGCAGAAGCCTCAACAAGAATAAAGGGAAACAGAAATTATAGTCTCATTCTCTACAAATCGGCTAATTTAGTTGTATTCACTGCTTATATGATCATACCACCACTTGATGAAACTCTGATAGGACAACCCACCAAAAGACAGTTATTTTCAAGTACTGTCAAAATTATTTATTCACATTGCAAAAAAGATTCATAATAGAATTTCTTTTTGGTGCATGATCCCTGACTTTTTGAATAAGTAACATTTCGAACACTTTTGAATAAGTAACTCCTCTGAAAATATACCCATTACATAAAAATATACTTATCTGCATATAATGCATGAAAAATCTTAGATATAAATTCTAGACTTTAAAGAATTAATGTGTTAAAAACAATAGGAATTGCAAGAAAAAAATAACCACCAGTAGGCAATCCAAAATAAATGCCTGCTCAATGTCTGCATTTACAATTCTCAAGGACTTCCCTTCTGCAGTAAGCAAACATACTAGATTTGTTATAAAACATAATACTTTCAAATATTTTTAAAGAGTAATGTAAGTCTATTAAAAATAATTTATAAGAAGACTTTTCTCCCCCCTTCTAGTACTTAACCGAAAGGTAGGCCTAAAATTTATCTGGGAGTTGTGTCAATTTATAAAAACTTATACACATACTTACAGGAGTTAAAGAAACCATACAAAGAGGAAAGTTAATTGTACTAAAAACCAGGAATGAAACAGTCACTTAAACACTAAATGGGGCATCAATTAGAAATCAGGACAAAAATAAAATAACTTAATCCCAATATCTGCAGATTTATTGGTTCATCAAGGGATGGTACTTCTTCCTAGCACAAACTTCTAGGAGAATTGAGTGTAAGTGAGAGAGAGAGAGAGAGAGAGAAAGAGAGAGACTTTAAACACCAAGTGGCACATAATGAGTAAGTAAATGAACAAGTGCTATGGCTTAACTGGGTGCTCAGCCTTTCAGCCTGCCGTGCGACATGGTACCATGAGATGACAGCAGGAGTAGGTTTATGAAGTGAGTAAAGAATAAAATAAAGTCGTTATTTCTAAGACGAAGAAAAAAGTAAAACTTAGTTTGCCTTTCAGCCTCCTCCTCTTTCCCCTTCCAGTTCTCACCCCACTGAGAGGCATGCACTGTTGTAGTTAAGAGCGTGGACTTCACAGTCAGCCCCACCTCTTACTACCCTGTAACTGCAGCCAAGTTACCTGACCTCCCATTCCTGTATCTGAAGGATAAGGGTAATCATGGTGCTTACCCAGTAAGGGCTGTGGTGGAGATAAAACGACTGAACACACATCAAGTGCTGAAGATGGTGCCTGGCACATACAAGCCAACGAGTTAGCTATTTTAATTGTTACTGGAGGGTCTTACCTGTCCTAGACTTCCAGAACCTCCCTCTATAATTTACCACCTGTGCTTGCTCCTGCTCAGGCCACAACCCATGCTCTAGCTCTTCCCACAAAAACACCTCTGTTACTTAGAATGGTACTCTTTGCCAGTGTTGCCACATCCATGACAACTGGCGAAAAGAATGCTAATACCTTGGGGTCACTTTTCATTTGTGTAATGTGTGTATAGGGATCTTCTGATGATCTAAAGAGGTAATACCAAGAATTGGGGCAGATCCTTTCCATTCATGGCACTATGTATCCTTCTGCTCTGTGCACAGAGTCAAATGTGACTGAACATTTGACACAAGAACTTTTCACAATAAGAAATATGGAAATCCATTTCTATGGAGATTTTCAATCTGTTCAAATTCACACCACAAAAGTGTCTTACTTTTCCTTCTAAAAAACTTGAGTGTTGTATAATTCAGCTTTCCCTCCATAAACAGTTGGCCTAAATTAATTAAAAACTGGCTCTTTTTCTGTGCCATCTTTAAAAGAAAACTAAATGCAACCAAGTTAAGGCCTTAGCACTATCGGTCCCCAATTTCCATGAACTTTCATCTGGTTTTAATGACCATTCTTTCCACTGCTATTGTCAAAAATGCTATATGCAATTAGAGTGAGTTACAGCACATTAATATAAACCGGGCAGATCTGTAAGAACTTTATCACCTGTCCAGATAGCTGGCAATATGGTTGGTCCTGACAAGTGGAAAGAACAGTAGGACCACTTAAAATTATAACCTGAAAATGGAATTTTTAATATAGAAAAATCTGAGTTGGCCTATACAATTGGTGGCCACATACCCTGCAGGACATAGGCAACTGTTATGGCTGCTGCACTCCAGGTAAGAATGAGTCACAGGACACTGACACCTTGTACCCATGCTCTCCTTCTCAGGTGTTTGACCCAACAAAGGAGCTCTTAATAGCCCTTTCAGGTGTATAAGATTTTAATTGCAGCATCCAGGACTTTGTTCCTACTCACTTGACGCCTCACTCAAACCGGCTAGAGAAGAAACACTGCATTTTTCTCACCTGTCCAGAACAAGGTCTGGAGCAAAGATGAGCTTGCCAGGGTGGTCAATGGAGCGCCACATCAGCCCCACCATCAGCACCTCCATCCAGCAGCTCTCCAACAGCCGCACTTGGTCATACAGGCCGAGCTCCACAAAGCCTGGGGAAAGCGAGAGGCTATGAGACACACCCACCCTCCTCCTCCACTCCCTGTTTCTGTAGAAACAGAAGAGCAAGTTTTCAAAAGCTGTGAAAACACAAACAAAGAAACAATCGATATTTTAAAGATGTGGTTAAATACTGACCTAAGGAAGAAAATTTTGAACTTAAGGTGTGCAATTCGCAATTTCCAGTCTGGGACCCCTTCTAGAGACACATATACATCACTTAGAATTTATAAAGGACTGTTACCTGGACTTACACAGCTTCCCAGACAGATGCTAGTGAAGAACAGAAAGCAGGAACCAATCTTTGTTAGTTATAGCGTAATAACTGCTTTCTACTGCTGAAAAAGATAATGCTGGGCTGCCAGCCAGAGAGACTGCCTGTCTGGCCCAGTCCATGACTGGGGCCAGGAGGGAGTGGGAGGCTGCAGACAGAGCAGGGCCAGCCTCTGCAGAAAGTCAAGGCTTCAACTGAAAGAATTTCTCCAATTGCTTAAAATTTCCCATCCAGTGTTAGACTCACTCTTCTCTGAGCAGGAGTGCTATTTCTAGGCTATTCTATTATGAAGAGTAATTTTAACAACTGAAGCGGGTCCTGATAGTCTAATAGCATGCACTGGTCAAAGAACTGGAAAGAAAACAGGTAATCTCTAGGGAGGTGAGTGCTTCAAAAGCAAAGGAGAGATCTCTAGTGCTTTCTCCACAAGTCATGATAAAAGGATGAGGCTGTGTACTATAAACACAGTTATCAAATGCACAGCCTTGGAGTGTAATGCACTCCAGTTAGAATCCCAGCTCCGCCTCTTCCTAGTTCCTTAATCTCTTTTTAAGTCTTGGTTTTCTTACAGAAAATAATAGAGGTTACAATAACTGCCTCTGAGAATTTCCTCCAGGTAAGTTCTCTCATCATCCTCACTTTACAGATGAGGAAACTATGGCACAGAGAGCACTCCTGGTTCAAATCTTTGAACAATGACAATGCAGATCTGCACATGGGAGAAGTTAATAGAGTAATGAATGGAAAGATGCATAAATCCTTTCCAAAGCCACATTCTATGCTCAATTCTGTTTCTAATATGTGTTTGCATTCCAATCTCACCCGCAGTTATAAACAATAAGCCTACCAAGGGAGGCCGAGCTTCTTATACTTGTAGATATTCGACAAGATCAAGCCTAGGTGATATTTTAACCTTTTTTGGTTTGGACAGTGACTATATCAGCTGAGCAGGGGTGGGGAATCGCACCTCCAGACTACACCTAAGTTTTCTGGAAACTTTTCAAAACACCAGGCTTGAAGAGGGCCTCATGCAGCTTTGCAGTTCAGTTTTGTTAGGACACAAAGCTGCACAGCTCTCAGCAATAATTATTTTCACCACGGCTCTCCATGTGGGGTCCTGAAATACAGTATTTGGAATATGTGTAGAGCAAAGGCCAGAGGGAAGTGCATCGGTATTGTCTCCTCTGAGAAAGAGCAGAGAAAATAATTCTGGCAAAGGTGAAAGTGTCAGACTATCAAAACAGAACTGGAAACCAGAAAATCTTCAGACAGCTCAGAAGCCAACAAATAACCCTGAGACATACCACTAGCCTAGGCCTGGGTCCCACAGCTCTTTATCCCCAACTTCTTACCCCCTCCAATCCTTACAATTTGCCTGAAGGAGTTCCTGCCCCCACCACCCAGGCCAGAGGAATTGTCCCTAGTAGCTTAGAACTTGGAGAGAGACCTCATTTCTTAGACGACTGTAAAGACATGCATGAAGAAGCCCTTTCAGGAGGATGATGGGTTGCTGCCATTCTATGTTTGAATCCTAGATTCACTCTTTCACAGAAATATCAATTCAGCACAATGCAATACTGACCTGGGGAGATGATCACATTACAGTACTGAAAATGCAGGTTCCAAATGGCAACATGAATCATCAAACCTATTTTTAACTTAATGGTATTTCAGGTTTATTGATGATTCATGTTAACTTCAGCTGCTGATTTATTCTATTTGTCCATATATAGTCATTCATGTGAGTCTTTTTCTATTAGAACAATAGTTTACAAATTCCTATTTAGCATCTAACAAACCTTTCACTGTCATACTGGTCATAATGAATCCCACCCCACCTTAACTTGCCTGTACCACTCCTCTCAGGGTGAGGAGTCCACAGCCAGTAGACTGGTCAGTGTGGACCCCTGGCCCCTTCCTTTTAGACCATGTTTCAGGTCTTAGAACCCTTGAGTTTCCTGCCCAAATGGCCCAAGCCCACTTCCAGAGTCTAGTTGGACTCTTCCCTGTCCACCTTCACAGACTAGGCATGAGAGGTGACTAATGCTAGTGTCTGTAGGAGATATGAACATGCAGGATGGGTTTTGCACAAGGCTGTATGGGATGGATCTGGGGATGGGAAAAGAAGAGTTTGGCATGGAAAGGGCCCTGACATGTACGATTCCCCCTGTGCTGTACAGAACTCAGAGAAGAATTCCAAATTGGAACCTGGCCATCCAGGACGTGTTAAAGGTATATATGTGGAGATGGGAAGAGGGAACACATTTCATTTAAAGGTTATAAATCAAGCTGTCAAACTGTTAAATACAGAGACCATCTTTTGCGGACCTCCATCTTGTAGTCTTGTACTGTAAAAGTTAGGGGCAGGCCTTTCTACAAATAAATGGAAAGCTGAGACCCAGAAAGCCCTACCGGGAATTTTCTTGGCCCAGCCGATCATGTGCACCAGTTCCTTGTCGGCCAGCTTGGTCAGGGACATCATCATGGAGGACTCGGTGAAGGGTGCGCTGGGGCGGCTCACCAGCACGTTGGGCGGCTCCGCCTCCAGGAGCGTGAGCACCAGCTGCTCAGGGCCCAGGGCGCTCAGCAGAAGCTCCTTCACTCGGCTCACATGCCCACCGTTTTTCTTGGCTTTGCTCAGGCAGTGCAGCTGCTCGTCAGAATTCCTCTGCCTTCTTACTATGCGGTACCCACACCTTTCCCTCCTGGAGCCTAAGATGGAGAGCAGATGATAACACGGTGCTTTCCTGTCCCTTTGCCGACCCAGCATTCAAGTTCCCTGAGTCGCCAGGGTAAAAATCACAGTGATGTCATTGTAAAACCGTAGTCTATTCTCAGAATGTGTCTTAGAACAGAAGACTGACTTAGTTTCTGGAGCCTGTGGGGCATGTACCAAAGATTATTACTTTTGTGACTGTATTAGCAAAATCAGTAATATGACTTTTAAAGGACAATAGTCCAAATGACCTCGAGGTCTCCATTTCAAGGTCATCTATGAATACTAAATCCACTTATCTTTAAAAGGGTGTTGACATATCTGTTTCCAAACAATGAAATTAGGAATTTTCTTCAGACAGATGGGAAAAAGTTAGAAACTGAACATTGGTATTTCCAAACAGTTATCAAGAAACACACTTTCATAATACATTCTTAAAATGTTTACATGCATGTGTGTGTATACGTACACCCTTCTTACATACATAAATATTTCAAATAATAAATTAATTGAAAAAAACTGGAAAATGTAAAAGAGCACAAATTTGGCATAAATTCTTTTAGTTTAAAATTTTTTTCTTTTACCTTTCCACATTTTATATACAAAATTAGGATATTGTATATATTATTTCATAACCTGCTTTTTTCTCTTTTTATTAAAAAATGCATTTTACAATTTAAAAATCTATATAGCATTCTGTTTTATGAGTATAGCATCACTTAAAGTGTCCTCAGTTGATGGAAATCTAGGCTGGTTCTAATTTCTTTGCTAATAAAAATATTGCAATGAAAATGTATCTTTGTACATGTATCCAATTATTACTTTCTTATAATAAATTCAAAGAAATCAAGAAATGCTGAACAAAGGCATATAAACATTTAAAATTGAGATACATATTGATAAGTTGCCCTTCAAAAGTATTTTTAAATTTATAATCTAAATAATACTCTAAGGGCTACCTATTTTCTCATAATACAATTGGGCATTAAAGATAATTTTTAATCTTGGCTAATCTGACAGGTGACTAAACAATCTCATTTCATGTTGTATTTTTTTAATTACTATCATGGTTAACTAATATATTTGCCTTTTGTATTTCTTTTACTTGTGAACTGCCTATTTCTTTTGCCTTTATTTCCCCTAATAACCTAAAAAGCCTCTTCATATAGTAACAAGAGACAACTTTTGTTATATGCAATATTTGCCTTGTTATATATCTTTTAACTTTGCTCGTGGTGTCTTCTGTCATAAAAAAACTATAGTACATAGTCAAATCTTTTTGTTTCACATCAAAATTATATAAATATTTTTCCATATCTTAAAGCACTTTGTAATTCAAATCTATTTAGAATTTCATGTATGTATCATGTCATATTACTATTTCATGTTATGTTTTTCCAGATGGATGTACAATTTCTCCAATATTATTTATTGAATAAGCTTTTCCCATTGATTTTTACAAAATGCCTTGACATTTAATAAATAATTGTATATAAAAGGGTCTCCTTCTGGACTCTCTACTCTGTTTTATAGATCTATTTCTATTCTTATGCTGGTATCAAAATATTTCAGTTACTATAGGTTTATGGAATAAAATGTAATGAGATAATAGCTTTAAGATGGTGGGGGAAAGGAGATATTTAGAATTATATTCTTAGCTAAACTATTATTAAAGAATGAGGATAAATTAAAGACATTTTCAGTTAGACGAAGATTGATAAGATATATCATTCATAGCCCCTTTGAATTATCTACTATACTGTGTTATTTGGGATGGAGAAAATGGACCAGAAGGAAGCAATGAGATTCGAAAAACAATGGTAAGAAAATAAATTGAAAGTATGAGATTGAATCTAAAAAGCAATGAATAAAATAATAGTAACCAATATTTTGAGGTAGAGAAACAAAGTAGAATCAAAATACCAGACAATCGATTGTAAGATGAGAGAGTAATGATTTTGGTTAGAACTTTCTAAGATTCTTTATTTGGGATGGGAGATTTCTATTAGAGACAGTGGCCTGAATTCTCAAATTAATCAAGAATATATGTTAAAAATATATGTCATTACTAAAAGAATTGAAACAGAAAGTATGACTTCTAAACTAGAAGAAGAGGAAAAAGAAAACAAGAATTGTGGTAAACACCAAAAAGGAAAAGTAAATAATGCATAATGAATTTTTTAAAAGCACAAAATAACAGAAATGAACCCAAATATTAGTGATCACAATAAACATAAATAGACTAAATTCACCAGTTAGGAGCAGCTCCAAGATCATATCTATTTTGTAACCTAGACATAGACTGGTTATAACAAATACATCTAACAGAAAAACTGAATATACATCAAAACAACAAAAGCAACAACAAAACCCAATGTACAACTATAACGCCAAAAAGTGATTGAAAGAAAAAGATGAATTGATAAATATACTAGTCTTATAATGGGATATTTTAACATCTCTCTCAACAGCTGATAGAGCAAAAAGTTAAGAGAAAAGTTAGAATATAGAACATTTAAACAGCACAACGAACAAGGTTAATCTGTAAAAACTCATGGACATTTGCAAAAATTGTACTAGGTCATAAATAAAATTTTAACTAAAAATGATATTATGTAGAGCATATTCTCTAACCATAACACAATATAAATAGAAACTGACAATAAAAATATAACTTCCAAATCCCTATAAATTTTAACACAAAAATATTTCTAAAGATCCATTGAAGACCCATGTAAAATGAAAATTAAGAAGACATGTTATAAGTCAGGATGTCATTAGCATGGGTACAACTTTATGAATTTTCTCCCAAAAATAATCTAAAATTTAAAATCTGCAAAATGCCTAGTTTCTATATTTTCACCATTATATTTGTTCATTAAATTCAATTGTCCGCATTAAAAAATATATATAAGCTTATTATAAGAAATTGAAGAAGATACAAAGAAATGGAAAGATATTCTATGTTCTTGCATTAGAAGAATAAATGACCTTATTACCCAAAGCATTATACAGATTTAATGCAATCCCCATAAAAATCTCATTGGCATTTCTTAAAGAAATAGAACAAAAAAAAAATCAGATTTGTGTGGAAACACAAAAGACCCCGAATTGCCAAAGCCATCCTGAGAAAAAAGAATGAGGCTGGAGGTATCACTCTGCCCGACTTCAAATTATACTACAAAGCTACAATAATCAAAATGGCATGGTGTTGGCAGAAAAACAGACACACGGACAAGAGGAACAGAATCGAGAGTCCAGAAGTAAACCCATGTTTATACGGGCAAATAATTTATTGAAGAAGAGAAAGCTTCTTCAATAAATGGTGCTGGGAAAACTGGAAAGCCATCTGCAAAAGAATGAAACTAGACTGTTGTCTATCATCACACACCAAAATTAACTCAAAATGGATTAAGGACCCAAATATAAGACCTGAAACAGTAAACTGCATAGAAGAAAACATAGGAACTAAACTCATGGACCTTGGACTTAAAGAGAATTTTACAAATTTGACCTCAAGGACAAGAGGTGTAAAAGCAAAAATAAATGAATGGGACTACATCAAACTAAAAAGCATCTGCGCAGCAAAAGAAACCATCAACAAGGTAAAGAGACAACCATCCGAATAGGGAAATATATTTGCAAGCAATGCCTCCAATAAGGGCCTAATATCCAAAATTTATAAAGAACTCATACAACTCAATAACAACAAAAAAAACCCAAAGGATCCAACCAAAAAATGGGCAGAGGACCTGAACAGACACTTCTTCCAAGAAGACATACAAATGGCCAACAAACATATGAAAAGATGTTCATCATCACTAGCTATCAGGGAAATGCAAATCAAAATCACAATGAGATACCATCTCACACCTGTTAAAATAGCTGTTATCAACAGGACAATGTTGGAGAGGATGTAGAGAAAAAGGAACCCTCACACACTGCTGGTATGACTGTAAATTGGTACAGCCTATGGAAAACAGTATGGAGGTTCCTCAAAAAACTAAGAACTGATCTACCATATGATCCAGCAATCCCTCTACTGAGTATTTACCCCAAAGACTTGAAAACCCATATCTGAAAAGATATTTGCACATTGATGTTCATGGCAGCATTATTCACAGTGGCTGGGACATGGAAGCAACTGAAGTGTCTTACGATAGATGATTGGCTAAAGAAGCTGTAGTACATATATACAATGGAATATTACTCAGCCATAAGAAGAGATGAAATACTGCCATTTGAGACAACATGAATGGACCTCGAGATAATCATGCAAAGTGAAATAAACCAGACAGAAAAAGTTGAAAACCACATGATATCACTTATATGTGGGATATAAATCTAAAAGCAACAAACTAACAGGACAAACAGAGACTCATGGACATGGACAATAGACTAGTGGTTACCAGAGGATGGGGTGGGGGGAGGAGGGAAGTAGATGGGGTAAAAGGGGTCAAATATGTAGTGACAGAAAGAAATCTAACTATGGGAGGTGAATATACAATGCAATATATATCTATGCCTTACTGTTAAATTGTACACCTGAAATTTACTGGATTTTGTTAACCCACATCACCATAAAAAAATTAATTAAATATATATATATATTAGAAAGTATGAGAATAATTTAAATTATTTGCCCCCAAGAAAACTTATCTGAATTTCCCCTTAACCTTGGCTAGTTGCAGTAGAAGAAAAGGCTCTATCCATCCAGAAATATTTGAATCAAATTTATTACTAAAAGAATTAGAAGCCTAAAACATAGTTCATCTTATTAGTAATCAGAGTGCTATAGTTAAGATCAATTATACCCCCATAGTAAAATGGAACAAAATATATGGTTTAAGAAAGTAACTTTCTGATCACACATTTCTCTTTTGTAGAGTATACGAGGATAAAGAGTTTACAAAATAGGTTTACATACAAAGTGAAAGGTTCTGAATCTATACATTCAAATTTATTTGACCAGTTTTCACTGACAAAGCACTATGTATCAGGCTCTGTACTGAGTGCTGGGGATCCTAGGATCAATAAAATGAAGCCCTTGACAAAGAATTCACATTTTTCTACCAAGGACATTTCTAGTGTCATGACTGTGACACTGCAATCTAGGCGGAGTCACTCAGTGTGCCTCTGAGTGAGCTTAATGAGAAACTCTACTAAATAGGAGTGCTCCATATTAGAAAGTGTCCCAGCAAAATGATAACGACGATAATGATGTCCACAACAATAGTAAATGATAATAATTTACTAAGGCTTAGCTAAGAAAGTTCACTCCTACTGGTATTTTCTCCATGGTCAGTGAAAGCTAAATATCCAACTGTTTGCACATTAACCCATCTTGTTTCTTCTGTAATCTCCAAAGATAACAAAATATTTTTTCTTAGCCCTACCTGGTGATTTTTTTGGCCAAGTTCAATGACCCTTTCTTTTCATTCCCCTTTTCCATGAAAGAGTTTTTAACTATGTACATTTCTGTACTTTGCCTCATGAGACCATATTATATCAAACTCACAACTTATATGAAATTGCCATTGAGGGAGACAGAAAGGAAGAAAAACTATAATTTAGTGCCAGACACTGTGCTAGGTCTTTATATGTGTTATCATATGTATTCCTTACTAAACTCAATGAAACAGATATCTCTGTTTCAGAGAAAACTGAAGGCTAGAAGTTCGAGTCATTTGAGCATACTCATATAGCAAGCAGTAATGGGACAAAAAATGATATTCAGTCTATGGGAGTCCAGTTCTCATGCTCTTCCCAACACATATACTGCCCCCTACAGGCGGAGTGTACATGTGCAGCTGCCCTGGTCCTGAATCACCAGGCTACAGATACCCAACAGATCCCAGGATAATAAAAGTGTTCTCCTAAATCTAACTAAAAATTTTCTAAAATACATATTCACCTTAAAATATTGCTTAACTTAAAACATGAAACACTTATTTGCAATCTTTTGTCAGAGGACAAGGCTTTCTCCTTAAGCACCTCCGCCAATTAAATTTAATTAAGTTACTTCCTAGCATAAACCACAGCTATGATACGTTGTCTCTGGATTTTCGGTTTTGGCTTCTTTAAAATAGAACAAGAACTTAGGCACTCATAAAGCAATCTGAACTAAGAATCTTTCTAGGCTTATAATTCCTCACCAATCTCATCCATACCTAACACAATAACTATTAGCCCTTTATAGCTTATTCAAAGCTTTCACAGAAACAACTGTGTTTTCCTATTCATATTTCATATGTTTGCATAAATTTTAATTAGAATATATAACTTAACAATTACAATGAGTAGAAACGGATTTGAGAAGAAGCCTGATTACTGATGAGGATATAACTGAAGTGTTGGGAACAGAAATGTTCAAATGTTCTAGAAAGCAACCAATGCACACTGGGAGGTCAAGGGCATTGGCGGGATGTTTTACAAGGGAAACAGAAAGCGTCAATGATTCTAGGAAGCCAGAGAACTATGACCAAATGAAAAGAACTTCTGCTGTAATTCTGAACTAGGTGAGAGGTCTTATCTATCACCCACACAGAGAAAAAGAAAAGAACAAAGAATGTTCAAGAGACAGTTACTAAGATTGTCAGGGAGAAAAGAGAGATACTTGTTTTAAATTTTTCAAATAGTTATAAAGAGAGAAATTATAACTAACTACAGGCAAAATTTTGGCTAGTAGAAGAAAAGTACCGGCAGAGCTGGTATGAGTCTACAGAAACAAGCAAGTGTGTACAGACCAGTGAATCAAAGTTAGCCAGATGAAGAGAGCAGGGTGTAGGCATCACTGTCAGTTGTTATATTAATGTGCTCATTTTCCTTTGTTTTTTCATGTATGTATGTGCACATAAATTTTCACAGGCATATGCATGCACACATGTTGTAGTAGAACAAAATCTATGCTCTATGTGCTTTTCACAGTCTTATCATGTTTCTGACTATGTGTTTTTTTTCTCTACTTCTACAAAGCTATTGGAGGGATAGGCCTGAGTCAATCCAAGCCACCCAAGTAACCAACAAGACATGCTACTTTCTTGTCACAGTTGTAACTGTGAATATTCACCAGACCTTCAGCCCTAAACTTTTCAAGGCCTCAGGAAGATGGTCATCCATCCCCTGTCTGAGCACTTCAGTGGCTAGAGTTCCCTAA
The DNA here is from genome assembly GCF_902729225.1 of Pteropus medius. Lineage (NCBI taxonomy): Eukaryota > Metazoa > Chordata > Mammalia > Chiroptera > Pteropodidae > Pteropus > Pteropus medius. The sequence goes on from NW_024346065.1 coordinate 93,145, forward strand.
TTCATGCTGCAGTCTATTCTGTCGTCAGAGCACTTGAATTGTAGATAAGTAGTTCTTCCCTATATTGGGCCAAAATCTGCCTCCTATAACTTGTTCCCACTCATCCCAGCTCTGTCCTCTGCAGTTACAGGGATTGAGTCAAAGCTTCCTTCAATGCGACAGCATACAAATACTTTTAGATAATCGCCAAGTCCTAAATGTCTTCTTATCCAGTCTACACATCCCCCTAGCTGTTAGCATGTCCCACATACAAGAAAAGGGGGAGTAGATACTCACCACACTTCACCATTCCAACTTCATAGCACTTCCGAAGTCGGCAGGCCTGGCAGCTTTTGCGCCGGTTCTTATCTATTGTACACTGATTTGTAGCTGGACAAATATAATCGTTATGTCCTAGAGCAAAGCAAAAAAAAGGAAGGTTATTATTATGATATTTTGGTCAACTGTCTTCCTGGTCAACAGCACTGATTATACTACCCAGCTGAGAGATAAGAGACAGATACAAAGGCCAAAGTTCAGCCTCATCGGTGCCCTCTTAGTGAGTAAAGGAAACGAAAGAATATTTCAATATCTTACTTTTTGACTAATAGGTTATTCTCTACATGTTCTTAGAATTCTCAAGAGATATATTTAGAAATATTCTCCTTTGGACACAGAAAGTGAGGCAGTCACCTGAAATTGTTTTGCTCCAAATCACAGAACTCCTCAAGAGTAATATTTATATATCAGGTCAGCAAAGTCAACTGCTTATATTTTTACATAGATCTCTCTTTGGGATTTAGCATATCTTTATGGAAATTCATAGTCAAATAAGAGAACTAAACTAGTCATAAGAGAACAGATCAAGAAATTAGCAGACTAAATAAGAACAGAAAGAACTGCTACTTAACATTGTTATAGTAAACTATTCTTCTCAATTCCTCCCTCCCCTCCTCAGCCTTGTGACCTGGCAGTGTACTAGGGGGAGAGAATATATTTCCCCACCAAATGATAATGGACTTGGCCATGGGACTTGCTTTAGCCAATGGTATGCTTGTAGATGTGCTACTCCAACAGTTGGGCTTGGCCACTGGCCCAAGCAGAATGCAGAGACATATGGTGCAGATGTGAACTCAACCCAAGGCCCAGAACCAAGCCTTATGAAGTAAAGCCACCCTAACCAACTCATAGATCTATAACTAAGAAAAATAATGCTGATCGTAGTAAGACACTAGTTTCAAAAATTACTTCAAATGTTCTGTGGAGAATGGATTAGAGGTGGCAAAACTGATGAAAGCCAGGAAACCAGGTGAGAATCTGCTGTAGTTATGCAAATTAGGGATGAGGCTGTCTGGACTGGGTAATGGTAAGGAGGATAAAGAAAACTACATGGATCTGAGAGATTTAGGAAATAGAAATTGTAACAAAATAGAAGAAAAGTAAAAGTACAGAGTATTTTGGTGTTTGTTTTTATTTCTTAATTGTGTCTTTCTAATAAATAATATGGCCTGAATGTCTTACATTAAAGCTATGATGGACCTGAACTTCAACATGGGAAATGAATGAATCTCAATCATAAATTAAATGAGCAAGTCATAAAACAAATTACACTCACACAATAAAAGGCAAGACTCCATTTATGTAAAGTTCAAAAATAGAGAAAACTAAACTATCTTGCATTTTAGGGAAGCATGCTTAGGTGGTAAAACCATGGCAAGCAAGGTAGAAATTAGGACTGTCTTACCTCTGTAAAAAGGGAAGGAGCTGTGACTGGAAGGACTACCCAGAGGGACCCTGAGGTTCCGGAGATAGCCTATTTCAAGGCCTGAGCATTAGTTAAATGACAGTTTGTATTCTTTAAACTAGATTTAAATAAATACTGGAATAAATATACTCCTTAACTCTATCCTCTGAGAGACCCTGAGAGCATGGACATCTGAGAGCAATGAGCAAACTAGCACCCAGATCATGGTTTATAAATATCATCCTTCACTAAGAAGAAACAGGGCTCTTTGGAGAAATAGCTTATTCTAGGACAGGGGAAGAGAAAGCACAAGATGATTTTAAAACATCTTGTTGTGCCAGGAAGTAAAGAAGTGCCAAAGAATTATGGGTGCAAGTCAAAAAAAAAAGTGCGAAAGACACAGAAGCGAGTTAAGATCCTGCTGATCTGGGATAATTTGGATATCCAAATAATGATAGAACTAGATAGTAACTACCTGTAGAAAATAGGAAATGATAAGTTATACTGATATAAATGAAAGGCTTAATGAAGAATGGGATATTTACATTGTCTCAAAGGATCTCAACAAAAATATTCACTAATTACAAAGGGGAAAAGAATAATTTACAGTGTAGAAGTCTGGCAGATATCATCTTAGCCAAACAAATTACACATCACCAGTAACAGGGCAAATTGAAATCAGGCAGCACATGAAATAAGCCAGTAAGAAGAATATAACATCATTTGTGATATTCCTGCCAACAGTGTGTAAGCTGAACCTACTGATGAGATTCACATCAGAGAAGCCCAAAGTAATAGGCTTCTGCAAAGTAACAAGCCTCTAAGGTTCAAAAGTGGCAAGATTGTGAAAACCAAGACTAAGGGACTCTTGTGGACAGAGGAAGGCTAAAAAGACATAACTAAATGCAAAGTGTGATTCTAAACTGCTTCCTTTTGCTGTAGAGGGCCCTGTGGAGACAACGGCAAAACTTAAATGAGTCTGAGGATTAGATGGTAGTAATGTATCAAAGCTAATTTCCCAGTTTTGACTGTTGTGGCAATACAGGAAATACATGTTAAAGTATTCAGGGGTGATGGGGCCTAATGGTGGCATCTCATTCTCAAATGACTCCAGGAAAAAGGGCTCTTTATATTGTATACACACAACTTCTGTCAGTTTGAAAATAAAAAATAAAAAATGCTACCTTTGGCTTCTCAAACAATATAGCTGTTAATTCACACAAATACAGATACATACAAATACTCAAATACAGATAAATTGAAGTTTATCTATATTTTGAATGCTATTGTTCTAAGTCCTGAAATTAATTTTCCTTTTTCAAATTCACCAGATTTTAAAGAACATTCCCAAAATGATATGGTTCCATGTTTGGACTACAATCAAATATAATAATCCTCTCTCACCTTAAGTAGATTCCAGTAACATTTGTTCAACAAAACACAAACTGAAATTCAGTTGTTTGTGGCTTTATCACTGTGCCCTGAGTCAGCCTGGGGTGCCAGCAAAAGTATAGACCGGACAATTCTAGAAGACATCTCTCCCTCATAGGTATGAAAACCACTCTCTCAAGTCACCCTTCACACTGGCCATGTAGAGGAGGCAATGTCTGCCCAGCTTGACATATCAACGTTTCTGAGTGCCTGCAGATGTCCAGATATTCTTCATCTATATTTCGTTTCATCCCAGAACTTTCCTATAAAGAGCTATGAGCCCCATTTTACAAATGAAAACAAGCTCAGCTTTAGTTTTCTATTTTGCATAATAAATTTCTATAAACTTATTAGCTTAAAACAAAACAATTTGTTATCTCATAGTTTTCATAGTTTAGCTAGATGCTCTACTCCAGAGTCTCACAAGGCTGCAATCAAGGCGTCAGCTGGGCCATAGTCTCATCTAAAGCTCAGGGTCCTCTGCCAAGCTCATGCAAGCTGTTGATAGAATGTCTCTTGCAGCTATAAGACTGAGGTTCCCTCTTCTTGCTAACTATAGGTGGGACACTGCTCTCAGCTCTTAGAGGCAGTTCAGAACATGATGTTTGCTCTTAGAGGCAGTTCAGAACATGATGAGGCTAAAAGGAGAGCAAATCTCTTACTTTCAGTTTCTCTACAGTCTGTTATGATGGAGTCTTATTTACTCATAGCATAATCACAAGAGATTATCCCCATCAACATTTGCTATATAATATAAACTAATGAAGGGAACAACTCTCATCCTATTTACAGGTTCCCACACGCTCAAGAGTAGGGGGCAATATAAAGTGTGTTCTAAAAAGATTTTTTTAAAGAACAGATAATTATCTTGTCATTGCATTTATCCTCACAGGATTCAAAACTAAATTATATTTTAAAAACCAAAATATAGTTATAATGAGAAATTTTCTAAATTATATTTTAAAACCCAAAATATAGTTATAATGAGAAATTTTCTATTTTACTTTAGAACACAATGCTTTATATTTAAAAGGTAAATATAATCCTGCACTACTTTCCATAGAAGTAGTAATCTTTAGTACTCTCTAAGAATATGTCATGCTTATTGGTTTTATAAAGAGGTTTATAACAATAAGCATTAAAGGACAACTAGAGGTTCACTTTTATTATTTTTTTCTGAGTTTATTTTAAAAGATAATTCTACATTTAAGAAAGACAGTACGATATCAACATGCTCAATAAAAACACCCTAGAAAATGTCTTATGCAAGGTCATAGTAATTCGCTTCACTTCTGGCAAAAAAAAAAAAAGAAAAAAGGAAAAAGCCCTCCTCAAACTACACTGACTACCTTATGTGTTAACATGGTTTCTTGTCCCATGCAACAGTCTGAGAAGCATGTACTCCATACTAATAAAACTAAGAGAAAACCTCAAAATAAAATTAAAAACAAAATAATTCTTTCAGTTGAGATATAAAACTTTATAGGAACATGTGCTTTTTATAATATAAAACATAAAAAGTTATCCTCATTTTTCTCTGCAAAATTATTAAGTCTGTCTGAATACCTATTACCATTCATATCCAACTGTATGGAGGAAAGAGACTTGGAATCAGAGGATCGTATTTGAATCTGAGCTCAGCCTTCCAGTTTTATTTCAAAAATAAAGTAATGTTTATTATTCTCACCCTCCCTGACACTGTTATACCAAAACAGCAGGCATCTACTTTCTTTTTGTTCTCTCAGGACATTCTTCCTGAGTTTGAGAACAAATAAAACCCAAATAACGGAATATATGCCTCTCAGGTAAGAATCTTTTACATAACCTATCAGCTGTTAGAGCTTGACAATTAAAGTTCAGCCTCTAACAGAGCTGAACAATGATAAAGGGCTGTTGTAAATACCAAAATGAAAGTGAATAGTAGAATATAATAGTAATAATTACTATGATATGTGAGTAGAAAATAGCCAAAAGAATGTAATTTATGGAAATATCGAGAAATGTGCCAGACACATTTTTTAAATTAACAAGAGATATAAAAGACCAAATAAATGGAGACAAAATGTGTTTCTTGATATAAAGATTATTATGAAGATTCCTCCTAAAATAATTCTCACGTTTAACAAAATCTCTACTTTTCTTAACATTAAGAATGGGAGGCCACTTAAATTATTCTAACATTTCTATTGACAAATAAAATAGCCAGGACTTTTTTTTTTAATTGGAGGTATTTATACTGCCATGTATTAAAATTCATTATAAAATTCTAATAATTAAAATAATATGGAACTTATACAAGAACGGAGAGATAGATCAACAGAACAGTCAGAATAAAGCTCTAATATATACATCAATGAGTATATGAAAAGATGCTCAAAATCATCAGTAATGCAAATTAAAATCACAATGAGATACAATTACATTCCCAATAGAATGGCTAAAATTTAAGACTGACAATATCAAAGAAAACATACATAACTGGAACTCTCATACACGCTGTTGAGAATACAAAATGGTTCAACCACTCTGAAAAATTGTTAGTTTCTTGCAAAGCTAAACATATGCTTCTTCTATAACCAGCAATTTCACTCCTAGGTATTTAACTCAAGAGAAACAAAAACATATGTCTACACAGAGAGACATGCATGAATGTTCATACCAGTTTTATTCAAAATGGCAAAAAATAGGAAACAACCCAAATGAATAAAAAAAACTGGGGTACATCTATATATTGGTATATTAGTAAGCAAAAGGAATGATTTTTTTTAATATATCTAACAACACATAAATCTTAAAAACATCAAAGTGAAAGAAAACATACATAAATGGTTATATACTTCATAATTCAATAACATGACATTCTAGAAAAGGCAAAACTATAGAGACAGAAAACAGATCAATGGTTACCTGGGCCTGGGAGGCTGAGGAGAAATTAGTTACAATGGGCACAAGGAAACTTTTTGGGGTTATGGTTACATTCCATATCTTAATTATGGTGGTGGTTGCTTGACTATATGCACTTTCTAAATTCATAAAACTATTCAACTAAAAGAGGGTAATTTATTGTATGTGAATTATATCTCAAACTCAAATAAAAATAATATTTTTATTTTTAAAAATCATATTTTTAAAAATCAATGAAAATGGATAATTTATTCAATAAAACAATGTAGAGACATATGACTACTTAAGATAAATACATTTGATTCTTATTTCACTTAATGTAAAAAAAAAAAAGAATTGAGTGGCCACTTTCAGTTACTGCAATGTATATCAGAGGGTACCAAAAATATGGAGTCCAAAGAAACAATCATTTAGGCATTAAGTAATTATAAGGGCACTAACTCTTATTTTTTTGCACACTTATAATGTGATGATCCTTTCCTCTTTCCTAATAGTTCCTTGGTTAATGCAGTAGAAAAGAATGACTTGGAAAAGCAAAGAAAACTTACTTTTCATTATCAGCTATAGTCTCAGGGTTCGAAGGTACTTTACGTAGAGAGATTTTCCTCCAACAGCAAATAAGAAGGACCTCTTTTTTTAAGGATGTAGTTAGTTGTACTTGGTCAAAATTTCTTTAAGGGATAAAATTCTGCAACCTCAGCAAGATAGAGAATTGTCATATCAAGAGTTTGGTTAAGAAATTTGAAAAAAATCTGAATTATTCTTATCAAAAATAGCAGGGAACTGGACCTGACTTTATAATCTACTACTATAATTATCATAAATAAAAATATTTAAGCACCGAATATGTTAAATGTAGAACGAAAAGCTTGGTGTGTAAAAGCAAATATAACCAAACAACACAATTTATGTTTTGATAATATTCGATGACATAGGCTTCTGTTATCTATGCTGTTTTAACTTTTGATAAGAAAATTAAGTATGGAAATGGCAGAGAGCCCTCACCCACCTAACTACGAAGATCTTAAAAGAAGTTGGTCTAAATGAGACGAGGGTTAGAAGAGAAATAAATACAAGAAAAAAAGTTGATATCTGAACAAAGAAGAGTTAGAAGAAAAACAAGAATATCTTGAATTTGCATGAAGTTTATAATAGACCAAATATTTTCACATAACAAACCTCGTTTCATTTACAGAACAACTCTGAGTACTTCCATTTCACAGAGGAGGAAACAGATAGGAGGTAAAGGCAATGAGCTACTAAGTGGAAGATCCAGGACAAATGAGTGGTCATCTCTAAAGGGTGAATTTCAGGGGATCCAAAAGAAGGTGACTCTTTATCTACTAACATTCCACCCCCAAACCTCAACTTTGTGGATTCTACCAGTGTCTCTACTTGAGGTGAAATGTTCTCTTACAGTTATCAGTGGGTGAGTTAACTTAGTAAATTGCTGTTTGCCATTTGCACATTATGAATTCCTTTAAGGTTGCTTTTCTTAATCAGTTAAGAACAAGGCCCTGAGGCGTTGACAGAAAGGGGAAGGGAGCTCTACCACAGAAACAGAGGACATTGCTTGGGAGAAGGGCTGCCAAGGGAGGAGTTATGGGGCAGAGAGACAGAAGAGAATACAAACAAGAAATGACTTCAGCAAATTAGGGTTGGCAAGAGAGGGATAGCATGGCAAGGACAAGTGAGGCGATGGGCTGACTGGCCTTAAAATCAGGTATGCACAATTTGATTAGGTGATTAAAAAAAACAAAACTCAGCCCAGCAGGAATTTAGAGAAGGGTAGGGAAGTGGTCTAAACCCAGGCCAGAAAACAAGATTACAAATGGAGGCTCCACTTAGTTTAGGGCAAAACATGCCTCTAGATCAATTCTCAAAGCCCGTTGGATTTGAATTCCTGATTTCTGACCATTTCCATAAAATGCATTTATTCTCTCTTCCTCAGAAGCCAGCCCACCATCGTGACTATTACACATGCCAGATATTAAACATAAGTCAAAGGAAGAAACAATCTTTGCACTTTCTAATGAGCACCTATTTTTTCCAAGCTTTGTCGTCACAAAGGTTGTAACTAAACATCTCTCAAGAAGACAGTGATGAGTATGGTAGGGCAAGGCCCATTTGAGGTCTGGGGTTCTGGGGTAGAGATCTGTAATTAAGATAAAGTGCTCTACACTTGAAACAATCCACCCCACCACCCACCTCACCCTCAAATCCCCATGATCCTCTGAACCGCTCATCACATACTTTGTGTGCCAAACAGGATATCAGTGACACTTCTGCCGGGTCATCTGCAAAACTGTTTGAAAGCGAAAGTGTAAAATTAAAGCAGCAGCTAACAACGCTCTGTACCTTGAATGCTTCTTTTAAAAAAGGCTTTACATCCTTCACACGACCAGACGCCATAGTGATATCCTGACGCGTAGTCACTGCAGACTGCACAGAAGTGGGCATCCCTCTTTGAACTTGGACTAGTAACAGGGCTGGCACAACTGCTCCCACTAATCTTCCTTTTCGGTGTCTCTCTGGAGGCAAAGAAAACATTCATTGTAAAAGAGCATTAAGGGGAAAAGAGATTTTCTAGAAGGGGAAAAAAGAAAAAAGAAAAAAAAAACCAGCATGAACATTGCCCTCCAGGGTTCATGATAAATATATTCCAGGAAATCTGACCAAGCAAAACCTTGTTACTGATATAAGATCTACGAAGAGTCACGTTGTTGGAAATGACTGATGTTTGAAAGTGGTTAGACAAGTTGACACCCACCCATGCAGTAGTAACTACAGATGATGAGCACTAGTAACTACGGATGGCTAGTTGTAGCCATCGGGGTGCACATCTCTGAGTGTAATAAGTGACCAGATTGAGTCTTACCCATAGTTCTGAACCACAAGCAAGGTATGCGGTAGCCTTCCATAGTTCCTAGAGTTCATCAACACTGCATGGAGGGGCCTAAACTCACCTAACCATTTTCAAGTATCAGTCACTCCCAACAATATCACCAAATGCCCTTCAGAGTTTCCATTTAAATGGGGGAAGAAAAACCTTTTATTCTGCAGTTCAAAATAAAGGTTTAGAATAAAAATAACCGTAAGATGGGTAGCAAATGGACTTTGAGTTATATTAAGGTGAATACTGTATGTACTCAGATTTCGAGAAAGGGAGAGAAGGGAATAAAATAAGGGAGTGAGAAAGGGGAAGAGAGAAGAAAAGGAGTGAACACATGCCTGTCCTTAAAGAAGGCTTTGAAGAAAGTAGGCTCTCAGTGCTGCGTGGAGGGGCAGGGACTTGTGTGGAGGAAGGAAGAGCCAAAAACATATCTGGCTAGTTCTTAATTTTGCTAGGGTATGTTTCTTTTGGAAAAGAAATAGTAGAGGTATGATTAATTTATAAATGATGGTAATTATTATGGTTTAAATTACCCAAATATTAGCAGAACTCTGATTAGAATTCATGCTCAGAAATAAAATATTTCTTCAGTTAAAGATAATGAAAAAATGTTACTTTAAAAAAGTTATCTATAATTTTTATATTCTCTTGTATTTTTCCAACAAACAAAAAGTTTTTTGAAAAGGGGAAAAATAAGAACACCATGTAACATGGCTTTCTCGAAGTTTTACGATGGCATTTGAAAGTAATGAATTTCAATATCCGATATGCTATAACTTACACTTTGGTTGTTTTAGAAGTTTATCTTCCCCTCATGCTTCTTCCTAAACAACCTCTTCCCTCCAGTCATAATTATCATTAAAAATATTACAAATTAAATGGAAATAACCATCACATTACCCTGTATTTAAAGAGTACAAATATTCCTTTTAACTTCTAGAAATTTCAACTAAAGTCTACATTTCAATAGTTTCCTATTGATCTCTACAAAATGTTTAGTTCATTGTTTAAAAGTTTGTACCTATTGTTGTCTGTCTTTTCAGGCTTCACGTGTTTAGTATTTCATTTAAGCTGTAATACTGCCACAGTTACATTTATCCTGGAAACAATTTGTCATGAACACTAAATTGTGATTTCATTACAAAAAAATCTAAATTGAAAGTATTTCTTTTTCAACCCAAATCACTTCATCAGGAGGAAATGATTTAAGTTTCATCTTTATTGTCTAAAGACAGTAGTCATGATAGTGAATTCTACCCCACAACACAGATTTACAGACTCAACTTTTTAATGAGAACAGAATATCAGAACAAATATTCTAGAATTCAGAATATGTTTTAGGTGCCCTAGGTAATCCACAAGACTAATAAAAATCTTGTATAACACATATCTTTCTTCTCACTAAATCATAAAGGGATTTGGATAATGTCCATTAACTATAATTCAGAATGAAGACTGTATTTACCTGTTTACAGGTACGGTGTGTTCTAGTGATCTTGCTTCACACCAAGGACTCTTTTGAGGTTCTGCATACAGAAGTGACGACTGGCAATGGAGCGCTAAAGGAGAGAGGTGCCCAGGAGTTGGCCACAACACATTTGAGCTTGTGGTCTGTCGACCAGGCCCACCTTCTGAGTTATTGGCACTGCTGGGAATACTGTAATTCATCACAGCAGGGTTATAGAATGTCATGGCTGAATATTCATGGTGGCTCTCTACATAAGAGGAAGGTATGTATATGGGGCCATGCTCCAGAGGAAGGACAGATTGACTGCAGTTGTAGGAATCAGGAGAATTAAGGCTAGATGGTGAGTTTTTGATATCCATGTCTTGAATAGGTAACATCTGAGAAAACTCCTTGTGAGAAGAGCCACAAAGGGACATTATAATGTTCTCAAAGTCTCATGGGCAGGTGTAATGGCTGTAAGGAATAACAAAGGGCATGTCTTAGAGCTACAAACATACCTATTAAAAATGTTCAAACATTTTTATTAAACACATACACATACTTTATGAGCTTAGAAATAAATCCTGAAAGATATACATGAAAATATTAATATCAGAGGGATGGAAATTTGAGTCACGGAACTCTCATTTTGTATTTCATTCACTTCTTTATTGCTTATGTTATTGTTAACAAGAATATTATTTACCATGAGAATTTATTATAAAATCCTCTTTAAAATTAAAAAACACAGGATTAAGTGAAAGCGACACTAAGTTTTTTTTAATCTGGAACAAGATAAGTATTATAAGTTCTTATGGATAAACGATAACCAGGAAAACCCTGAAAGAGCAGATTGATTAGCAGGACCAGCACTGACAAACATTCAAATACACCATGAACTGCCAATAATAAAAAACAAGGAATAGATAGGCCAATGTAACTGTGTCAGTAATCAATTCATTGCCACACGGCTTCAGACGCACCCTTCAATATATGCTCTACGATAAACAACAGAATTCCTATAGAATTTAAAGTGAGCCGATGCTAAACTTTATCAGTAGAGGGCGCTGCAGGGGCACTGCAAGACGAAGAGGCTGCTGTGATTTCTGGCCTTCTTGGGCAGGGCGGAGGCCAGCTGTGTGGGTGTGAAGACGTGCAGCGGAGCCTGGCCCAGCCTCTGGTTCAGAATGAGGTCCCGCTGCAACCTTTTGGCCTGGGAGGTTAGAGTTTCCTTATAACTTATAGTTTCTTATAATAGTTAATTAATTATAAGTAATTCTTTATATCAAACCTCCCTTTTTGAACCTATTGTATATTTTCTATCTCTTGATTGGGCCCACACTGCTACATAACAGAATGGAAAATCCCAAAATAGCAAATTCGAAAACTCAAAAGGTTTTAGAAATTGAGTTTCTGATAACGGTGGTATCTCAAATCACTTGGAAAACAATGGACAAAAGAATTACCACCGGGAAAGAATGTATGCCAGAATAAACTCCAAATGATCCAGAGATCCAAAAGTTAAGAGAGAAATGGAAGGAAGAGTGGGAAGGAAGGAAAAGGGACAAGGAGGAGCTGGGGCTGCACAAGTGCTGGAAGCAAACAAAGTAAATCCCTTTATAAAATGGGTGTGGGGAAAACTTAACTATGGCTCAAAATCCAGATGCAATAAAAAGATGTGCATAAAAGCACATCGATTCAATACATAAAAGCAAATCTTGTCATATCATAAAAACATGCCATGGGCAAAAAAACTAATGACAAATTGGAAATAAAAATATTTTCAAGGAGATAATCTCACTAGTATCTAAAGAGAACCCTTAAATTAAGATTTAAAAAGACCAAAAACTCACTCGAAAAATAGGCAAAAGACAAAAGCAAATAGAACATACACACCAAAAATAAATAAAGGGAAAGTGAAGCACAAAAAGATGCTCAAACTCATTCATAAAGGAGATACAAATTAAAACTATACCAAGATACCATTTCTCATTTATCATGTTCGGCAAAAATTCAAGTGTTTGACAACCCTTAGTAAGTCTATGGAAAAACAAGAACTCTCTCCTGCATTGCTGGTGGGAGTGCAAAATGGCACAACCTCCATGGGTATATGTATATCAAAATTACATGTGCTTTTACCCTCTGGACAAGAAGCCCACAATAAAAAAAAAAAAAGAAAAATAGAATCATTTATTACCACTGCAAATGATTAATACATCAGTTCCTCACTCTGAAAATTAGTAATTAAGGGAGAAGAATTAAGCCCATACCCTGCTTTTCAAAGGGGATCTGTAGTTTATCCCAAGGTGAAGGGGAAACTCTTCTTTACAAAAGAATGCCACCTAATAAATAGTTCAGAAAAAAATATCTGGATGAATAATTAGAGTAAATAAGTCAAAATGTTAACAACTACTGAATCTAGATGGTAGAGATATGGACACTCATTATACCAGTCTTTTGACTTTCTATATGTTTGAAATTTTAAAGGAGCATTGGAGAAAAACACAAAATACACGATTAAAATTGGAAACCTTAAAAAAGAATAACTGTAATAATATAATGTGGAAAAAGGAACAATGATCACTAATAAATAATGAGAATCCATGAGAGAGATCATTAAGAAACTTGCCTTGAGAAGTTCTCCATCTTTAATATTTTCAGTTCCAGCTATCACCTACTTCCATATGTAGGCAACTTGGCTATCTAAAGCCCCAAATTACCTTCCTTCTACATTTTCATTTGAATGCTTACTCCATTTGTCCTCAAAACACAATGTATCTATGGTGGTTTTAAAATAGTCCACAAATCCTTCAACATTTCTCCCATCAAAAGGTAGAGCCTAACCTTCCCTTTGAGCATGGGCTAGATTTAGTGACTCACTTCTAATGAATAAATTATGGCAGAAGGGATGGTATGTGACTTCCAAGATTAGGTCATAAAAGGCACTGCAGCCCCTTCCTGGCTTGCTCTCTTGGCTCACTCACTCTAGGGAACATTAGCTTCCATATTGTGAGGACACTCAAGCAGCCCTATGGAGACCTACTGCTAACAGCTGGCAAGGAACTGCAGCCTCCAGCAAACAGCTGTGAGAGAGATATTTTGGAAGTAGATCCTCCAGCCCACATCAAGTCTTCAGATGACTGTAGCCCTGGCCAACATCTTGAAGATGTAAGCTGGAACCATTAATTTAGCTGCTCCTGGATTCCAACTCTCAGAAACTGTATGAGATGTTTGTTATTTTAAGTTGCTAAATTCTGTGATAACTTGTTATAGAGCACTAGATAATTAAAACAATTTCCAAGATAAAATTCATCATTTTCCTCTCAAAATCACTCATTTCCTGTGTTAATGACAAAGCAAATTAGTTACCTTTGACTTATCCTCCCCCGCTTGCATCCAAGGACCTTTAATCACCAAGACACACTTTTTTTTCCCCTCCATGGTGCCTTTTCCATGCTGTCTTTTGCCACCATCTGAACAAACTTATTACTTCTTATCTGTAAATCTGTAATAGGCTCCTTACTACTCCTTGTCCCTCATTTGCTCCTTCTCCAGGTCCATAGAGTGGCCAGATTAACATTCTTAAAATCCAGCTCTGATCAGTCCTCTGCTTCCCACCAGCCTCTGTAGTAAGTCACAGTTTTCTAACATTCAAGGCATTCCAACCTAAATTCCACTCTGATCTGCTATTTTCCTACAGGAAACCAGCCATATCCAAATAAGGAATATGTAAAATGCATTATGAATTGGTTGGCATTTTATGCCTTAGCACTTTTCCCACTCTTAGCAACCCTACGGTTATTGACATATAAATTTAATCCTTTTTATTAGATTACAACTACATTGAATCCTTCTTGGAAATGGAAAAGGTGGGATGGGAGAGTAAGAAGTAAAGTTAGATTTTAAACTACTTGAAAGCACATACTAGATTTTATTCACCTTCCATTACAACTAAGTAAACATTTGTCATAAGGAAAGAATATGAGGAAATGTGCTTAAAATATAAGATTTCACTAAGTCAAGGGTACTATTCAGAGATGGGAGCACTTTCAGTAGGCATGGTACTGTGCTGAGACAGGAACCTGCCTTCAGGGAGCCTCTGTAACAGATAAAATGACAAGGAGCTAATACAAAGGTGCTACTGCTTCTATTCAACATTGGCCACAAGGAGCAGGAGAGAGAATGGTAGCTGGAGAAGAATTTACGATCAAGGAAGTTTGGTGTTTTAAATATGTGCATTTATTAATCATGATGTACATAATTTCATGTTTCAATTGTTTAGATTCCCAATCAACATATACAATCCGATTCTTAATAGAAAATATGCAAGATATAGCATATAATGCTAATCATTGTCAAAAATAGCAGTTTCCAAACTTTTTTTTATTGTAGTAAAATACACATAAAATTTTCCATCGTAACTATTGCTAAATGTACAGTTCAGTAGTGTTAAGTACAGTCACACTGTTATGCAACCAATCTCCAGAACTCTTTTCATCTCATAAAACTAAAACTCTACACCTGTTAAACAGCAGCTCCCTCATTCCTCCTTCCCCCCCAGCCCCTGGCAACCACCATTTTTTCTGTCTCTATAGATTTGACTACTCAGTAACTTATATAAATGGAATCATAGAATTTGTCTTTTTTGTGACTGGCTCATTTCACTTAGCATAATGTCTTCAAGGTTTATCCATGTTTTGATTCATGTGTCAGAATTTCCTTCCTTTTTAAAGCTGAATTCCATTTGTACTTATACACTACATTTTGTTTATCAAGGAAAGGTTTTAAAGAGATGCTTGAAAACATTCACCATCCATGGAAATGACCTAGGTTAGAGGGAGTGGCTGACATACGAGTGACCACAGGAATTGGTAATTAGGTCATTGGTAACCTTTTAGATGGCAGATCCAGGGCTGACAGCATTATTAGAAGGCATTTATCCCTCAATCTCTCCAGAAAAGACTTCTTTTATTTCAATCCACCTACACATACACCTGCTCACTGTGCTTATGCTTTCAATATTGTACCTTGGCAATTGCATTTTAGTGGATTGTTTTCTCTTTATGATCTGAGTATATCTTATGTAGCTAAATATTTAATCAAAAGACATTTAAAGTACTTTAACAGCACAACTTAAACCATATACATTATAATGAGAGCAAAATACTTGAGGTAACATATGTAACAAATTGTATCTATGCATAATAAACTGTAACCTGGAGGTAATATTTAAATTTTGTATTTATTGAACTTTTTAAAAAAGAGGTAAGAAAACAAAGCTGGCTTACTAACTTTCTCATATAGAGTACTTCTCAAGGTAAACTTATATAAGAATATAAGGGCAAATTCAACACTCTCAATCATCAAATGAAGACTGAATTATATTTAGAAAATTATGAAGCAGAAAAGCAGTGAATTTTAGAATAACAATTTCGATAAGACTTCAAATTAATGCTTAAAAAATGGTTTAAACAAAAAACTATTTTCTGAACATTTTGCTCAGTTACTCAATTTCATGTTGTTTCAACTTTGCATTAACAAAAATAAGTGTATTTAGCAACTTAGCATAAGTACTTCAGCAAAGCCAACACACCAAACTATCAGAAAACTACTTCTATCTTTTCCTTTCATTAGGCCTCTTAGAAACAAAGTTTCTACTGACACAAAGTGGTGAACAGTAGCATGGAAATTCATGAACTGGAAATAACACTTCCCATTACCCAGTTGGAAAATGAACAATAATTTAAAATGAATACGGCGTCTCTCTCAGAAGCAGAGACTCAATCCTGCCATTGATTTCTACCTATAAGTGAAATGTTCATTCTCAGCCCAGAAATGCTAAAATGACCTGTCAGACACACACTGCCAAATGGCAAATGCTATGATTCATCCAATCCATCAGGTGACTTTGCTTAGAAAATTTAGATTTCACATATATACTCCACACAACCTCTCTAGAATTTCTACACATCCCCAGTACCATGGTAATTAATGAGAGAGATCTGGTTGCTGGACATTGATTAAAAGGTTATGTTGCTTTTTGGCTGGATATCTTTTAGATATATCCAGATTCGTGTGACAACTATTCATCAGTGAAATTTTGGGTAATTAGTAACATGGTAGCCAATGAAAAGAGTTTTTCTTCTTAAGCAAAGACACGACAAGGGGTGAGGAACTTAAATCATTGCAGCAGACCTAGGAGACAGAACAGGCAGCAAAAGGGAAGCCTTCTCCACTGGAGGTCTATAAAAGTAAATTGAAAAAAAAAAAAAAGGTCATTTGAGTAGTCCTTCTCTAAAACTTGGATCTAAACTGGTTAAGGAAAGGATCCCCCAAAGTTCAAATTTTTTCAACATTGTCGGACAGGATTTTCCTCACTCATTTGAACACCCCAGCATGGCCTCAGTGACCACAATATCTGGTACAACAGGGAAAAATAGTCTCTAAACAGTTTAACTGTTGGGTCTGGTAGGCATGGAATTTTACCTGGGCAACAAAAGAATATGTACCCAGACATCCTGATTCTAAAGATTAATTTCTTTGCATATCAATTTTCTTTAATTAGTCATCATAGCCAAAAAAAAAAAAAAAAAAAAAAAGCTGGCCCATACAGTTTGTGATGAACAGTCCTTGTCTTCTCTCCAAAAACTTCCCTCTCCCACTCCTCCAGCACACACACCTGTGTTGAGCCCTCACGTATGCATTCAGCGGGGAAGCTTTTTATACACATGGGATTATGGTGTTCTAACATATTGGCTGGAAAACACATTACAGCTCTTAAACTGAAATGAGTTTTTTAAATTACAAATATTGTAGCGATTCCTTGGAGAAGAAAAAGGCAGCCCCTAGAAATAGCAAAAAGACACTGCAGAAAGAGTAGACTGATTTTATCAAAGTACTTATCAAATCTAGTTAAAGAACAAGAAAGCAGTCACCACCAGGCCCGTTTTAACATATATTCTGGTCCAATGGACAGAGCAGTACATGGGGTCCTAGTCCCAGCTCTGCCTGAAAGCCAGATCTTAGACAAATCATGTAAACTCTGAGTTTCCATGTATTCTTCAGTAGAAACAGGGACCTAATATGGGCTACACCTTTTCAGTGCTTGAAGGATAAAGTGAAATGATATATGTGAACACATTCCATAAAGTATTATTACATATCCAAGAGGACGAAGTCAATCTATTGGCATGCCACTGGATAGGCCTATAGTATTATACAGAATTTCTAAACAGTTTAGGCTAAAATGGCTTTATGGCCATCCTGAAGATGTTTGCCTAATTTTTCTTTCTTCACTTCTGTTTCACAATCCATCACCACCAGTCCAAATAACTGAACGGCTGGTAGTAGCCTGTCAGCACTGTGTGGAGCATAAAAATGGTACTTTCTTCTTATGCTGTATTCCAAAGCCTGCCCATCACACTTTCCGAAGCATTCATTTCAAACACCCATATCTGTGTGCCCCACAGAAGTCATAAGTTAACACTCACAAAGCAGATACTAGAAGGCATTTCATGGAAAAGATAAAAATATTTAAGTGTCAAACATCTTTGATGTGTATAAGTGGCTGTTTGCCAATCATTGGCCTTAAATGTATCTTTTTCCAAAGCAAAATATTAATGCTATCAATTTACTGTTAATTAGGAATAAAGAAAAAACTCCAAATCACATTAGAACTGATTGTTAATAATCAATTCACATACAACTCATAAAAACATGTATTTTCCAAAATGAGAAAAACCTAATTTCCCTAGTATCCCATTGGAATTTACTGAGCTGAACAGGAAACAGAATTTTGAGGGCTTGAATAGGGGAAGAGGACAGAACCTCAGGCCCAGGGTTATCACATGCTATGACAGAGGTGTGGAGGAAGAACCCACCAACCTTCTCATCAGGAAGTTTCTGCTCCTTCCTGATACTAACAGCTGGAGAAAATGCTCCACTGTGAGGATAGTGAACCACATTCAAACATTCATTGGGGCACAATGGGAAAGAGTTATGGGTAGAGAGATTCGAGAAGACGTGTCTAATACAGAAGTTAAACTAAATACACTCTGTCTTGGGTTTGATAGTAGAACACAAAATATTTAGCAACAAAAGGTTGCAGTGCTGCTTTGAGGAAACACAGACAAGTCCAATAATATGTCTTTCCAAGCGATCCTCACTTTGCTGCCCACTCTCAAACATATCCACACAAAGATTCCCTGCCAAAAGCCCTTAAGTAAGAGCTATAACAGTTCCAGTTAGAAATGCCATCTATCCAGTTTACTGGTGCCTCATAAACTTGCCACTGCATATCCTAGTTACTGCCACTGTGGTTCTCTGAAAGGGAAGTTGCATGTTTAAAATACAGGCTGTTTTTCATAGCATAAAGGTAAAAGGAAAAAGACATCATCTGACATATCTTTATTAGGAGTGCCTACCAATAAATGGCCCCTATTTACTGAATTGAATAATGTAAAGAATATTAGTTTGCAAAAGATTTTGCACCTATGTCCTGCAGGAAATTTAGATTTCAAAGTATGAGCACAGAAATGAAGAAAACTTGATATCTACAAATAAATTGGGCACAGATCATAGCTCCTATTTAGGAGAGTATTTTAACTTAAGCAACCACGATCACTCTATATTTTATTTTAAATGTCTACAAATTGTCATTTTCAATCAGCCTTTTGCTCCTCACTATTTGATAATATGTAATTTCAGGTAACTTTCTTAATCTCAAGTATAATAAAAGTATTCCTTAGATGCCAAGATTATAAAGGAACAATAAGTTTTATTAATATGACATAATATATTTTAAACTGCCTTGTATTTTAGTTTGAGATAACTAATGATATACACCATAACCAAAGACTTTAACCGCAATGGATCCAAACTTGCTAAGAATTAAATCTATTAGCCCGATATGAAGGTAACATTTAGTCCAAGTCTCTAGTTTCCCATTTGCAAAATTTATTCCTAAGTATACAGGATTAAGACAAATTATCACAACCCGACTCATCCCCCCAAAATGAGGGGACTGAGGTTTTCTTTTGAGAAAAGGGAAGACAATTATTTCTAAGGGAAAACATACTGAAGAGCAAAACTATAAAATCAGCGAACAGATCAGTGATTTCCAGAGGTTGGGGATGGGTGGAGAGGGTTGACTACAAAGGCATGAAGGGGACTTCGGAAGTGATGAAATTCTTCTATGTCTTGATTATGGAAGTGATTACATGTCTGCATGCAACTGTTAGAATTCCCAGAGGGGTACAACTGAAGAGGCTAGATTTACTGTATGTAAATTATATTGCAGTAAGCCTGCCTTTTAAAAAAATACTGTCATGTCTAAAACAACCTGCTGGCACTGAATCGTGAAGTCTAACATTCAAGTACATATATATACATTCCTTGAGGGGTCTAGATGTAAGCATCAAAAAAGTTACCAGTAAATGATTCGGATTCAGCATTTTACATTTTTTATTATATAGTTAGAAGGACAAAATGACTCAGAACACAAACTAAAACTATCAAAAGATATATTATGAATCATTACCTGTTGGATACACATTTATAGAAAATTACAATCTTATTCCTAAAAATGGACATCTCAATATCTATTAAATGCTTATTATATCTTTAAGGGTTGAATTTAGTAAATTTTAACTTTTCAGTATTGTAAATAAATTTTTAGAAATGTAAAAGTGATTAGAGTCATTCAAGTCCCTCAGAACCACTATGAAATGTGTCCTAAATGTGTGTTTAATTGATTTCAGAGACTTACACACATCTTAAGTGTTACAGAAAATTGGCTGCTTTTAAAATAAGAATGTTTCAGTAATTCAGCTGAAAAAAATGCTGGAACATAAAATGAAATCCTAAGGTTTATGCTTTAACATCTATTGATGAACAGATCCTTACATTTTCCCTCTTCTAGAATGTATGCAGAAACATATTTGATTTTCTGCAGGAAAAACAGTCAAAGTATGCAATGTTTTCATAGTCAGTACATTTACTTTTTACAATACTCACAGCACAAACCTTTTCACATGTTCACTTTTTAAACAAATATCTTTCTCCAGACACAGAGGAAAATAGCCACTGTGAAGTTAGAAACTTACAACAAAAGTAAAAATTCCTAATGGAATGCCCATGTAAATACCAGAAGTCAAACAAATTAAGACAAAATGTTTCTTCCAAAGATTTGTGTGCCGCCAAAATGCAAAGTTGCTTTTTAAAAAGCTGGTAAAATTGAGCCAACCTTATTTTCCTAAATGAAAATCCACTCAAATCCAGTTTTGTTTTTTCACAAAATTAATATTCCCTTGACTTAATTTTGTACTTCCAATATGAATTAGGCACGAATAGTAACACAAAGCGTTAACAAACAACAAATAGCTGGGTTCCTCTTCAGCAAAAACAGCACAGAACTTAATCTTGCTCAGTAGGCCCAAGAGAAGTCAATATGCTTTCTGATACGACAGAGGAATGCCAGTTAATACACTTTAAAACACTAGTCACCTGCCTGACTGATAAATGTGTATCTTCCCAGGCCCACAGAATCAAGCATGAAACATCTTCAACATTCTGTCAACATTTCGCCCACTGTTGAGAAATCCATAGAGAAAAATCTAGATGAGTGTTTTCTTTCAAAAAGACATGTGTATTAGTACAATCAACCTGGAGTTTACATGCACAAGCTAATTAAATAAGTTAACTTGACAGCGTTTTGAATAAAAATAGAGCATAATATTTCTGTTTCTAGTAGTTTCCAAGACAGTGGGCTTTCTTTTGGGGGAGGGTAGATTGTCTTTTATTCTCAAGATTACTGGTTTCCCAACGCAGGATTTCAAACAGAAGATCAGACAATTAAATCACACCTTGAGCAAAGGGGCACTTACCTTCCTTTACAAGCTCTAAAAAGCGGACACGTGCTTTTTCCGGAGTAGTTCTATTCCCCGCACCTGGCTGGCGGCCACCAGCTGCGAAGAGTGAGCTCACCTCAAGCAGCCCAAACCCGAAATGCCAGCCTCTACCCGCAGCACCGAATGCCAGTCACAACCTGAGGGTCCCTCTCCTGCACGGCTCCCGACGCCTGCTCTCCGCCTTGCAAGTTTCCGGAGGCGATTTTCGCAACCCCAGCGCTTCCAGCGTCCAGGCAACAGGTGCGAGGGAGTAGGTATCAAAGAGTCTAGCAGCCCGAGACACTGCAAAGACCACAAACGACTTAACCAGGAGCCTCTTCTCCCTTTTAAAGACTGGGAACGAAAAAGACTCACGTGACCACTGAGGGGGGCGGGGGGGGCTGAGATCTCGCCACGTGGGAGCCACAGGCAGGACTGAGCTTTGTCTGGAGAACCAGGCACACCTCCACCCTCCTGGCTATGAAGATCCAGGGTAAGGCTGTCTGAGCGCTTCACAGTCTCTGGCAGGGGTAGCAAAGCACAGATGGCACCCCTCGCTCAGCCTCAGGTTTAGCAGGGCCTGAGAATGTGCATTTCTAACTAGGGTCGGGGGTGATGCTGACACTTATGCTGCCAGTCTGGGGACCACACTCTGAGAATCATGTCCCTGGACCCTGACCCACATGAGCCTGAGAGGGATTGGATGCTTCTTGTCAATGAATACAGAAGTCTGACTTTAAGAATCTAGTAGTGAAACTAGAAAGGCTTTGGGATTTGTCCAATCCGCAGCTACAAGCGCAATCGCGTGTCCCTAGAGAGGCAAAGCCATCTCGCCACGGCCCAGAGGTGGAGGCTGTGGGTTCTCAGTTCTCAGGGGCTGGGAACTGGGAACTTCCCAGGGACTGGGAAGGCTTTCGCGTTAAAGAAAATATCCCAGGAACCTCCTCAAACTCACCTCTTGTAAGGAACACTCTGGGGAAACTCTGTGCCCCCTCTGCGACAGAGACCCTATTTCCTGCTGCGCCTTTGCCAAACTCACTCCGCAGGCGAGCGTCCCCTGGTGGCAGCTCCAGTTCCCCCAAATTCTCCTCCCTCTCTCCGCAATAGCCCACACAGTGTGAAGACTATGACTATATAGTAGTTATTGAGAAGCAAGTGGCTTTAGGGCAGCCATCGATGTCAAAAAACAAACAAACAAACAAACAACAAAGAAAGGAAAGTAGATGTCCCATAGGCCATTTTGAGACCCTGGTGCCACATTTGTGCCTAATTAATCACCAAACTATCTATACATATGGCATAAGGGACATGGTTCTTGATCTGATTGTGAGTCCAGATCTCTGATAGAGAAAAGCCAAAGGAGTATTTGGAGGGAAATTTTTACATTGCCAGCCTCAAGTGTTTGGGCTTTAGCCTATAAGGACTCTATCGTGCTCTCAGTTTATAAAAGTGAGGTCCACAGGTGATGGAGACAGACTCCAAATATGGAGAGAAACCTATAAGCGTTGGTTATCAAAGATCTGCTCCACCCCTGGTCAATTTCATTAAAGTCAGGACTCCTGGATTCTCAAGTTGTGTCAAGATCAAGCAGTTTCCTGATCTTTGAGGCAGAGAAGTTCATTTGGATAGGAGGGTGTGTTAGCTGACCCAATCCACCCCATGAAGGACTGTAGAAGACAAGACACTTATCTTGGCTTCCCTCTCCTGGGTGTCTCTCCAGGAGTATTCATATATTCCTTCCTTCCACCTTAACCCATTTCCCATTTAGAAAAAACAAAACAAAACAATGCAGCTCACTGCCAGTGTTAATTTAATTTTACATAAACACGCTCTCTGAGGCTGAAGCAATGTGAAAATAAAGTATAAAAACTGTTCTTGAAGTAATTTCTACACAGAACTTGTCTCTAATCCTATTGTAACAGAAATGTATACATAAATCAGATCCATCAAATGAATCTTCGGCTAACAACTGTTTGAGAACATGTTAACATCACACGTAGGAATGCTATTTTCTAAGATTTGACATTTTAGCGATGGAGAATTACTATATTTTGTAAATGGAAATACCGCCACTAAAAACAGAATGCTATAAAAACAGAATGATGTTGTTTCCAAAGACTATTGATATACTAGAGTGATATAAAAATAATAATAAAAGTGAGATATTTCATGTTAGGTTAGGACTGTAATCTGCAAGTTATCTCAGGGTAAGGTTAGGACTGTAATCCGTAAGTTATCTCAGGGTAAACGCTGCAGCCCCAAGTGCCGCTGTCGAGTATTCTCGAGGCAACCGAGAAAAGGGTTAAACGGAAAATCTTAGATGGTTAAAAAGATTAGTTTCACTTGGTAGTACTTACTTGTTAATAAGATACCTCTGGAATGAAAATTATTATGAAGGAATTTCAGTCATGAGCCAATGGGCAAACAAAGGTGATGTGAGGGTAAAGAAAAGTGACATCTATCAAGCATCTATATCATGCCAGAAAGTGTGCTAAGTGCTTGCATAGCATCTCATTTAATGCTCATGCCAGCTCTATAAACTAGGTAATATTGACCTCACTTTTCAGATGATGTAGCTGAGTCTCACAGAGCTTATATCAGCTACTTGAAGCCACAAAAAGAAAGGAACCCAGTAGCAACAATGTTTTCATAGACAGCTACCACTTATTGGGCATTTAGCCATGCTCTACTTTCTACATATTACCTACTGTTTTACACAACAAGCCTATGAGGTAGATTCTATTATTAAGTATCCCCATTTTACAGTTAAGAAAATGGCTAGTCAGTGGCTGAGAAAGACTTGAACCCAGGCCAGACTTGAACCCAAGACTCATGTTTTCTTCCATACCATGACTGCAATCAATTGAAAATAAAGATGGCTTGAATGTCAAGACATTGTATCTCCTGCAGAGAAGTCTCACCTCAAAGCCTCCTGCCACCTGTGACAAAAGGAAATAGAGTTCCATATTTACTGTGATGCTTCTTTCAGAATGTGTTCGTCAGGGGAACAGCATGTTCTCCTTATAAAGACCCTCAGACACCCACAGAAGCAGTTTGTTACACAGGGAAACTTCATTGCAGGAAATATTAAGCAAAGAGAATGAGTGGGAGTGAGTACATTTCCTTCTGACTCACCTTGTGGATGGAGAAAGATAATGGTACCTTAAGGATAGAACCTTTGCCTGGTTTAATGTGAATGAAGAGGGTGATTATTCCAACTCTACCTGAACCATGACCAAAACTAAGAAGGGATTCTTAAGACAGTTTTTAATACCAATAGCTAGACCAAAAGCACCCTGAAATCTTGTGTTGAAGATGTGCCTCTGCTCAGCAGAGTCCCCATCTCATTTCCACCTCACCCATGACCTACCTGCCTAAGGAAGCATCCACATGGTATGACATTGAAAGGCCTATCTCTCCCCAAAATACCCTGAAACAGGGACTGAAGTCTTCACCATTCGGCCATCCTTTAGGGTTAAATCATTGGATTGTTAAAGTTCAATCTTGTTATATAAGACGGGTAATATTAAATTACTAGCATTTATGATTACACTAGTGAGAGCTTGCAAGATGAGCTAAATGTTAACTGGGAAAGCAAAGGAGGTCAGTGTAGGACAGGTATGTTTTACTACAGGAGGAAGAAAAGCCTCTCTCCATTTAGGGTGTACCTTTCTCATCCCGCCCTTTCTCTGTCTAATGAAGTCTTACCCATCCCAAAGCTGAGAGCCTGAGTAAAGTGAAGACCAGAATAACCCAATGAAACATGCACACTGCCTCCCCACAACTTTCATCCTATCTGTCAAGACTGCCTGCATGGTGATTGCGCAGTGCATATCTTATATCTCTAGGATTCCCCATGGTAGCCTAGTGCCCATAACAATCATCTAGTACAATCCAGGCATTCAACAAATACCAGCTGAAGGCTTCAATTTGGAAAGATCATAGAGAAAAGGGATTTTTTTTTTTTTGTAGCAAAGAAACTACAATGAGGCAAAACAAACAAAACCCTGTAGGAGGCCAGGAAGCAAAAGCTGATGTGGACAAGTGGAGGGAAGGGAAGATTCCTACAAAAGGCTAGAAGAGTGTCGAGTTATAGGATGGCTTTGGGTTGACACTCTTTCTCCTCTGAGCCTGAGGACAAGTGAAAAGATTTAGGTCCTGAGATGCTCTTACTTGCTTCAGAGTATAACATCAGGCTTGTACTTCATATAATGTGGGTATAAATTGGTCTATTTTGAGAGAATCCGAGAGACAAAACCCTAAACTTATATTAAATTGAGGCATGTTTGTCCTGTAGTGTCCAGATATTGCTGAATGAAATTTTGCAAAGTTCTTGTCTAGGCATGGCCACTTGTGCACATATTTACATAATTTTTTACTGACACGTATTTCAGTGGAGCCCTTAGTAAGATGAGCAAGGGCATAAGAAGCAAGATAGACCCAACCTGATACCTGAGCACCCAGACCACAGGACAAAAATTCTCCAGCCTGCAGCTGAAATGAACCACCTGGCAGCCAGCATGTGCAGTCAATTTCTTAAAAGTCAGCCTCATTTATCTCAGTCTGGTCTTTGACATTTGCAAGCATACGGGTAAAGTAACTTTTTGTCCTGCCTAATACTCCTGCAAGGTACTTTAATTCCTCACAAATCTCTTACATATCTTGAGTTACTAATTTTCTATCCATTTAAAACCAAACAACATGAAGAATATACATTCCTGTCCTCATCTCCAACATTGATTGAAGCAATTCTCTCTTGAAACTAGTTCCTGGAGGTCACTGACATGAATGTGAACACCCAGTTGAGAAAGAAAATGTTAAAGAACTATTAGAAATGGTGGCAAATTATAATATGCAATTTACAAATGACTCAAATGCAATTCTGGAAATGCAGCTTTCTTACCTATTCTGGCACTGAATAAGAAAATATCAGTAATATCAGACAATGTAATATTCACAGAAATTAGGTCAAAAAGGACATAAAGTATAGACAGGCATGGCTTAAGAGGCCAGATTCTAATAAGACTGTCTGATTCCATAGAGTTTAGAATTCAAAAAAATTGACTAAAGTTTTTTCTACTTCTTGTAAATGTATTTGACATTTTCAAGTTCTTTATTCATATCATGGAAAGTTACTAGAAACGTCTCATAGTGTCCTTTAGACACATGTCAACTAACACTCCAGTGATGCACATTGCATAATGGCTCTTATAAAAATACAGACCCCATCTTTTGTGCACAGAGAGAAGGTGCTTCTTTCACATATGTGATTACTTAATCTGAGGAGCCGAACCTGAGAAAGGAAGGGTCTTCTCCATTATTCAATCCCCTCCTTTGCTGGGAATTTCAGCTAGGAAATAAACTTCTCCGAGTAGTTCATACAGCTTCTGAAAGATCACTAATGTTGTCCAATGTACTGGATCTCTGCATTCTCCCCTTTTTCTCTTCTTTTTACATCTCTACGTGTTTTTTCTATCTGTCTAGGCAGTTTTGCTTATAATCTCTCCTTCATGGTTCCTTAGTAAGAGAACTGCCATCCTAGGATGACACTGGCTTTTACGGTTAACAAGGCATTTATATGGTCATGTCATAATTCATTTTCACACCAACTCTGACGATTTTATTCCCATTTAACAGTTAAGGAAATTTAAATGAGCTCTCCAGATTTACATTTACAGGAACCCAGGTCAGGTCATCTGACTTGTTATGTAGATCCATACCTGCCTCCTCAAGGGAGATTCATTTCCTGTATTCTCAGGTAGCACTGTAGTCTCTAAATGTTTGCTGTGTTGCTACTGCTAGTATCTGTAGGTTTGTGTCAGCCTGACCCCATCCCTCCCTTTACCTTTCTCACCCTATCTCAGTCTAAAAAACCATTCAAGGGAGAAAATTATTGACAGTTTCTTTAGTTATTTTCACTTTAAAATTATTCTGACACTTGATATTACATTTGTTTTTTCATAAAACACTCTTCTTTGAAAACACTTCTTGAACTTATGCATTTCTCTCTTTGTAGAAATGCCCCCTTAATGCTGAAAAACAATATGCTTTAAGTCTCTACCTGAGACACAAGAGAATATGAAGGTGTTTGCTCTCAGATGACGAGATGCCTACTATTCATTCAGCAATTGCTTGTAAACCCTTTATCTGTGCTGTTTCATCTAATCCTCAAAACAATCTCACAAGGTAGACACTATTTATGTTCCCATTTAACAAATGAGAAGACTGAGTAACTTGCCCACCATTACACAGTAGCAAAAGATTCAAACCAGATCCAGTTCACTCTAATGCCCATTCTCTCTGAACTGATCTCTCTAAGGCTTTATATTCTAGTCGAGAAAAGAAGACAAATGCCTAAGAAATGACCTACAATACCAGTCACAAATGATAAGTGACAAATGATCGGTGGAGATGGAGAAGTTTGTAGATATTCAGAGGATGAGCCGCTTTCCTGCAGGTTTGGGATCACCTTAGAGATTTACATTAATCTCCAGAGCTTCTTACCTGAGCTGACTGCATTTCAGACACAGAAAGTGCTGATCTCCCCTGGGGTCTCCTCTGAATTCTACAGGCGTCCAGTCCCAGCCTTGTATCCTTCCCTTGGAATCCCTCATTCTTCCACTCTGGCCTCTGGAAGCTGCATTCAGGGCACAAGATTCTACAGCTAGGATGGAGAACACGAAAGCATCAGTGCAGACAGGTCAGAAGAGCCCACAGCAGGTTGGAGTTCAGGCTTGGAGTCAGTAGAGCCTGGACTAGATTACCAGTTGTATGCCCTGAAACACTTTCCTGGCCTCTTTGATCTTCCTTTGTTGAATGGGAAGAGCATAAGAATCTAGCTCATACAATGATTATGAGGATATAAAGAAAGGGTGTGTTATAACGTGCCTGACACCTGGCAAATTCTCAATAAATGGTAGTTTTAACAACCCAGAAGTCTTTGGAACAAAAGGCTTCACAAATGTAGGAAGGACTTGGCCTAGAAGAGGGCAAGGAGCAGGTGTCCTAGTTAGAGATGTTTGGGCTCAATTTCTATAAAGGATCACCTGTAAAGAGTTCATTCAGATTTCCTACTTAGAGAGAATCTAAGTGTTGGCTTTACAACAGGTTCGTGTCTCCCTCTAATGGAAAGAATAAGACAAGTCAGATTTCTATTTGTTAAATCAGAAGGCTTTGTATGATTTCATCTATATTATGTGTGATATCTGTAATGTGTTGAAAACAATATATATTGCTCATTCAGCTAATTTCCAAGAGCAGCATAAAAGTGCTTTTGTCTTCATTCATTCCATACTTGTCATTTACTTACCCATATGCCAAATGATGTTATAAATATGTGAATAACTCCATGCAATAGCAAAAAAAAATGGGAAAACTCGATTTACATCGAGATGGAAAGACTGCCAAGATATACTAAGGGAAACAATCAGAGTACAGGATGGTATAAATAATATGCTACCATTTGTTTATAAAGGGGGAAAAAAATACACACACAAATTATGTTCAGAATAGGTACACAAAAAAAGTATTACCATTAGTTGGTTCTCTCCTAGAAGAAGAACAGAGTATTTGGAAAATAGAGATAGGAGAGCACTTTCACTGTATTTCTTTTATATTTTTTAAATTGTGAAACATGTGAAGGTATTTCCCAATCAAAAAAATGAATAAACCTTGAAAATTAGACAGAAATGAATGAGGCAGTTACTACATGCGGCTACTCTGGAGGAAATTCACACACCCACACAGTGTTGGTGATCAGTGCTGGGACAGCACTATGCACAGTGTCCAACTGCTAGCAAGCAGAGAGAAGAGGCTCCTACTCTGGAGGGGAGAGGGGTAGAAACAGGAAAGGTCATTAAGGCCAGATCAGAGAGGACCTTCTATGCCAACCTAAAGAGCTTTCACAAAATTCTGTAGGCAACAAGCCATTCAAGGAATTTAGCATGAGAATAACAAGTAGATTCATAAAGTAAAGTATTCTGGTGACAATGTGGGGGTTGGATTCGAGGATGTCTAGACTAGAGCAAGGTTGTGTCAGGGTCAGAGCCCTTTTCAGTAACTTCCCTGCTACAAAGACCTGTTATGTAGGGTCAAAACACCTCAGGGTAATAACAGGAATAGTCTTGGTTGAATCTGTGTTAAAGACGATTTATGATTTATGGAGATTTTATTCAGATTTGTTCTTGGTCTGGAGAGGAGAGTAAATTATTCAATAACTAAAATTTATTACAGTGTGCTAGGCATATTACCAATTAATTATTGAATGATACCTCATTAGTCCTCACAATGATCCTATAAAATAGGTCCTCCTACTCTGCTAATATTTACTGATGAGAACTGAGACTCAAGATTAACCCATTGCCCAAGGTCAGATAGCTCAAAACTGTCAGATGGATTTGAGTCCATCTGTCTGATTCTGAAGCCCATGTTTTCACTTATTGGCATACATGGGGTCCCCTCTAAGCTGTTCAATAGAAAGCCTAGCTGTATCTCACTGCCAAAACCTGCCTTCTAAAATATCTCCTTCCTTCCAGCCCTAGGCAAAACAGCAAAAAGAGCAGTTGGAGTTTGTCCTTCTCATCTCCTCATCGCTCTACCCCAGGTCTCCTCATCTCCATCCCAGTTCCCTCATCTCTATCTCAGCTCCCTTCATCTCCATCCCAGTTCTCTCTTCTCTTTTCCGGCTCCCCTCATCTTCATTTTGGCTCTCTTCTTCTCCATCCCATTTCCCTAATCTCCTTCCCAGTTGTCTCATCCTCTTCCTAGCTTCCCTCATCTGCATTTCATCTCCCCTAATCTCCTTCCCAATTCCTCTCATCTCCATCTCAGCCCCCTATGTTTTGTGGTTTTTCTTTTCTCTTGCATTGGAGACCCAGGTCTTCCCTGCTGCTTTCTCAAAATCAAATCTAGCCTCAGTACCAACACACTAAGACTGAGAAAGATTGAAATCTTAAGATAAAGTTCTAAGGGTGGAATTTCAGGCATCCTCCAGCACAGAGAAAAACTGTGTTGGGGCTGGGAAGTCAGCCACTTCCCTTGCAGGTTGATATGTACAGTGAGCTCTTCCCAGGCACCTCTTCTGCCACACCAGAGGCAACTCACCTGCTTTGAGTCTCTCCTGGAAAGGAAAAGTGCATAAACTGATCTCCAAGAGGTTCTTTTCCTCCCTTGTCCAGTTTTCTACAACAAAAACAAAAGGGAGGAAAGGAAAAAGAGGAAATGAGCCAGTGACAGCTCATGCTCAGGTGAGTTCCATGGCAGACCTGAGAGTCCCTCCTTCAGGCTGTCCCTAGAATTTTGGGGGCCTCAGGCAAAGGTACAGATGAAAGCTCACATGGCACTTGTTTAAAATTATAAATATATATCATGGTAACATTATTAAACAAAATATATTTTGTTGTACAAATATATTTTGCAAAATGTACTTTTGAAATGACAAAACTGAAAAGTGTATGTAAAGCTACGGTTTACTAAGACCGATAGTTGGCAAAATATCAAAATGACTGAATTTAATTATTATTGTGCATGTCTGGGCTTTTTGGTGGGACAATGTTTTCATGAATAATAATATTTGAATGAATAATAAGAAGCAAAAATGCATAATTCACAATTACTTCCTAAAAGTTATTTTAAGTCCATTCAGGGTGCTATAATAAATACCACAGACTGGGTGCTTATAAATCTATAGTGACATCACCTCTCTCATTCCTAATATTTGTAATTTTTGTCTTCTCTTTCTTCTCACCAGTCTGCCTAGAGGTTTATTGATTTTATCGATCTTCTCAAAGAACTTTTGGTTTCACTGATTTTTCCCTATTGTTTTTGTTTTCTATTTCATATATTTCAATTCTTTTATTATTTATTTTCTTCTATTTATTGTGTTTAACTTGCTCTTCTTTTTCTAATTTCTTAAAGTGGAAGCTGAAGTCACTGATTTGAAAGGTTTCTTCCTTTCAAATCTAGGTATTTCACGCTGTAAATCTCCCTCTAAATACTGTATTAGTGGCATCCTACAAATTTTTTATCTTGTATTTTCATTTTCAGATAGTTCAAATTACTTTCTAATTTCTTTTTTGACCAATGGGTGACTTAAAAGTGTTAGTTTCCAGACATTTGCAGATTTTCCAGATATCTTTTTTAAATTGGTTTCTAATTTAATTCCATTGTAGTCAGAAAGCATATTTTATATGACCTAAATAATTTTAAATTTATTCAGAAAATTATGGCCTATTTTGATAAATGTTCTGTGTATTCTGCTGTTGTTAGGTAGAGTGGTCTATAAATATCAATTAGATTGTTAGTTGAGAATGTTAATATCCTTACTGATATTTTCCATATATTCTACCAATTATAGAGGGAAAGGTATTGAAATCTCCAAGTATTTTAATGAATTTTTCTATTAATCCTAACAGTTCTATTCATTCTTGTGTATTTCAGAGCTGTTCTTTGGTATTTAATCATTAAGGATTGTTATATATTCTTGACAAATTGGCTCATTCATCAATATGAAATGGCCTTATTAGTCCCTGGTAATATTTTTTTGCACTGAAATTTGCTTTGTCTGATGTCAGTGTATATACACCAGCTTTCTTTTGATCAGTATTAATGTATCATTTTCCATCTTTTTACTTTAATCTATTTGTCCCTTTATATTTAAAGTGGGCTTCTTATAGGCAACATTTTTACACAATCTGACAATCTCTGTTCTAAATTAGGGTATTTAAACAATTTACATTTAATGTGACAATTGATGTGGTTGAGTTTAATTTGCCATCTTGCTAATTGTTTTTTATTTGCCCCAAGAGTTCTTTGGGGTTTTTTTCCCTTTTCTTTTGTGTTCTTATGGAGTGAGAGATTTATCTCTCTCTGAGCACACTACTGCAAAGAAAGAGTAGAATCCTAACAATTATGGGACTCTACCAGCAAAGAAAATGAAAATGCTGTGAGTAAGTAATCAAAAGTATCTGCTACACTTAGAATACCAATTCCTTGAGATCTAGTCAGGGCTGCCTAGAATTCCTGCATTTGAATGCAGTGAAATAAATAATTCAGCATAATACTGAATGCAGTAACTTCACTAAGTATGCATCAGCCAAAAGCTGTCATGGAAAACCCACTGAAACCCCAAAACAACAATAAAAAGAAAGATATTCCTAGATGAAAATTAGCATCATATGTACTGTAATAGTAGGATTTGATATAAAATTATTTCATATAAAATTATAAACACCCTATTCTAAAGGCAAAATTAAATGCAGTTTGCCTTTTTCAAGAGATTCTTGGGAATTTTAACATACAACACTTTGCAGGGCTAACTAAAGCAGTATTACATTTTTTCATCCTGCCTCTATCCTTAAAGTTCCTTAATAGATGCGACAAAAATGACATGTTGATTTCAAAATCTCATTTACAGTGCATTCAAAATACTTAACAATTCAATCTTCTAATCTACTCCTAGGTCCATGTTCCTGGTCATTCTCTGCCAATTACCTAGTGCACCCTTCCCTGTAAAATGAGGCCATTTTTTGTATTAGATTTTTGCTCACAGTTCTCCAAAATCATTTCAACCTGCAGCTATGCTTAGGAGAATGGAGGATGCTAAAATTATAGAGAAAGGATATTGACTTAGGGATTGATTTTTAAATAATTATGGAGCACTATTGGGTTAGAATGTGTTAAGGGATACTAAATAAAATTAGATTAAAATGCAATAAGAGGAGAACATATTACTTTAAAATTTTTAACTTAAATTCATATTTAGGCCTCTTCACATTTCAAAACCTCCCGTTTAATTCTCAGCTAGTAAATGATTTCGCTTTACACTTTAAGGGCCTACATTTTTCTCCTAGTTTCTATATTCTCTACTAGCTATTGCACAATGATACTATCAATGATGATTAACACCGGAGACTTCAAGAAGTCTCACACCTGTGCTGTTAAACATAAGCCAATTCTAATTATAGGACAATACATTGTTTATAAAAACACTGCTATAAAGCTATGTGAACACAGAGGTGGCGATTATTAGGAAAAAATAGAACATGGACTTTTACTTGGTCAGAATAGCCACATTTATTCCATAGAAGTGTGCGTATGATATGGTCACTCCCTCTGACTAAACTGAAAAGATTTTAAAAATGTAAACTCACAATCTCAGATCATTTATTTCAGATTACTGGACCAGTCAATTTATCTATGAGAAATGGATGACGTTCTTGTCAGAAAGAGTGGAAGGCATAATTTAATTATTAAACTCATTATTTAAATGTACATTTATACTCCTTGCTTACAATGTTTCTTTTCTACTTATTCATTTGTCTGTGAAATCAAACACAGGGTTGAAGCATTTATAATTACACCAAAGTAGGTCTGTAAAACTGCCTTTGGAGAATTAAACTACCATATTTTATTTGTCAAGTAAACTTTTGTGTGCAAGTATCTACTCACAAATGAAATTAGCGCAAATCTTTTGCTATTATAGAAGTAGTCTGCTCGAAGTCAATATTTAAAACATTTCTGCATATTTAGAAGTTGTATTTACCAAGCATCTCATACCACTGCATGTGATTAAGATTTACCAAATGGACAAAATGATTTCATAGTAATAGTGATAATTTATCTTGTCAAAAAATGATTTGGCCACAATACTCTAGCAAGACATAAGCCACACAATAACATCAAAAACTGAAAATGAGAATTTGCACTTCTAGGAAAACAGAGTAGATATACTTTTCCCTATTCCATCTGCTAAGTACAACTAAAAACTCTGGACATTGTACACAAAGCAAACATAAGAAGACTCTGAAAGGTGAAAAGAAGAAAGCAGACCAACTAGGGACCTTGGGACCTGAAATAAAACATGGTGGTTAGTTGCCTGGGTTTTTTTAATGCCTCATATATCCCAGACTTGGAACAGAAGGAGTCAGCTGCCCAGAAATGCCCATGTCTGAAACATAATAAGGAACTATTCCTGTCTTGGTCCATTCAGGTTGCTATAACAAAATACCAGTCTGGGTAGCAACATAAATTTATTTCTCACAGTTCTGAAAGCTCGGGAAGTCCAGACTGTCCTCACATGGTGGAAAGGGGCAAGGTATCTCTCTAAAGCCTCTTTCATAAGGGTACTAATCCCATTCATTAAGACTCTTCCCTTATGACCTAATCACCTCCCAAATGCCAAACCTCCCAATATCATCACACTGGGCACTAGGATTTCAACATATAAATTGGGGGGAGGGAGACACAACCATTCAGACAATAGCAATTACAAACAACTCCACACATACAAACTTGGCAACTTAGATGAAAGGGATCAATTCTTTGAAAAGCAGAAACTACCATAGTTCATTCAATAATCTTAATTGCTTTATAACTATTAAGGGAACTGAATTTATAATTTAACCACCTCCCCACCCCCAAGAAACTTCCAGGTCCAGGTGACTTCACTGGAGAATTATATCAAATAGTTAAAAAAGAGTTAACACCAATTCTATACAATATCTTCAAAAAAAAAAAAAATAGAAAAGGAGGGAACACTTCCCAATTCATTTTTTAACATATTTTTAATCTACTTTTTAAAATTGAGATATAACTGGCATATATCATTGTTTTAGGTTGTGTATAACACAGTGATTTGACCCACATCATTTTACGAAGCTAGTATTACTAAAAAAATAAATAAATAAAATAAATAACACAAAAAAAACTACAAACCAATATACTCATGATATACACAAAAATCTTTCAAAATATTAGAAAGTCAAATTCATCAATATGTAAAATAATTATACACCATGACCAAGCAAGGTTAATTCCAGGGATGAAGGCTATTTCAACAATCAAAAATCAGTGTAACCCACTATATCAACAGGCGAAGAAAGAAAAATTATATGAACCTATGAATAGACACAGAAAAATATCTAACAATTCAACACTCACTCATGATAAAAACTCAGAAAAACAGGAATATAGGGGAACTTTCTCAACTTGAGAAAATCTATGTCTAACATTATATTTAATGGTGAAAAAGTGAATGCTTTCCCTCTAAGATTTGGAAGATGTCTGTGCTCATTCTTATTCAGCACAATGCTGAAAGATCTAGCCAGCTCAATAAAGCAAACAAGAAAATAAAATGAATACAAATTGGAAAGGAAGAAACAAAACTGTCTTTGTTCACCGAGGATGTAATTGTCTATGTAAAGAATCGTAAAGAATCACAAAAAAACTACTGAAATTAATAAGTAATTAGAGTAAGATTGCAGGATACAAGCTTAATATACAAATATCAATTGCTTTTCTACATCTAGTAATAAGGAATTGGAAATTGAAATTAGAAACACAATACCACTTAAAATAGCACCAAAGTGAAATATCTAGGTATAAATCTATTAAAATATGTACAAGATCTATATGAGAAAAACAAACTTGGATAAAAGAAATCAAAGATCTAAATAAAGAAAAGGAAAATGATGTTTATGGATATAAAGACTCACTCAATATGTCTGTGACCTCTACTTGTATTTTTTACATACTCACAGAAATTATCAAAACTTCAAATTAGAAGTTGCTATGTTTCATCACAAACTTGTGGAAAGCAAAATCCACAAGTTTTTACCATACCAGGTACAAGAGAAAAGTCAAATCCAAGGTAAATCCAAATCCAAGGTAATCCAAGAAGAGATTTATCGTCTCTAAAACAAACGCCTGCAGAGTGGTAGAATGCCTGCACACCAGAGAAGCTGCTGAAGAAAAAAAAAGGAAAAGAATAAGAAGCAATCGTTGCTAGGTAAGCACATCATAAAGGTCCAAAAACAGTAGAGTGGAGAATTTTTTTAATCATCCAATAATATTTGCAGCTGTTTACTTTCCTGATTAATAAAATGAAAACAAAAACTGGATTTCATCCAGCACTGGAAAAGCATTAAGAAAATGATCTCGACAAAAGTAAAAACTCCAGCAAGTATGAAAATGATATTTTGGATAATTCTGTGAAATTCTTTAAATAAGTCAAAATTTTATTCTTCAGTACAATATTTACCCCTTCTAAAAAGAAGCACAAATGTGAATTCCATTTTCTATTCCTAAAGTGAAATATTATTTGGAAAACTGGGATTCTAATTACAGAGAAATGGTCTTACAGCAGTGAAAATATGTCCTAATTATGTATTAGTCTTAATAGAATCAATAGGAAGAAAGCTCAACGATCATCTAGAAGTTCTCAACTCAGCCTGCATATTAGAATCTCAAAGAGACTTTAAAAATACACATGCCTTGGCCTGACTCTGAGTTCTGATTGATCTTAATTGATCCAGGGTGGGGCCTAGGCATACATACTTTTAAAGCTGCACAGGTAATTCTAATGTGAAGATAGAGCTGAGAATGACTATTCAACTATTTTATATCTGACAAAACTAAGGCAGGGAGAAATTTAGTGATTTTCTCTGGAACAAGAGCAATAATTATTAACTAAAACAATGAAATGCAATATTTATAAAGAATTATATTAGTTATTTATTACTGCCTAGATATTACCCCAAAATTCAGTGGCTTAAAACGATAAATATGTATCATCTAACAAAAATCCACGAGTAGCTTACTTGAGTAATCTGATTCAGCTTCCTGCGACATTGCTGTCAAGCCATCACCTGGAGATGTAGTCATCTGAATGCTTGACCATGAAAAAAAATACTTCCAAGGTGGCTTACTCACATGATTATTGGCAGGAGGCCTCAGTTCCTCCCTGGCTATTGAGAGTAGGCCTCAGTTTATTGCCACATGGGCCTCTCCATAGTACTGTTTCATTGTCCACATGACAAGGCAGTTAGTTTATCTGAAAGAAAGATCCAAGAGAGGTAGCAAGGAGAAATCATGTCTTTTATGACCTATTGACATTCCTCCATTTCCACCATATTCTACTCATTAGAATCTAATCACTGAGTCCAGCCCACACTCAAGAAAGGGGGAATTAGCCACCATCCTTCAAAGGAAAGAATATCAAAAAATTTGTGGTCTTATTTTAACACCACCACAGGAATACTGTTTGGGTTTTTTCCCAAATAATGTTTTAAAAAATTAAATATGATGGCACTGGGGATACAAAGATAAACAAGAGAGGCAAAAATCTTATAAAGCTTATGTTCTACTATGACAAGAAAAACAGTAAACAAGTATAAAAATTAATATTATTAGATGGTGATAAGTACTGCAGATGGAATGGGGTAATTAACAGTGATCAGGGAAGGTAATGAAGGAGTAACTTTTGATAGTGTGATTAGATAGGCCTCCTATGGATATATTAAGATAAATGAGATCATATTATACATTCTATTAGATAACCTGACTTAATTATTTGACAAAACTATCTTTAGTCAGCTAAAGCTGCTATAACAAAATATCATAGATTGGGTGGTTTAAACAAAAAACATTTATTTCTTACAGTTCTGGAGGCTGGTAAGTCCAAGATCAAGGTACTAGTTGATTTGGTTCCTGGTGAACACTAACTCACATGCAATGTCCTCACATGGCAGAAAGACAAGAACTTAGGTCTCTCTTCCTTTTCTTGCAGGGCACTAATCTTATCATAAAGATCCCACCCTCATGAACTTCATCAAAGCCTAATTACCTCTCTATGATATTGGTCTTCTCAGTCAGGTTTCTGGCACAAAAACCCTTGGAATGTCCTAAGTAATGAGAGCAATAAAGGTGACTTTTGTACCACATAAAGAGATGGGAGCTGGTTGCCAGGAGAACTAAACATGTGATTAGTGGACTGGAACTTTCAGTCCCATCCCCGACCTCCAGAGAGACAGTAGGGGTAGGAGGTTGAATTAATAATCAATGGGCAATGATTAAATTCCTTTGTATTGTAGCCACCATAAAAACTCAAAAGGATGAGTCAGAGAGATTCCAGGTTGGCAAACCAGAACTCAATCGTCTCCACCATCATGCTGGGCCTCAAACTCCACTGGCCATGGGGTCAGAATCCTCTGCCTGTTGACTCATAGCCTTTAATATCCTTTACGATAAACCATAATCTAGTGAGTAAACTGTTTTCCTGAGTTCTGTGAGAGACTTTAGCAAATTAACCCAAGAAGGGAGACATAGGAACCTCTAAGGTATATTCAGTCAGAAGCACAGGTAACAACCTGGATTGGTGATTGGATCTAAAGTGGGGTCAGTCTTGTAGGGCTGAGCCCTTAACCTATGGAATCTGATGTTATCTCTAGGTACACAGTGTCAGAATTGAGTTGAACCACTGGATACCCAGCTCATGTTCAAGAATTGCTTAGTGTAAGGAAAAAACTTACACATCAGAATTAGTGTCGGAATCTTACTCCAAAAGCCTCACTTCCAAATACCATCACATTGGGGGTTAAGGCTTCAACATATGAATTTTAGGGGGACACATTTTATCTTTCCTTTAACAATGACATCCACCTTGATGAAAATTTGTACTTCCGTTGATTGTAAACAATGCTGTGATAAACACCTTTACACTTATATCTTTGTGTACATGTATAAATATTTCTGTAGGATAAACTCCCACAAGTGATATTAATTGGTCAAAGGAAGCACACATTTAAATTTTAGATAACTCCAAACTGTCCTTCAAAAAGGTTGTAAAAATGTACTCAGAAAGGAGAAAAGACTGTTTTTGTAGTAACTACCAATAAAACATTTTTATCAAAAGATTTTAAATACTTCTGTTCTCTTACAAGTAGGCCCTCTTCCGCTTTCATTTTACTTGACCAATCTTTAACATCTAAAATAGTTGGTTACCCCTTCTTCCACAAAATACTTTCTTCAATTGTCTTCTAAGGCTGCATGCTCTCCTGGTTTTCCTCATAACACACTGGACTCTCCTTTTCAATCTTCCCTCCTGTTTCCTTCTCATTTTGAATTCTAAACATTGAATAGATAGATAGAGGACCAAGGGATCACTCCTTGGTCCTCTATCTATCTACACCCCTTCCCTTGGCTGGATCACCTCTAATCTCATGGACTTAAATACCATATCTCCACTTGGATGTCTAAGAGGCATCTAAAAACATCTAACAAGCTGAGTGATCTTGCCCCTAAAACCTGGTCCTTCCATGATGTTACCTTATTTCACATTGGTAAATGACAATGCCAGCTTTCCAGTTCCTCAAACCAAATCCTTCCTGTCTTTTTCTTTCACACCCTAACATCCTCTCTTAATTGATATTTCTGCTTAAGTCAGATCCTGCCTCCCACCATCATTCCCTATCCTTAGTTTGCCTATTAAAACAAAACAAAATAAAACAGCGCATCTCAATATCTAAAATTAAAGTGTATATTGCTTTATCATCTCTTCATATTAGCCAAGGGTAGGAACTTTGCTGGATCACTAGTGTCTCCAGCACCTAGAGTAATGTTTTTTGTTGTTATTAGCATAGTGGCCACTCAACAATTATTTGCTCAATGAACGAATTGTACATGTCATACAAAGATATAATTGAAAACCAAGCTATTGAGGTGGCTAAGGCAATAAATTTAGAGATAAAGGATCCAGGGTTGTGTCATAGCTCAGGCAGTTATACAGCTTTAGGCAACTTATCCTTCAAAGTCGAGTTATTCATCTATAAAACAGGGCTTATATCATATTCCTCAGAAAACAAGACAATTGAAATAGTCAATATCTATTTGGCGTTATATGACAAATTTCACCACCTGCAACTTCTAAGGAAATTTTGCTTCATTTCTCTTAATTTCACCTTCTCGGGTATGCATTTTGAGTGTACATTTTCAGAGGTGCTTATGTTGCTGTGTTTCGGAAATATCTACTTGCATAAACTTAGAGAATGGTAAAGCCAATTCCCAGAAAAAAAAAATCTCCAAAGAGCCCCCAATTCCATTACGGTGATGGTTGCATAACTGTGTAAATATACTAAATGTCATGAATTGTAAACTTAAAATGGGTGAATTTTATGGTATGTAAATTGTATCTCAATAATACTGCTAATGAATCAAGTTCAATATATGACTGTCATCAACCAGACCCCCTAAGAAATGATTTATAAAAGGAACCCAGATATTTGGTCAAGTTCAAAGGGCCCTGAATATCTTAAAACTATATTGATATGACTGCTGGTATTCTGAGTGCAGTAAGAACGCAGTCAGGTTTCTCCAACAGAGAAAGCAAACTCATCCGCTCAGACGCTTGCAGAACCAGTCCTCACAAACATCCCAGCTGCACTGGGCCTCCCGTCCTGCTTTCCAAGCAAACTCTCAATCTCATTTATTCTCTAGAGTGGGCGCCTACGTGAAGGCCGTGTCTGCTCTTGTTGGTCACTTGGCATTTAGTTTACGTTAGGCCCGCGTCAGTTCTTCAATCCCGGATCTGCGTGGGAACCTGACAAAACCTAGTCTTGCAAAGTTGACGACCTTCTCTGTCCTGGCCAATCCCAGGGTTACCCCGGACACAGGCGCTCCAGCGCGGCGCAGACTAAAACAGCGGGCTGGGCTTCCACCTTGGCCCATCATCAGTCACCTGTGAAGATTTTAAAAGTTACGGGTGCTATCCAGACCCTCGTACTCAGCACTGCGGCCCCGCCACCAGTCTCACGTCGCGGGTGGGTAAGAACACCAGAAGCCGCCGCCACTTCACTGGCTTAAATCCCGCAGGCCAGCCCGGCGCCGCACTGAGCTACCCGCACAAGAGCCCCGCCAGAATTCCCCCGGGGAAGCTCTGCAACCTCAAACTCCTGACAACTTGTCTCCCATGACCCGGGTGGGTCCCAGAAAGGAACCCCGCTCCTGTTCCCGCGCAACTGTTCTCCCGCGAGACCGCCCCTCCACCTCCGCCCTGGACAGTCTGGACTCGAGGCCCGACCCCTCTCTTCAGCGGTTTACCCGCCCCACACGAAGGCGCTATCTGAAACGGCTTTTTCCAACAGCCAATCATTACCGCGGGTCATCATCAAGCTACGCCCCGTCAGCTCCGCCCTCTTTTGCCTGTAAAGTCGCGTAGCGACGCCCCACTTGGGAGCCTTGCCCCTTCGCCGCCTGCGCACGGCCGCGCAGGCGCAGTTACGCGGGGGTGCGCATGTGCAATACGTGCACTCGCGGAACGGTCGGAAGCACGTGGGCTAGGCTGCACCCTGCGGCTATAGAAAGAATGTTGTCTCCAGTTTGGCTGCTTCCACAGTCAAATCTTGAATGGGAATCCTGTACTGGAAGGTCGTCTTCGTATAAGCAGCTGCACTTGTCATATCTTAATGGCCCCTCTCTTGCCGAAGGGGGCACCCGTAGGCGAAGGGCTGAGTGGAGTAGTGGGGGAGGAAGGAGGCTGACCTCAGCCTTTCACTCCTGAAGACAGGCGCCTTGCAGCTGAGAAAACGGTCCCTGGGTAGGAAATGCCAGGTGGTGTGCCTGCTGGCTCCTCTCCTGTGGCAGACAAAAAATTCCCATTAATCTGACCCGAAAATGTTTGTGCCAGGGTAGTTGGTGGTGCTTGGGACCCCAGAGTCAGAAGTCAGAATACCAGACTACATTTTCCTCTCTAATTTTGAGTTAAATTTCGTGTTCAACCCAGGATTCGACCAAAGGTTAAAAGGCTGCTTAATGATCGATATTCAACAAGAACTAAGGTTTCTTGACAGCTTGCTTTTTTTTCACCGTTATTAGTCTCATATACTAAATGGTGACCTCCCAAATTTATTTCTCCTCAAACTCATGCTCTCTATTTGCCATCTCCCCAGTCGTGGACCTAGAATCACTTTATGGTTTGACCCCCGAGAAAATCCAGCATTTTAGTTGACTTCTCCCTGTCCCAAACCTGTAGGAGATATGAATACTTAACTAATGGATGTGGTCATACTTTTGGTTACCTGTAGGAGATATGAATACTTAACTAATGGATGTGGTCATACTTTTGGTTACTTTTGGGTAGTTTCCAGTTTGGGGTGATTGTGAACAATGCTGCTGTGAATAACTATGTCTTTTAGTAGAATATATATACACATTTTGTTAGGTTTATCTGCCAGGTCTTTCGCCATTTCACGGAGTGGAATTGCAGATTCATGAGGCATGCATTTGTTCAATTTTAATAGACATGAACTGTGGTAGGCAGAATAATGGCTCCTCAGAAATGTCTGTGTCCTGATCCCTGGAACCTGTGAACATATTAGACTACATGGCAAAAGAGAATTAAAGTTGCTAATCACCTGACCTTAAGAAAAGGAGATTATGCTAGATTGTCCAGGTGGACCTACTATACTCACAAGGGTCCTTAAAAGAGGAAGTGGGAGGAGGCATGAGGAGAACCAGGCAGGCCTGATGGCCTTGGCTTTTAAGATGGAAGAAAAAGGCAATGAGTCAAGTATTCATGTGGGTATCTTCTAGAAGTTGGAAATGTCAAGGAAATGGATTCTCCCCTCTCCAGAAGGAACATATAGCCCTGCCAACACCTGGTAAGACCTCCAAAATATAGAAATATTTATTGTTTCAGCCACAAAGTTTGTGATAATTGGTTACAGAAGCAACAGGAAACTAACACACTGCCAAACTGTTTTCCAAAGTACTTTTATCAATTTATACACTTAGAAAGCTTTGTAAAAATATCCATACGTCATTCCCACATCACACTAACTGAACTGTAATCTCTGGATAGACCCAGAAAATTTAAGTTCATTAAGTGATTCTGAGGCATCTTTTTTCTCTTTAATAATTTTTTTATTTTTTCCATTACATTTGACATACAATATTATATTAGTTTCAGGTGTACACATAGTGATTAGACCTTTATATGATTAGACCTTTATATAACTTACAAAGTGATCACCCCGATAGATCTAGTACTCATATGACACCATAGTTATTACAATGACTATGTTCCTCAGAGAAGAGGAGCTTTGGAAAAGTGGAGACAACCTACCTGGCTCATGGAATAGTGCAGTCCTTCAGTTCCTTGTGCTGAAAATGCAGCAGGCAGCCAACCTTGGAGGAATCCTGAACAAGAAAGTGGTTCTTACAGCTTGAGTGGGTCGAGCTACAGGTAGAGGCTCTCGGTAGAGAGTCCCTACCTTCTCTCTTTTGCCAGTTCAGGAATATTCTTGAGAGGAACGGTAAGTGAACTTTTTACATAGCACCTAGATCCTGGGATTCTTTGGTAGTGATACCACCAACTGCTGGGCCCCACTTGGCAACAAATTTACATGTCCTGAGAAGCCCTGGGCAGTTTCTATCACAAAGATATGTCATCAAAAGGAAGAAGAGTGATCCAATATTGAAACTATAAACTACTTGGAGCTAATTGGAGTATTTTCCTGACAAATGTCAAGTACACTGTTTTCCTTTAAAATTTGAACTACTCCATGACATGCTAAGATTCCTGCAAAACACCAGAGTGCCTTGGCGCCAGTTTGAAAAACATGGCTGTATAATCGTTTAGAGAGTGAGTGATTCTCATTTTTTCCTTGAATGAGTACTCAAGATAATCATTTTCTTCAAAAGCACTAATTCTGTAAGGTCCACTATAACAAGGCTCCTTCCACCCTGAAGATCCCTCTGAAATGAAGCCCCACGGAAGACCCTTTTAAATCACCGCAACAGGCACTGAATTTCCACTGGCCTGTGCAGACATTATTAGATACTAAGAAAATGAAAAACACAATATAGTCTATTACACATTTTAAAGAATTCTTAATGACTGTCCTACCATTTCATATTTGATTTTCACACTCCCAGTTAATCAAATAGATAAGATAGATTCAAATCATGGAATAGAACTTTACCTGGATTTGGAAGGGGGTATACACAATAAGTTGTTCATTCTAGAAACAGGCTGTTAAATA
The DNA here is from genome assembly GCF_902729225.1 of Pteropus medius. Classification (NCBI taxonomy): domain Eukaryota; kingdom Metazoa; phylum Chordata; class Mammalia; order Chiroptera; family Pteropodidae; genus Pteropus; species Pteropus medius. The sequence goes on from NW_024346065.1 coordinate 137,243, forward strand.
TTGATATAAATATTTCAACACAAGTTCTGATTAATATCCTGCTTAAAATACAGTTAATAATAAATATAATTTGATATTATATATTACAAGTACCAATCCAGACTAGACCATAAATAAGTCTATAAAACAAGATTATGAAAAAGAAAAGAAACTGCCAAACACCAAAGGAAAGAACAGATTCAAGTAAAAATTTTCCAATGTATTTTATTCATAATGTAGCCATACTCAAGATGCTGGAGGAAATGTCCGTATCTACAGAATTCTTGTTGGCAGCAATAAGAAGGCAGAACTTTTAAAATTAATTATCCTGTCTAGTCTCACAATCAGAAGCAATCTTGGATTTGTTAGATGCTTCATAATCTTGGATAATAAGCCTTAGGTGAGTGATAATTTCCTTGTCTGCTGTTTTCATGTTAAATCCCAACATATTCAATACAGTTTCTCGAAAGTCGACATGCTACAAAGAACCACCACAAAAATCAAGATGTCATTAGTTTTTGTTACCTTATTTTGTATAATAAAACTGGTATTAGAAAGTTAGTCTTACTAAACATTTCTTTATAAAATGTAACATCCTATATTCAAATAGTATTTTTAAGCTAGAAAAATGGTCTTTATTTAAAATTTTCTTTTCATTTTGAGATTTTTTTTCTTATTTTTAGACTATTATAGACTAAATCTAATTTTATTGCTGCTTGTTTTTCATCTATAAGGTAATTACTTTTTGAACTTCTGATTTCCTGTTAGTAGTCCTTAAATACATCTCTCTCCACCCATCCTTTAAAAACTAAAGCAATCAACAAGGAAAGCAGGTAAAAACATTCATAAATCATGCAGAAAGCATAACTAGAGAATACTATAGACTTCAGTTTGCATATAAGTAGGGAAATAAATATCCTAAACAAGCAGAAGCAGCTCCAGAGCCCACACTGGAGGATGCAGCTGTTTTCCACAGGTGTCCCAGAAATGCTAAATGGGGAAATACTAAGAACAGGTGTCCCAGAAATGCTAAATGAGGAAATACTGAGACCTGGTGGATCAGAACACTGGCAAGTGGTGAAGGAAAAGAAAGGGGCCTGGAAGCCCATGAGACCAGAAATGGCAGTTTTAAGGAAAAGATTTCCGAGGGGAGAGGAAAGTTCTTGGAAGAAGGGTGAGGTGTTCCTTGGAGGCTTGGTGATAAAGGAAAAGAAAAAAAGCAAACAATGGAAATGAAAGGATTTATACATACAAGAGAGTATTGAAGAATCAGACATCACATAAGCCCCCACCCCCAATATAAAAGGCTTGATCTAACAAATTTTAGAAACCAACAGAAGAGGGTGGTATTGAGTTAAGAAACACAGTAAGTAAACCCTGCCCCCTAACTAAAGTAGAAACACCTGAAATTGAGAGGGCAGGGCAATTAAAGTGATTTTAAAGTGAATAGATAAGGGGCAAATAATATCCATACAAAATTACTTAAAGAGGAAAATAGGCAGTATTGCCCAAACTGTTCAGGTGATGAAAATACTTCCCCCAAAAGACAGCCATAAAGCAGGGGAAACATGTTTGATATGACACCTGAATGAATTAAATATTAATCAAACAAAGATTTGCAGACATTGGGGGGGAACCCACCTTTCTAAATATAATAATTCAGAATAGAAATGGACAAAAAAAGATGTACAAGATGCCTCATGAATAAAGATGTGATGATTGAACTCAAGCAAGAATAAGACAAAATCATCTCAGAAATAAATTGTAAACTACAGAGTGCCCCAAAGAGAAGAGGTCTGACTGAAACTATAATAAGGGATACTGAGGAGAAGAATAAAAACAAACAAAGTGAATATGCAGAAGTTAAAGAAAAAAATGATAACATCGTGGCTTTATGTTTTAAGATTCTCTTAAAGTAGTTGGTTAAAGTTACATATTTCTTAAGCAACTACTATATGGTGGTGTGACATATAATCCCACAATATCCCCAAATTATCAGGCTTTTAAGAATTCTCTTAAAATAGCTGCTTTATAAACAAATATAGTGAAAATCTAAGCCAGTTTAGAAGCACTACCCTGTTGTCCTAGAATGACCCAGCCCAAAACACATGGTTTCTCCTGAACTTCCATTCTCTCAAATCCCTACCCTTCTTGTCTTCGGTTAGTCAATGGATGTGTAGACAAACCTAAGATAATCATGTATCCCTCACCATAGGCATTTGACCTAAGCTGGTCTTACAAAGACTCTTTCTTGAGATTCTCTCTTGTCACAGAAACTATAAAACTCTGTGGCTGTCAATCAGATAGACAAGCTAACAGAGAGAGAGATGCTGAGATGGTAAGAAAGACCTTATAAGTTTCCAGGTGCTCATCCTGGGGCCCAGGTGTATCTCTGCCCTCTCAGAGCACTGGTTGTTTTGATTCTATAAGCCAATAAATTCCCTTTTTGGTGGCGTCTAAGTTGAGGTGGGTGTTCATCACTTCAAATTAAAGAATCCTACTATAATAATGGTGATAAAATAATAATAATAACAACCTCTTGTTGTCGTCCTGATACTTCTTCAAGTGTGCTCTTTGTTGTGCAGGGCTCAGGAGTGACAGTGTCTAACATTTGATGGGCCTTGTCTTTGTCCCATCTTGCCTCTTGCTTGGCTGAGTTTAATGTAGTTTTCCAGTTATCTGTTTTTGGAGCTGCCTTCTCTTTCATTGCTTCTACTTTTGTAAAAGATTGCCTGAGCTTCTGAATGGTTTTCTCCTGTCAGGGTATAAGGTTAACGTTGGGAGAAAGGAAGATGACTATGATTAGATCTCTTCTAAATAATAGGCAGGCATAATGCATGATAACTCATGCTTCTATTCCTTTTTTTAAAGAGGTAGATACATGAAAAAGAAAGAAAAGTCCATGATTTATGAATTAAGAGGACATTTCTACACCATGATACTCATCAATAACAGTAACTGAACACTCTTATAAACTAGGCCCTTGGTGTTTAAAGAGGTTTAACAAGTAGTGTTCCATGTCCTCAAATGTCTTACTGTCTGTGCTTATTAAATAAAGAAAGAGAAAATAACTGGCTCTGAAGTAAGAATATTGCTGATAAACTGGCAAAAAAAAAAAGTTGATCAATAAGTATTTACTGTATCTGTGCTTTAAGACATAAAATGTATGTTTGAAATACTACAACTGAAGCTTGAAATAGAGAAGATCCAAAGAGAAGCCCCCCAAAATAACTAAAACTTAACTATTACCCCAATAAGACAGACAAAAGTAAGACTAAAAGAAAAAGCAAGGGATCTAGAAGTTACCTTTGAGGAATAGAGAGGGGAATACATGGGGCTTCCACAGGATTGATAAGTCTTTTTTTTAAGATTAGTAGTAGATTTACAGGCATCAAACTTTATTGTTATATATGCTTTAATATTATATTTTTTTATATGTGTGTAAAATAATTTTAATGTCAATTTTCTAAAGTTCAATGAGAAACATGCAGCTAAAATAGTAATAGGCTAAAAAAAAAAAAAATTGTAACAGGCCAAAAAAAAGCTTAAGTGAATTTTTGAAAGCCTTTACTTACTTTAAGGACATTTACTCTTGTCAGTTGAATTTTCATATTTTTATTTGACAATTTCAAATCACTAAGCTGTTTCTGAAGTTTCTGAATTTCCTCCTCTAATCTCTGAGTTGTAGCAATCTGCAAATTCTGCTTAATCTTCAATAATGTTTGTTGCTTGTTGTCTTTCTCTAGCTTTTTGAACATCTTGCTGTGCTCTTCGATCTGGGAATTCTCAGTCTTGGAGTTTTCCTTCGAAGAAATCAACAGTGTCGAAATAAAGAAGCTGTGTTTTAAGATGGAGTTCTACACTAGCATAGCAGATCTACTTACTCTAGTCTGATAAATTGCAGACTTAACAATACTTACATAAGTAAAATATTTTTTCACCATAAATATGCATCATTAAAATACTTCAGAAAATAAAATATGACAATAAATAAAAGTGATGGCTCAATGCTAACAAGGATACAGTTAAGTAGATAATTTTATTAACACCAGGTGGTAGCATAGATTAGTTCAACTTTTCTAGAAATATAAGGAAATAAACAAATATTTATATAAAGATTCATGCACCAAGATATTCTTTATATTATTCATAACATGAAAAAATAAAAATGTAAATGTTAAATAATTAAAGTTCATATTATATTATACATTCCCTAGAAATAAAGTTTTCAAAAATTTTTACTAAGAAAAAATGATATAGTTAAAGAAGCATGAAGAAAAACTACCTATCTCAACTATATAAAAATATGCATGGAAAAAAATCAGAAATATACCTATATGTTAACAGGGGTTATCTCAAAGCGGTAAAATTACTGGTGATTTTAATTGTATTCTTTCTATTCTTCTGTACTTTATAAAGTTACTACTAGAAAAAAAATCAGTGTGCATATCCAATGAGCCACCAATTCCTATCTGGAGTAAACATCCCTAAGAAATTCTCTCACAGGTCCACAAGAGGACTCGTACAGGCTTGCTCCTAGTGATGTTGTCTGTGGTGGCGGAAAGATGAGGTAACTGGGATTTTCAGTGCTAGAGGAGTGGACAGGCAAAACATGTCAGGTATGTACACTGTAAAACTCCATGCAGTAGACAGAAGCCATGAACTAGATAAACAAATAGCAATATTAAGTGGATCTTAAAAATATAATGCTGATATGTAGAAAATAAAACAAAAAGTAACAAACGAAACAAATAAAAACAAACTCATGATACAGACAAGAGAATGGTGGTTACCAGAATGTAAAGCAGGTAGAGAGAGGGCAAAGATGGTAAAAGGGGTCAAGTATATGCTAACAGAAGGAAACTAGACTTTGGGTGGTGAGCACACAATAGAATATACAGATGTCAATTTAATATTGTACACCTGAAAGTTATATAATGTTATTAACCAATGTTACCCCAATAACTTTAAAAATATATATATATAATGCTGAGTAATAGAATATTTTAAACACAATACCATTTAGGCAAATTTAAAATGTATGCACAAAAATCACACTTAAAAGAACATATATAAACAAAAAGATACACATTAAATACATTAGATTGATTTCCTTTGAAGGAGGGGATGGGAAAGAGGCTAAAACGGAATAAATGAGAGGGAACTTCCATGGCCAAAAAGAATATGTTCTGATTATATATGGAGTTTAATTAATTCAACTTTCTGCATCTTAGGTCCAAATTGTGAGTAGTGGGTAGGCAAAGGAATCTAATGGTTAACAGTATTTAAAAAAAGAAAAAAAAAAAACCTTACTAGTGAAGTCAGAGTAAATGTAAAAAAACTTTAACCCATTTTAACCCATCTCTCTCCCCACCTCAGCACCCCACACACACACTCTAAAATAATGATCACATACAATGCTGGCTAGGATGTGAAGAGGAAACAGGCACTCATATATTGCTGTTTGGAAGGTGAATTTCTTCTGCTTTTAGAAGGTAGTATTCTGGCAATAGCTATTAAAATTTTAAATAATCATATACTGTGATACTGTAATTCCACATTTAGAACTCGATCCTATGGGAGGAGAAAGCACCAGTGTGGAAAGATGTGTGTATAAACATATTTATTGTAGCATTATTTGTAGTGGCATAAAAAAAGTGGAAAAAAATTGATATTCCATCAGTAGGGAATTGGTCAAATAAAGAAGTCATATATATACTATAGAATACTATGCAGCTTTTAAAGGAATAAGTTAAATCTATATCTTTTCATTTAAGGAAGGACCATGAGGTACTTATTTTTTTACTAAGTAAGAAGAGTATAGTACCAGTTTTGTAAAAATACCACCACCCACATATATGTACTTGTATACTTCCATAACTTTGGCAATAGTTGTAGAAGATATATACATATGTATTGGTTACTGAGGTGAAATAGGCAGAAAGAGGGTTGGGGAATATTATTATTGTTTTCTTCAAACCTTTTAACATGATTTCAAGGGTTGTAGAAAGCATATGTTATTTGAATGTTCTTAAATTTTAATACAGAATTTTTAAAAAATTTGCATGGAAATATATCATCATTCACATATTCAAGAGCAGGGGTAGAAGCTAGATTCATCTTTGGGCTCTGTGGAAGACATTGCTAATACTTCATTAAGTACTGAAAGTTTTTAAACTGAGTTTTCAATACATATTGGATGAATAAATGAATGAATGAATGAGAGACTAAATGAATGAGTGGTGAGTGAGTGAGTGAGATTACACTTTGGGCCACAGCAACTATAGAAATAGTATACATATGAGTATAACAAGAAATTCTGTGAAGAAGTAGTGAAATAAATATCTACCTCAGAATAAAAATCTCCTGAAAATAAATTATATTGCATCCTACCTATCTCTATTCCCACTTTTAATTGACTTTTTCCTAATGGACTCAGAGAAGCAGAAGGTAAGAATCTATACAGTAATTATTGAGAAATATCACCATAGGCCCCTTCCCAATACCCACCACATCTAGCTGACACAGTGCCTGAAATTCCACCTTTAGAGAGCCAATCCTTTGAGCTCCTATTCCTCTTATGCTATTTTAAAAGTACATTAAGAAATATATTAATAAATGCCCTCATGATACATATTAAGTATGTGTACAATGAGAAATATGAGAGAGGGAGTAAGGAGAGGCTTTTTGATAAAATTATAAGGTTTACGGATTTGTAGCATATTTTCCTCCCTTCTCCAATAAAAAGTATAAATAGTATTAACAGCTTTAAAAAGTAGATAATAAAATACGATCTTTTCATATTTCTTTGTCAAAGAAATGCCTTACACTTCAGGAAATTCTTACTTTATTCCTGTCTGAATCTAATCTCCCTTGAACAAAGTCATTAATAGCAATTTTTCCTTCTAGACGTTTCAAGGGTCTTCTTTGTTCCCTATATTTTTCTTCAGTTTGGTATGATTCTTGAGCAGCAGCTTCTTCATGGTGATGATGCAGCTGCTCTAGTTGCTTAGTGAGCATCTGAATTTCCTGCTGAAGGCCTTCAGTTCTCTGTAGGGGAAAAAAATAGGTAAAACTTCCTGATGGTCCATGATTTCTATTTAATTTCAATACCGTGCAAGTTCTATATCGACACTGTAGCAACCTTAAGTTGCTGAATAGATGCCGGTTTCAAAAAAAAAATGGAAAGTTCTGATATGTAAATATAAGACATTTTAGTATTGAGAAAATTGTATAATGAATTTTAAGAAAACAGAGTGTAAAAAAATTTTGTAACTTTAAACAGACTGCTGTGTGGAGGTTTTCCTAACACACTGAATTTAAGAAATACTCATCTTTCATTTCAATTATAGGGTGAAGAATCATAAAATTTTACTAAAATGATCTGAACACGACAAGGAGATATATCCACTTAAACCTGCTGGTTCAATATTTTGATAGACTTGACAAGTAAATTCAAACAAATAAGCTAAGCAGGGTCGGGCCTGGTTAGTACTTGGATAGGAGACCACCTAGGAAGACCAGGTGCTGTAGGCGTAAAAAAAAAAGAAAAAAACAACTGATTTGATCATTTATTTTAGTGTACTGACTAAACTTTTTGGTCATGATGGAATTGCTATCTTCACCATACCACTATTTTTAGCTAGCATTTCTTGAGCTTACACTGAACTGTACTAAGCATTTATCATGTATTAACCCATTTAATCCTTAAAACTACTCTGAGATAGGAACTACACTCTCCTAAATCCTCCCTCACCCCACCACCCCCTCATGCCAAATTTTACAAATAAAACAGGCACGGAGAGTTTAAACAACCTGCCAGAGAGCACACAGCTGGCAATGACAGAGCTGGGATTTGTACAGAAACTCACTGCTCCCAACACACACACTATACTACCTCTGCTGTAATAATGGATATCCTTTTATTACTCTAGTAATAAAAACAACATCAAAATTAAATTTAAAGCCATAGAGTATACTAAATTGGCTATATCAAAATCCACATCTTAAAAGAAACAAATTTGAAAGAATAACTTGTCCGTCAGTACACTTACAGACTTCCAAGATTGCTCATTTGCACCAATTTCCTGAATCCTCTCTTTCACAGCTTCCTCCGTGGCTGGTATGGGGACAACGCTGTTGCTCAGAAGAATAGCCAACTGACCGAGGAATTTCTGATAGTGAGATTGTGCAGTTTTAGTTTCCCAGCCAAATGAATATGGAGGTCTGTCTAACTCATATTTTTGTTTTTCCTTATGGATTAAATCTTGTTGACATTTATCCCAAATTTTCTGCCCATCTTTTGGTCCTTCAGAGTGAAAAAAGTTGTCTCTCTCAAAGTTCTTGGCCAGGATAGCTTCACCTTTATCCTGAATATGCCAATACACATGTTAAACTTACTATTTCCCTTCTTTTGAAATATAAACACAGTCATAATATAAAACTTCAGGAAAGAGACCCTTGAAAGAAAATAAGAGTTATAAGAGTCATAAGAGAAGCAAGGGCATACTAGAAATTGCAAACTAAAACATCAAAAAGTATTGAAATAGTAGTATAGAGAAATTGTTTTGAGAACATAGAAAATGTGGCTTAGAGAAGCAGCTAACTAAATAGCCCCAGTTTATGAGGGTAAACTCTTTACAGAAAATTTTGAGCTAATAAATGTAGAAGGAATAATAGAAATTTAAAAATCAGCAAGTTGCATCTTTATAAAATAACGGACTTAAGCAAGGATCATCAAAAAAATGCTAAGGTAATTAAATGAAAAGTTCGCAGAGAAATGGATATTTTCATAAAAACTTAGTTATGGTTATAGAATATCACTTAACGACTTTGAGAATGTAAAAGTATGAAGGAAAGAAGTCACGTTTCTTTCCCCCAACCTTTCCCTTATACTCCTGTAATCAATCTGCTTCCATTGTAAATAGGAGAAAATAAAAGATATTGCTTGTAATTCTCTTTCCCCTTACCTCCTGTAGGAAGATTCTACCTTTATAAATCTTAGCCTTCTTTCCACCTTCTTGCCACATTAGAGTCTGGGAGCTGAGTAAACAAGTTTAGTTTCTGGGCTTTTTGTCATACAAAACTGGGAAATAAGGGGAGAGCTAGAATTGTTGACGTAATGATGTGTTTGTATCACTAAAAGCCTAGAAAAAAAGGGGGCAGAATAAGAGCAATGGAAGAAAAAGTCAGAGTGGCAAGGACTCTAGTTTAGGAGAGTTTTCAGAGATATGGCAGATCAGTCAGAGAAAGTGAAAAAAATGGAAAATGTTATAGAGAGAGGCAATTAAAAATTGAAATTACTTTAAAATATTTTAAAAGCAGTCCTGAAGTTTTAAAAATGGAACCCCTCACATTAATTGGATCATGATAGACCTCATTTTATATTCAGACTATATAATAAACTGTTATAAGTCTAAGGATTTCAAAATACTTCCAATTCTTTGACGATTGTCTGCCTCCCATCCTCCTCCAACATTCTTCTATAAAATCTTCTGCTAATCCTATAAATTGCTATCCACTCCAGGTTCATTTCTTCCTTCTAAACCCAACTTATGCTGTAATTCTCAATTTCAGTGTCTAATGTAGGTGATCCAAGCAATTTAGCTTTGCAATTCCTTGCCTCAGTTTCAAATAACTTTTACCTACACCCCTCTTCAACCCTTACACCCAGATCCAAAAATGCAGATTTTGTTAGCAACAGGAAATAACCCATATCATAAATTAAAAACTTCAATATTTTACTTTCCAAGCACCACCTCTCCTCCCAGCTCTCTCTAATCTTTTTTTTTCCAAATTTTTTTTTTCAGAATTGCAGATCCTCCTTGCACTTTCTCTCCTTACCTCAGAAAGGCTTCCTTCCAGTCAACGATGAGGTACTGCTGCTGCCTTTGACCCTCCGCAAAGAGGATCAACAAACCACTCAATATTTGCCTATTATCTCCTGAAGTAACACAAGGGTAAAAATTCTGTTTCTTCAAAAATCAATTTAAATTTATTCTCACCCTCATCATGAAATTATCTGAAGTATCTTCTTGTCCTTTCATATTCATATAAGGGGTGAATCCATTAGCATCTGCTAACTTTTTCTCCAAAAGGTCTGCTTTTCGCTCTGCCTTTTCTCTTTCAATCAGATGTACTCTGTGTAAGATATCAGTAGGTAACAATATCATGAAACCAACTCAATTTTAAAACTTCAATTAAAAATGATGAAAATATTCCCCATTTAAAATCTATTAAATATGTATATCAAGTAAAAATGTATTTCTTATGAAAAGAGCTGTGCAGTTACCCAACTATTTCTAAGGAGAGACTAGAAATGGCAGAGGAATGAAGAGAAAAACAATTCAGGGTTAAGTCTTGTAGTAGTTACCCTGGGGGAGGGCAATTATGAAATCATCCTTTTCAATGGGAAATTTGAGTATGAATATTTGCCTGCCACTGCTGGTAATAGTGTGATGATCGGGAGGTTTCACAGAAACACAAGTACCCGGTTTTTAATGACATTGTAATGGGCTCTTCTACTGGGATTTGATGAGGGAAAAAGGAACTAGAAATAATGATACAGCAATAGAGAATACCATATGTAAAAACTTGACTTATTATCAAATATACAAATAGCTAATTATTTGGTTCTCATTTTGATGACCAATTGCTAGGTATTGGTAGTATTTTCTACCCTGTAGCTAGGTTAAGGTTTCAGTCCATCTTCCATGATTTTTATGTCTTTTTCTGTCTAAGAACTGCACCCTACAGAATTAATGAATGTGAGTTAGGTCAAAAGAAATTATCAGAAAAATATATAAATATAATTACCTGTATTATCTAAGGAAAAATATTTTAATTCAAAAAATTGTATTAGAGACATGTAGGACACACTCAACAAGTCTAACATACCTGTAATTGTAGCCTTAGAATAAGTGTAGAGACAGAATAGTACAGAAACAATATTTGAAAAAACAATTCCCAAGAATTTTCCAAACCTGATGAAAGACATCAGTTGATAGATTCAATAAGTTTTGCAAATCCTAAGCAGGACAGATACTAAGAAAGCCACACCAAGATACATCATAGTCAAACAGCTACCAATTAAAAGCAGTCAGAGAAAAAGTACACATTACCTTCAAAGTTACAATAAGACTCATGACTGAGTTTTCAACAGAAACTATAGAAGATAATCAAATGATGTCTTTGAGTGATGAAAGAAAAATTACTGACATCCCAGAATTCTGTATGCAGTAAAAAAAATCCTTCAAAAAATGAAAATGAAATAGTTTCAGAAGGAAAAAAATGGAAAAATTGTCAGAAGAACTGCATTATAAGAAATAGTACAGGCAATTTCTCAGGATGAACGAAAACGATCCCTGGTGACTGCACAGAATTGTAGGAAGGAATGAAATGCACCAGAAAGGGTAGGTGTGTGGGTAAATAGAAATTTATACTGACAGTTAACAAAAACAATAATAATATATTATGGGATTTGTAAAATTTGAAAAGATAAAATATGTCATAACAATAGCAAAGAGCATGAGATGGCTAAATAAAGTTAAACTGTTATACAGTTTCTATTTTGGGATATCATAAAAGTATAAATCTAAAATAGAATAATAAATATACATTTTATAATCATAAACTCTAGTAAAAACTAAATGACAGTTCAAAAGATAAGAGAGGAGACAAATGGAATAATAAAAAACTGGATTAATCCAAAAGAAAATGGTGAAGGAGTAATAAAAGAACAGAGAACAGATGGGAAAAACAAACAATAAATAACAATGTGGTAGACTTAAATCCAACAATTAAGACAAGAGTATCAGATTGGGTTAAAAATACAACTAATGCTAAGCATTTTGCAAGATGTAGACTTTAAATATAAGGACACACAAACATGTAAATGAAAAAATGGAAAATAATATACCATGAGAACAGTATAATGGTATAGCTAAGTTAATACCAAAGTAGACTTTAACACAAGAAGTATATAAAAGATAAAGAAGAATATTTCATAATAATAAAAGTGAAAATTCAACAGAAAGATATAAATCCTAAATAAGAATGCAAATAGTTTCAAAATATATAAAGCAAAAGTAAACAGAAGTAAAAGTGAGAGACACAAATCTGCAATCATAATTGATTAATATAGTTAATTAATATAACAAAATAGAATTGATTATTATAAATAATCATATTTTAGCATACTTTTTTCAGTAACCAATAGAACAAAAGCAAAAAGTGCTGGGCCTTTTGCTCCTAACTGTACTAACTGCAAAGAGAAAACAGCTAAAGGGGCTGGAAACCAGATATGGTCTAAGAACAATCCTTTTCCAGAGTCTGCTCCAGAGTTCACTCCATAAGAGCTGCTTCTAGTACTTCTTTTCCCCTTCAACATTAACAAATTGATGGGGCGGGGGCGGGGCGCGGGTAAGGGAATGTATGGTATGCCATACAGCCACCTTTCCTGTTGGCACCAAGGACAAAACAAAAGCAAAAAGTCCAGAGTGACTCACTCTGCGGCTATATTCAAAATTGTGTTGAAGGGTTTGCAGTGATTGGTCAGCTGTTTAGGGGTCAAACTAGAGGCCAACTTCAGGTGGTACCTTACCACTGAGAAGATATTTACTTGGATAATGAATTATTTTTAATCAGTTCTTCACTTCAACTTTGTCAGTTTTCTTTTTTCAGACATTGCAAACCAGAAAAAAAGAAATTCCACTCTTCTTCGTGGCCTTAAATTTTAACTAATTTCTCAGTCTGAATAGAGGTTTATTTCCTTACTTAGTTTCAAGCTTCTTCATATTTTCTTTTTTAAAGTGATTTGAGAAATGCAAGACCTAAAAGAAACTTCAACCTATCAGGTGAGCCAGTATATGCTAACCAATATAGAATATAAGCAGTTTACACCAGTATTCGTATCTGAATACAATGGCTTTTCATATTGTGTAGGTTTCTTAAATATTACCAATATCAACCAAGAGCACGTGATCAAATATCTCCTCTCTATATATACAAACTAAGTAACCGCAAGTCTAAGAATAACAAATGGTATAAAGGCTGAAACCACACAATCATCCCACTAGATGAAGAAAAATCATTTGACAAAAATCTAACACGCTTTCATGATATAAACTCTCAACAAACTAGAAATAGAAGGCAATTTCCTCAATCTGATAAAGAATATCTATGAAAGATTCGTAGCTAACATCACTCTTAATGGTGAAAGACTGAAAGCTTTTCCCCTGAGATCAAGAACAAAACAAGGATGTCTGTTTCTCACTGTTTACATTCAACATTGTATGGAAGGTTTGAACCAAGGCAATTAGGCAATAAAAATAAATTAAAAGCATCCAGACTAGAGAGGAAGAAATAAATCTCTTTGCAGATGACATGGTCATATATAGATAAAACCCTAAGGAATCTACAAGAAAACTGTTAGAGCTAATAAACAAGTATAGCAATGTCTCAGGATACAAGATTGATATATGGAAGTCAATTATATTTCTATTTCCTCAAAATGATCAATTTGCAATGAAATTTTAAAAAGTTCCATTTCTAATGCATAGAAAGAATAATATATTTATAAATAAATTTAACAAAAGAAATGTAAAACATGTACACTGAAAATGACAAAATATTTTTGTAATGAAAGAGGATCTAAGTAATAAAAAGATGCCCCACGTTCATGGACTGGAAGATTTAATGTTAAGATGGCAATGCTCCCCAAATTGATCTAGAAATACAACAAATTGCTATCAAAATCCCAGTTGACTTTTTTTTACAGAAATTTACAAGCAAATCTTAAAATTCATGTGGAAAAGCAAGGGACCCAGAATAGCTAAAATAATATTGAAAAAATTGGAGGACTCACACTTCAAAACTTAATACAAAGCTACAGTATTTAGGACAGTATGGTACTGGCATAGTATAGACATATAGACCAATAGAATAGAAATGAGAATCCAGTCAATTGATTTTTTTTTTTTAAATTGTCAAGACAACTCAATAGGAGAAAGATAGTCTTTTCAACAAGTGATGCTGAGACAGCTAGTGGATCTTTACATGAAAAAGAATAAATCTGGATTTCTAACTCACAACATATACAAAAAAATAGTCAAAATAAACCAAAGACATAAATTTAAGGGCTAAAACTGTAACTCTTAAAAGGATACATACATGTAAATCTTCACAACCCTGGAGTAGGGAGTGGTTTCTCAGATATGACATCAAAGAAACAATGAAAAAAAACTATAAACTTCATCAAAATTTAAAAATTTGGGGCCTTTTGAGCCATACTTCTCTTGCTCATGCTCACTTCCATGTCTGGAAGTGTACTTTCTTTTCTAATAAAGCTTTTCTTTTCTACTGTATTTTGAAAAAAATAAAATAAAATAAATAAAATAAATAAGAATTGTGTACTTCAAAGAATACCAATAAGAAAATAAAAAGACAACCTAAAGATGGGAGAAAGCATTCACAAATCATGTATCTGATAAGGGTCTAGTATCCAGAATGTATAACGAACACTTATAACTCAATAGTAAAGACAATAACCCAATTTAAAAATGGGCAAAGGATCTGAATAGATATTTCTACAAAGAAAATATACAAATGGCCAATAAGCACATGAAAAGATGTTCAACATGTTTGGTTATTATGAAAGTGCAAAGTAAAATCACAATGAAATATGATTTCGTATTCACTAGAATGGCTATAATGAAAAAGATGGACAATAACATGTGTTGGTGAGAATGTGGAGAAATTGGAATCCTCACACATTGCAGGTAGGAATGTAAAATGGTGCAGCTGCCTTGGAAAGCAGCCTGGAACTTTATCAAAGTAATCTCAAAAGGTTAAATATAGAATTACTTTATGACCCAGCAATTCTACTCCTAAGGCATATACCTAAGAGAAATAAAACATATAGTCATATAAAAACTCATACAAAAAATATTCATAGCATTATTCATAAAGTACTCCCCCCAAAAATGAACAACCCAATGTCCATCAACTGATGAACGGATAAATGAAATGTGGTATTACTATATAATGGAATAATATTAAGCCATAAAAGAGAATGAAGTACCAATTTATGCTATGACATGAATTAATCTTGAAAACATTGTGCTAAGTGAAAGAAGTCAGACACAGAGGCCATATATTATATAACTGCATTCATATGAAATGTCCAGAAAAAATAAGTCCATATAGAAAAAAAGTAGATTGGTAGTTGTCAGAGATAGAAGAGAGTGGAATAGGGATTAACTGTTAATGGGCATGGTTTCTTTAGGGGGTGATGAAGATTTTCAGGAATTAGATATTGCTGGTGATTGCACAGATTTGTGAATATATTAAAACTACTGAATTGTACACTTTAAAGGGTGAATTTTAATGGTATATATATGAATTATATCTCAATAAAAATGTTCTCTAAAAATATAATAATGTTGAGTCAGGTATTATGAGAAATTCTACCAGATTTAAATTCTGTGATCAATTGGGAATATAGAGTTCATATACTATTTGCAAGCTTATGACAAATGACATGTTTGCAAACAAACTAAAAATTCCCTACCTTAGACGATTTTCTAGTTCTAGAATTCTTTCAGATAGATCCCAGTTGCCTCTTTCAAGACTCTGAATATTGGTACTTTTCAAAGATTTAATTCTGGTTAGAGAAGCAATAAGTTCCTCTAGGTCTTTGATATCATCTTTCAGGGACATTATCTGGAATGACTGTTGCATGTTATTTTCTTTGTAACTTTCTAGCTCACTCTTCATTTCTTGCAATGAAGTTTCTTTTATGAGAAGTTTGTTTTGAAGATTTCTTAGCTAATGAGAAATGGAAAGTGTTATTTAAAATCATTTATAATTTTGGTTTTAGAAAATTCATGATTCTAAATCATTATGGATATTTAAATTACATATTATTGTACAATAAAACGAAGGCTTTCAAATCTTCTAACAGTATAGTCTAAGGTTAAATACATTTAAGAAATCATACCATATTGACACATATGGTTTGGAATAAGTGATTTTACTCTCATCAACATTATTTATATCTTGCTACAAGAATAAATTATACCAATAATGATTTCTATATTTCCTAGCAGAAAAGAAATACTTAATGCTTTGGCCATAGGTGTTTTATGATGTACTGTAAAGGGGAGTGTGTGCACAGGTAAGGAGCAGCCTATGTTTCTATCATTGGTTCCTGGCCTTACTTGTGCTGATCAGAGAAATGTGTGAATAGGAGAGTCAGGAGGAAGATCAAAGCTTAAATTGATTAAATACATACATATTTTTCAAGGCAAATAAAGGAAAGAAGAGGTCATAAAATGATCAAGAGAAGCAAGAGTGATAGCTTGTGAGAGGGGAAGCAAAACAGGAGAGCCACCACAGGCTGCTAGTGGAAGGAAGGAACCAAAAATGATTGGAGAGGAAGGGGGTGCAGCTGCCGTGAGGGATGTGTTTTTTTTTTTTAGTTTTGGGTAGCATTTATTTGTAATAGCCAAAAAAAATTGGAAGCAACCCAGATATATGTCAGCAAGTGAATGGTTAAACAAACTGTGGTACATATACCATGGATTCAGTAATAAAAAAGACCAAACTGTTAATATGTACAACTTGAATCAATCTCCAGGAAATTATGTTGAGTGAAAAAGCCAGTCCCAAAAGGATACATATATATAATTCTATTTATAAAGCATTTTAAAAACAGCTTTATTGAGATATAAGTAATAAATTCACCCATTTAAATTATACAGTCGCATGGTTTTTAGAATATTCATAGAGTTGTACAGCAATATTGAGATATAATTCACATACCATAAAATTTACCCTTTAAAGCAAACAATTCAGTAGTGTTTAGTATATTCACAGGTTGTACAACCATCATCATGATCTAATTCCAGAACAATTTCATTATCCCTTAAAGATAGCTTATATCCATTAGTAGTCACTCCTCATTTCCTCCATCCCTCCCAGCTCCTGGCAACCACTAATCTACTCTGTCTCTGTGGATTTGCCTACTCTAGACATTTCATATGAATGAAATCATACAATATGTTGCTTCTTGTAATTGGTTTATTTTTACTTAGCATAACGTTTTCTAGGTTCATCCACGTTATAGCATGATTCAGTACTTCATTCCTTTTTATGGCTGAATAAAGTTCTACTGTATGGATATACCACATTTGTTAGCCGCTCATTAGCTAGACACTTGGGTTGTATTCATTTTGGGGCTTTATAAATAACGCTACTATGAACATTCATTTACAAGTTTTTATGTAAATATATATTTCAATTCTCTTGTGTATCTACCTAAGAATGGGATTGCTGGGTCATATGGCAACACTGTGTTTAGCTTTTTGAGTATATAAAATTTTGAAATGACAACATTTAGGAACGGAGTTGAGATTAGTGATTGCCAGGTGCTAAGGGTGGAAAGGAAGTACGTATGGATATAAAATGGCAATGGGAAAGATCTTAGTGGTATTGAAACTAACTGTTCAATATCTTGAGTGATTGTTTAGAACTTAATACACACAAACACACAAAGAAGCACCAAGAAAACTAGGAAAATCTGAATAAGACTGGTGAATTGTATCACATCAATGTTAATATTCAGGCTGTTATATTATACTATAGTTTTGCAACATTTGACTATTGGAAGAAACTGAGCAAAGTGTACAATGGATCTATTATTTCTTAAAACCACAAGTGAATCTATAATCATCTCAATTAAAATTAAGAATAACTGGTTCTGATATTTTTCTTTAGCTGCAAAATATATATTGTCTGGGTTAACCAACTCCAAAGCTGGCCACATCTACCAGGTTTCTACTATTTGCCTCATTACTGTGCTAAGGGGAAAAAAAAAATCTTATCTGCATAGACGTAGTCATATTGTTCTCACAAACAAAAGTCATCATGAAAAATCAAATTTAAAAGTACTGACAAACACATTAAATTTATCTTAAATTTAAGATACTAGGCCTTTTTATAAATATTATCAGTAACATTTTTTATAAGTTGTTTAATTCACTTATTATAACAGTAGCCCATTTAGCACTATACAGCTTTTAGCTAAATATCATATTGCCTAAACTAGACAACATAATCACCAATCAAATACTTGAATATTTATCCCTTCTATATCTAGCTTTTCTTAAATATAGCTCTTTTGCACCCGTTTCTCCATTATTGGGCAGGAACATATGATAATTATTTTTGTATGTCCCACAAAGAGATAAAGTTAATTATAAAAAAATAAAATAAAATGCATGCAGTGAAGAGAAAAACTGTCTCATCAAGACAATTGTGTTCCTGTGAGATCAAATAATAGGTATTGGAAAAGAGAAAGATGACTCATGCTGAATGTAATCTGTTGAATCACAATTAAAAAAAAATAACTTTAACACAGGGAAACCATGTAGTAACTGTCACTAATTTTTATTAAATTCAGAAAATGCCAATATGAGCTATAGAATACTTTTAAATATATGTGATATCTAAAATCAAGTCAAAATGAGACTTTTGTAGAGTCTTTTAGCTATCTGCTTTGACATATAGATTAAAAATATAGTTACCAAATGATTTATGTACATGTATAAAACTGCTTTAAAAAAGTACTTTGAAATTCTTGAAAAAAAGTATATTTGCTTTAAACAAGGTTTAAATCCTGTGATCTTTTTTGACAAATTGGTTTAAAAGGTTTTTTATGAATTAGACATAGAAGTAAATCTTAATCTTATTCAAATTCTAAATTGTTAAAAATCCCAAACTTCTTAAGTATTAGTAGTAAATTATACTGTGGGGGAAGAACAACAATGCTACCCATAGTAAAATTTCTACAATTTTCAGGGATTAGTACCCCATTTTTCTGAAAAAAAGGACAAATTAAAAAATCACCACAATGTTATAAGATTTACTGTATCTGTGTAAATTTAACCATTTAAATTTACCTCTCTTCACCCATCTATGCTAAAAAAGGGGAAAATATGAGCATAAATAAAATTAAAATATATATACATTTACCCATATATCTATATCAATATTTATATCTGTTTAAATGAAAGTTGGAGTCAGGCTATTGACAGATGAGATAGTAGAAAAGAACCTTAATGAGGTCCTGGGCAGAAAAGAGGCCCCAAGGAATAAGGCCACTGTTATGAGTTGCGCCCCCTCAAAATTCACATGTTTAAGTTCTAACCCTGGTACTTCAAAATGTGACTGTATTTGATGATAGGGTCTTTAAAAAGGTAATTAAGTTAAAATGAGATCTTTAGGGTGAATACTAATCCAATATGATCCATGTTCTTAGAGAAGAGGAAATCTGGACGCAGTTACAGAAGGAGGACCATGTGAGAGCACAGAGCCACCTACAAGCTAAGGAAAGAGGCCTCAGAAGAAATCAACCTTTTTCACACACACACACACACACACACACACACACACACACACAGTAATTATGTGAGGTGACAGAGGTATTAATTATCCTTATTGTGGAAATCATTTTGTAATATATACATATATTGAATAATCACAGTATATACCTCAAATTTGCACAATGTCATATGTTGATTATATGGCAATAAAGCTAGAAAAACAACATAAGAAAGAAGAAACCAAACCTGCTGAATTCTTGTCGCAGAATTCTAGCCTTGAGAACTGTGAGTAAATAAACTTTTGTTTTTTAAGCCCCCTAGTCTGTGGTACTTTGTTATAGCAGCCCTAGCAAACTAATATATCCCATAAATAGTTACTTATTCGAAGGGATTGTCAGTGTCCCAGAATGTAAGCATTTGGAACATTTTACTTGAAGGTAACCACAGAGGCAGTACAGACATAAACAGCCATTTCATAGTACCTTTAATAATGACAATGGCCTTGGGATTCCAACCATAGTTACCTATAAGACTATCTCCTGCAACAAATATCCTGAGGTACTTGGACTCAAGTAAAAAATCCTACAATCACTCTCTAGTTCATCACAGGGAATAAAAGTCAAAGCATTTCCTATAAATGTGGTTTCTTTATTTTTCATCTGTTGATATTACTCAGATGTTTTATCAAGTTTTAAATAAGAATAATGGATATTTGCTATTTGGTGCCATATTGAAAATGGAAACTCATCTTTTCCATTAAAAACGTTTAATACATGTAATTATTATTATTACATTAATTTTGAGCATGGCAGTTTATAACCAATGTTCTAAAACCCTAGCACTTGGCAGTCAACTCAAAAGCACTTAACTATGCACCATCTTCAAAGGGACTTCTCTAGCAAAAGTCAGATTTGGGTCTAAATTAGTGTTCCTCAGGGATAAGAGAATTTAATATTGAGAGAAAAGCAAAACTGAGTTGAGGAAATATTTTGAAGCCCTTATCAGAATTTTTTTCTCCCTACTTTTACAGAGGATACAATTTCCCATAGTGTTTTATTTTCAGATAATCCATATACCTCAGCTAAAAGATTCTTGTTTTTCACCAACAAACCAGCAAGGTCAGGATGGACTGGGTCAGCTGTCTTTTTATTGTACATGATTGGGTTCCTGGTGGAAACCACTTCAAGAAGTGAATCAAAACAAGCCTACAAAGAGAAATTGCAAATTAACTGAACATATACTCTACAGAGCAAAACCCACAATGTTCTAGCCCACACAAACTCAAATAAGTAGCTCTAAATAGAATGCAACTTTTAAAATATTCATTTTGAGGTGCTATCCTAACAAATGCAACAGGTCTCAGGAAAATAGCAAGTAATATGTTGACCTAAAAGGCTACTTTACATTTTTCTAATAATTCTTACCTGATAACTTATTTATAACACCAGCCATAAGTAAATGCAGAAATCTAAGTAGACAATTTCTGAGAGTATAGAAATCAAGAAGATACAAATAAAATGTTTGGGGAAATTTTAATTCACATCTAATAAAAGCTTTATAAAAACTCGAACTATTGGAAGGCCACTGATGAAAGATTTACCACTATTGTTTTATTTTTGATTACAAAGTAATGTCTATGTATTATTATCAAAAAAAGTTGATTTTTAAAAAACTTGATTTCAGTAAATCAACACCAATTTTGTTTCTTCCACACCTATATTGAGGGTAAAAATTAAAGGAGTATTTACCTGTATTACAATATTTCCCTCTATTGTCAAGAAGGTGTGCAATGTTCTAAATTGTAATTAGTATAACTTTTGGTAAGAACAAAGTTTATATGATTCAAATGAAACCAAGAAAAATGTATTAACTTAAATCTCTAAAAAGCGTATGAATGTATCACATGGTGCTTTTTTCTAAAGTTATCAGGTTTTAGAATGTTATGCCTACCAAGATACTAGGAACAAAGACTTGCACAAGAGCATACAAAATAACTGTTTAAATACTTAAAGAAATAAAAAGAACTTTGAAAATATGAGTAAATCGCAAGAGACCACAAAGAATAAATATATTGGAAAAACAATCAAATAAGACTTTTGGAAATGAAAAGTGTAATAACTTTAATTTGAAAATTGAACGGACCCATTAAAAGCAGATTAGACCTACCTGAAGAATGAGTGGATTTA
Source organism: Pteropus medius (assembly GCF_902729225.1). Taxonomy (NCBI): domain Eukaryota; kingdom Metazoa; phylum Chordata; class Mammalia; order Chiroptera; family Pteropodidae; genus Pteropus; species Pteropus medius. Next base: position 158,790 of record NW_024346065.1, read on the forward strand.
AAGATAAGTATGAAGGAATTATCAAGAGGACAACTGTAGAAAAAAATACATGGTAAATGTTCAAGAGAGTTTAAGGACACAGAGAATAAAATAAAAAGTCTATCACATGTCTAATTGGAGTCCAAGAAAGCCATAATTTAAAAAATGGAGTGGAGGCAAAATTGAAGAAATAATGTCTGAGAATTTTACAGAATTGTTAAAAGATACCAATCTAAGTGGTCTAGCAAATCCCAAAAAGAATAAAAAGAATTCTTTATCTACACACTCATGATGAAACTGCAGAACATTAAAAAAAAATATCTATGAAGCAGACAATACAAAGGACAGATAATTACATAGAAGTAGCATGGACTGGTGAGTGATTTCTCAATAGTAACAAAGAAGCTAGAAAACAGCAGAATGATATCTGTAATGTAACAAAAAAAATAGATCATATATCATTGATTCTAAGAGGCACAAATTTTCACATCTCTGAAATTGGAATGCATCTCAAAGTTGATGTATATTGTGGATAGTTTAACACAGTTTTAAATTTCATAATGGTGCATAAAATAGTATTGTTTCTTCAAATCAGGAAATATGGTAACTGTCAAACAGAATTTTGTACTGAAAGACATGTTTTAAGATTAAGAGTAGAATAAAGACATTTTAGACAAACAAAAATTGAATTTACTACCATTAGGCCCTCATTTAAGAAAATTCTAAAAGATAAATTTCTCATAGAAAATGAACTTAAAAAGTTTGAAATACAAGAATAGGCAACAAAAATTAATCGCAAATGTGGGTATATTAACTAAGCACTAATTTTAAGAATCTGATTTATAAAGTTGAAAATAAAGAATAGAGCCAAAATAAAGAACAGGACCAAAAAAAAAAAATACATATACACTGAAGGGAGAAAAACACCTTACAGCACTTTAAAATCTTCAGATTTCTCATAACAAAGAGTTCAGTTAGCTTAGTTAAAAATAATGTTAAAATCACTAATATAACCACTAAAGCAATAGCCATATAGCATATAACTTCTAAACCAGCAGAAAAAGAAAACAATGGAATGAGAAAAAAGAAAACAAGTACAACACAACGAACCAAAAACATAATCAGTTCTTGGCATGAGAGAAGGAGGGAAAAGGAAGCAAGAAAAAATAGGACAAACAGAATACATATAATGTGATAGTAGAAATATAGTCAAATAATCGGTAATGTCAAGAAATATAAATGGACTAACTTTTCTAGTTAAAAGCAAGAATTATTATTATTTGAAAAAGAAAAAACTAAACATATGATATGATACATTCATAGAACAGTACAAAATAATGGAAATTATTAACAACTGTATATATATCAATACAAATCTAAGTAAAAGCAGTGAATCATAAAAGAAGAAAAACAGTATAATTCCATTCATAAAACTTTTAAAACAAAATTCATATTGATTAGGGATACATACATGGGTGATATAACCAGGAAGAGAAGGAAGAGACTGACACAATTCAAAATACCTACTATTTTGAAGTTTAGTGGAAAAGGATTTAGTCAGGAAAGGGGACACAGGAAACTTGTAAGGTACTGGCAGTGTTCCATGAAACTAAGTGGTAGGTTCATAGGTATTTATTAACTAACCTGTGTGTATACATTTGATAGTTCTTTTCTATTTAGGACATTTTAAAAGATCATATGTAAAACAAAAGTATATATTTTTAAAAGATGCATTCAAACAGATTGAGATGAGATACAACGGAAGTGATGGGGAAAAAATAGACGGGCCTTGCGCAAAAAGATGATCACGTACTATGAACTAAGTATGATTAACTTGAGTATGCATGAGATCTAAAACAAAAAAGTAAACTGATTAAAGTGTGATAAATGTCTTATTTAGTATATTACAATATTGCCAAGATTATAAACATCAATAATAAAAAGAAAAAATAATTATTATATCTAATTAGGCTTGTAATTTATAACAATAAGAAAAATTCAACCTAAATTTATTTTTCTAGATAAGTTCTTTTAAATACAGCTTGAAAATTTTTCTGGTTTTATAGTTTAGAATATATGGATAAAGACTCATGCTGTATAAGCTTGTATATATAAGAAGGTTATATATATAAGAAAAAATTAAAATGTATAAAACTGTAAAGCTAAAATGATAAAAATGTATAAAAACTGTGACATATTAATATAACTTGTAATGAAATTCTATGCAGCAGTTAACATGCACAGACTAAATTTTCGTGAATCAAAAAGAACTCTCACTGATATCGCAGAAATATAAAGGATCATATAAGAATGCTATGAAAGTCTACAGCCATGCTACCCTGACCAAGCCCGATCTTGTCTAATCTCGGAAGCTAAGCAGGGTTGGGTTTGGTTAGTACTTTGATGGGAGACCACCTAGGAAGACCAGGTACTATAGGTGTAAAAAATATAAAAATAAAGGATTGTAAACTGACAAGGTCCTTGAAATCTGTGAGGTCAACCAAGGGTTGCCTCATGTAAAAAATAAAAATAATTTTTTTTAAAAAAGAATACTATGAAAAAGTATATAACACCAAATTTAATAAACAAATTTAATAGAAGAAATGGACCAGTACTTAGAAAAATACAACCTTCCTAGACTGAATGAAGAAGAACTGGAAAATTTAAATTGACCGATCGGCAGTATGGAAATTGAAACAATCATCGAAAGCATACGAAAAAGTAAAAGTCCAGGACCAGATGGCTTCGCCAGTGAATTCTAACAAACATTCAAAGATTTAATACCTACTCTCAAACTCTTCCAAAAATTCGAAGAGGAGGCAATACTTCCCAACTCATTTTATGAGGCCAATATTACTCTGATACTAAAACCTGGTAAAGATAACACAAAAAAAGAAAACTACAGACCAATATCTCTCATGAACACAGATACAAAAATCCTAAATAAGACTAGAGAACCGAATACAGCAACATATTAAAAAGATTATACACCATGATCAAGTGGGCTTCATCCCAGAGGCACAGGGATGGTTCAATAAACGCAAATCGATGAATGTGATACACCATATAAACAAATTAAAAAATAAGAATCATATGATATCAATAGATGCAGAAAAAGCCTTTGACAAGATACAGCATCCATTTATGATCAAAACACTTAACAAAATCAGCATAGAAGGAAAGTACCTTAACATAATAAAGGCCATATATGACAAACCTTCCGCCAATATTATACTTAATGGTGAAAAACTAAAAATCTTCCCTCTAAGATCAGAAATAAGGCAACGCTGTCCACTATTGCCACTATTATTCAATATAACATTGGAGGTCTTTCAGACAAGAGAAAGATATAAAAGGCTTCCAAATAGGAAATGAAAAGTCAAACTGTCACTATTTGCAGATGACATGATTCTCTGTATAGAAAACCCTAAAGACTCCATTAGAACACTACTAGAAACAAAAAGCAAATAGAGTCTCTGGATACAAAATCAATGTTCAAAAATCCATAGCGTTCCTATACTCTAATAATGAAGCATCAGAAAAAGAAGTGGAAAAAATAATTCCTTTTGCAATTGCAACAGAAAGAATAAAATACATAGGAATAAATTTAATGAAATATGTGAAGGACCTATATAATGAAAACTACAAGACCCTATTAAAGAAATCGAAGAAGATACAAAGAAATGGAAAGAGATTCTGTGTTCTTGGATTGGAAGAAACAACATAGTTAAAATAACCATATTACCTAAAGCATTCTACAGATTTAATGCAATCCCCATCAAAATCTCATCAGCATTTAAAAAAAAAAAGATACAAAAGAAAAATATCAGATTTGTATGGAAACACAAAAAACTCTGAATTGCCAAAGCCATCCGGAGAAAAAAGAATGAAGCTGGAGGAATCACTCTGCCTGACTTCAAATTATACTACAAAGCGACAGGAATCAAAACGGCATGGTATTGGCCGTTTTGATTCCTGTCGCTTTGTAGTATAATTTGTCTTGAATAGTCTTGATTCAGTGGAACAGAATCAAGAGTCCAGAAGTAAACCCATATTTATATGGGCAAATAATTTTCGACAAAAAAGCCAAAAACATATAGTGGAGAAAGGAAAGCCTCTTCAATATATGGTGCTGGGAAAACTGGAAAGCCACCTGCAAAAGAATGAAACTAGACTGTTGTCTATCACTACACACCAAAATAACTCAAAATAGATTAAAGACCTAAATATAAGATCTGAAACAATAAAATGCATAGAAGAAAACATAGGAACTAAACTCAAGGACCTTGGACTTAAAGAGAATTTTATGAATTTGACCTCAAAAGCAGGGGAAGTCAAAGCTAAAATAAATGAATGGGACTACATCAAACTAAAAAGTGCACAGCAAAAGAAACTGTCAACAAGGTAAAGAGAGAAACATCCAAATGGAAAAATATATTTGCAAGCAACGCTTCCAATAAGGGCCAAAATATACAAAGAACTTATACAACTCAATAACAACAAAAAAAACCCCCAAATGATCCAATCAAAAAATGGGCAGAGGACCTGAACAGACACTCTCCCTAGAGGACATACAAATGGCCAACAAATATATAAAAAGATGCTCAATTATCGCTAGCTATTAGGAAAATGCAAATCAAAACCACGATAAGATACCATTTCACACCTGTTAGAATAGCTGTAATCAACAAGACAAGTGATAACAAATGTTGGAAAGGATGCAGAGAAAAAGGAACCTTCATACACTGCAAATTGGTACATCCACTATTGAAAGCAGTATGAAGGTTCCTCAAAAAAACTAAGAATTGATCTACCATATGATCCAGCAATCCCTCTACTGGGTATTTACCCCAAAGACTTGAAAACCCATATCTGAGAAAATATTTGCACAGCAATGTTCATAGCAGCATTATTCACAGTGGCTAGGACATGGAAGCAACCGAAGTGTCCTATGATAGATGATTGGCTAAAGAAACTGTGGTACATGTATACAATGGAATATTACTCAGCCATAAGAAGAGATGAAATACTGCCTCAAGATAATCATGCTAAGAGAAATAAGCCAGACAGAAAAAGTTGAAAATCACATAATAGCACTTATACGAGGGATACAAACCTAAAAGCAACAAGTGAGCAAGACAAACAGAGACTTGTGGACATAGACTATAGACTAGTGGTTACTAGTGGAGTTGGGGAGGAGGAGGAGGGAGATAGACAGGGTAAAGGGGGTCAAATAGGGGGGGAGGGTGAAGTGGGTAAAGGGGATCGAATATACGGTAGCTGAAGGAAACTGGACTTTGGGTGGTAAACACAATAGAACATACAGATGTCAAATTATAATGTACCCCCGAAAATTATATAATTGTATTAACCAATGTTACTTCAATAAACTTATAAAAAAAAGAACTCTCAAAAACATAAGATCAAATGCAAATAGCAAAGTAGAAAGTTATGTCTAATAGAATACCATTTATGTAATTTTTTAAATATTCAAAACATTAGAAGCATTCAAATATATGCAAGTATTAAATACATGGACAGTTGAGAATAGTTATCTCTTAAAAAGAAAAAAAAAAGTGGTCCAGGATGGTCAAATAGTACTTTCATATAGGCTTGTAATAGCAGTTGCCTTAACAGCTCCATTTCTCACCACCCCAGATGCTGGGTACACTCACCTCCCCTACAACCCAGTAACCAAGAAGACTAATGCTCAGCAATAGAGGCTCCAAGGCCGGGCCCAGTGCTAGGAGCGCCAAAGATTCTTACTGGTTGATGTTCTATCCTACTTGCTAAATTTATTTATATCATCCATCCCAAGAATGAAGAATGGTTCAAAGGTTACAAAATGGTCTTCAGCTGTTATCAGTGATATTTTCATTCTTAAAAGAATGAGTAAAGCAAATATGGGGGGAAAATGCCAAATTTAAATCTATGGGTAGGTACATGGGTGTTATATTGCTCTGTACTTTTCCGTGTTTGAAATTAAATACAAAAATAAAAATTTAGAAACAATCCAATTGACTTTTAAAATCACAAAATACAAGGACACTATCAGATGACAAGAGGAATTTTATGGTGCTGTATTACAGTTTTAATTCAATTTGGATTTTAACATATATTAGTCTCAAAGAAAACATGTTACTTTTAAATTTATTTGTTGCAAACTCAAGTTTTTTTTGTCTTATAAATGATTTAAAATAAAGTTTATAGTTAAATGAGGACATGTTGAAAATAAGATTATAATTATTAATATAAAATTCATAATTTTATACTGTACCAATATTAAAATATATTTTTATCGTTTTCTTACTATATAATATGAAAAATGGCAAAATAATTTTTTAAATCCCTAGAAGGATTTCTAAGCATTTATGTACTTAAAAGGAATTCAACTAAAAGACTGAACACTGGCTTTTGCATTATCATTTCCCCCATCTTTATTAAGGTATAATTGAAAATGAAAATTATATATATATAGTATGCAGTGATGTTTTGATATATGTATACATGCTGAAATAATCCCTACAATCAAGCTAATGAACATATCCATCACCTCACATAGCTACCATTTTCTTTTATTCCTTTCTTAATTGTGGTGACAACACTTGAGATCTACCCTCTTAGCAAATTTCAAGTATACAATATTGTTAACTACAGTCACATTGCTGTACAATAAATCTCCAGAACTTATTTATCTTGCATAACTAAAACTTTGTACCCCTTGACCAACTTCTGCCCATTTCTCTCTCCCCTCTGGAAACTACCATTTTATTCTCTGCTCCTGTGAGTTTGACTGTTTTAGATCTTACATATAAGTGAGATCATGCGCTATTTGTCTTTCTTTGTCAGGCTTGTTTCACTTAGCATAATGTTCTCCAGGTTCATCCATATCAATGGCAGGATTTCCTTCTTTTTAAAGGCTGAATAATATTCCATTATGTATATATGCACCACATTTTCTTTATTCATTCATCCCATTGACTTACTTCCTTTTAATGTAATACATTTCCTTTCCTAGCAAAGAAACTAGGTTTGTTGTTCTCATTTAAAGCCAATAGGAGGAGGAAATAAACCACTCCCCTAGATTCCCATTCTCACTGAGTCTACAAGCTAAAGATTAGGTGGATCTTTCCATCAGTCTTAAAAACATGAATGGAAGAGACATCATCTGATCCAAGAGGATATTTAATTTCCAGAAAGATTCTCATTAGGGTCTAGTCCTCATAAAACAAAGCTGTAAACCAAGAGATAACATGGTACACTAGAAGGATGATGGGAGTCAAACTAGTTCTGCCCTTATATCACTGTGGCATCTCTCGTGTTCAGTTGCCCAATCTGCAAAATAATGGTGTTGGATCAGATTAACTCAGAGGCCCTTAATAGTCTATTTTTATATTGTTTTGGTGTTGTGGGCCTCAGTGAAATGTTAGAACCACCAAAAAGGCAAAAATAGGTAAAATCCACTTTGAGGTTCAATTAGAGTTAGATCTTTCACTGCTCCTTGTTCTAGTCAAGCCAAGAATTAAAAGATATGAGAGATCATTTGATCTCATGACTTGCATTATTCATTAGCCACGGGTATTGGCATAGGCAAGTGGACAAAGAGAACTGGACTTTCTTTTCTCAATTGCTCAGATTATTTCACCTATACCTTCTGAGAATTGGGAAAAAATAGCCACAGTACAACTCACCACTGCACTATTTTTCAGAGATGTGTGAGCTGATAGATGCCTGACTTCTGTTGGCTTCGCCTCATAGGGCCCTTTGCTTTGGCCAGTAGTGAGCTTTTCTGGACCTGAGTGGTTTAAAAATTGAAGAGAACCTGACATGCTTGACGTAAAAAGCAGCATGAAACAGATCTAGTAATTGTGAACCAAGGTGCTTCCAGGGGCAGTTTGTATATTGTGGTCAGGAAGAGATACTAAGAACTGCTCAGTGTCAATGGCAATGTCTTAAAGAAAGTTTTACTTCAGATCCTTAAAATTTAGCTAGATCTCAAAAGGAACTGCCCACTGAAACTTGGAGACGAGGCAGATCTAGTTTCTGAAGATAGTATCAAAACAGTTTAAATTGTAACTGATCGAAACAGCTTGCTAATGTGTACTCATATCATACTAAATGCTGCTTGTGAATCATATCTTTAGACACCTAACTTGCAAATTTCCTTTATTTTCAATTTCTCAATCTATTTGATACTCTAACTATATCCCTCGATTCAGCCAAAATATAAAAATCTAACATGTTTATAATGTAGCATGTGATAGCTCATAGTGTTCTTTCTGCCCCTGGAGGAACATAAATGTAACCTGACATTACAATTTTTATGAATTCAATTTCCCAAGAACTTCAGTACTGCCTTGAATCCATTTCTCCTACCCAGTTCAATTTCATATATTTCTTTTCTAAAGTGAAAATAGAGAAAAGTCATCTTTCAAATGAATGTCCATATATTTTATTAAGGAATAAGATGGAGATTTCTTTATTAAGATCATGGAATGTATTCTGGTAAAAAATAAAAGGGGGAGCATTTAGAAACTGTGTACCAGGGAAGCTACATGTAAGTAGGGTATTTCCTTTTGTGGGTGGTATCTTCCAGAAAACTGAACAGTCCCTGAGAGGAATTTTCATAAGAGAAAAAAAAAATGAGGATGATATGATTTGAAGAACATGGAATAGAAAGCATGAAGTCTTTGTTTTCTTCACTAACATTGAAATCCATTTTTAAATTTCTCTATTCATTCTAGATTTGTTGATATTGAAAGCAATTATTAAAGTGCCAATATCTCTAGTGAGACTTTAGTTTCTTCCTCAGCTTCATTATTTGATACCTAAAATCATTACTATATCAATACTTTTTCTAAAAACCAAAGAACTTAAGTTTTGGTGAATGAAAATGGAGAATAAACTGCTCCTCAGTCCTGGAACAAGAATGATACTAGAGATAAATACCTTCTTCAGAATCCTATCCCTTACTTTTATTTTTATTTCCTTACCATTTCATGAATCTTATGCTCTATTAGAAACAACATAATGAGTCTTACTCATATTGCCTCCAAGAAACAAGAAGCTGTGTGGGCCCAAGCGTCTCCCCAGAAGCATGAATATTCAAATCCTCCAGTATCAGTTCAAGTTATCACCTTCTTCCTTGATTCCTGCAAGGACTTTCTCTCTCCTTCTAACTCTTATAGTATGTGATCTATACTTTTCTTTTGATTATTATATCATTCATTATATAAAAATCTTTTCTCTCTACTATGTTAAATATACCTAAAAGCAGGGTCTAATTTGATTTATCTCTATCATCCCATACTAGGTGCAAAAAATACAGATTAAGTAACTAAAGAACACAATGGGAAAAAATAAACTCTTAATACAAAGTTAACTTATATAGATGATACTACTATTCTCCAAACTAACCTTAAAAAATATACTAAAAATGTATTAGGAGTCTCAAGTAAAAATAAACAAAATACAGCAATGACATAATTATTCTGTGATTTTAGGTTTGAACATGACTATTTTTAAATACAGATTTATCAATACTCAAATTAGAAAGATATGCTATGCTTCATTTAGTAGAAAGTAAGAACCATAAATGGTTACCATATCAGGCACAAGAGAAAATTCCAAATCCAACCTCAATTCCTGGAAAAAATCTGTATTGTCCAATGTGAGTGGCTTCCCTGCACAATCTGTCAATAGAATGTTTGCACATCAAAGAAGCTGTTGCTAGGTGAATGCATCACAGAGGTCCAAGGAAGGTACAAAAGGACCTCCTAAAGTGATACAGTAAGACCTGTGGGTCTTTATTTCTCTAATTAATGAAGTGAAAACACAAAGTGGTTTCATGAAGCATTAGTGAACTTAAGAACTCTTAAGAAAGTGATACCACTGAAAGTAAATATTCTAGCAAAATGAAACTCATATTTTGGATTTTTTTTGAGAATTTCTTAGTATAGGTCAAATTTTTATACTCCAATACCTTCATCAAAGGAGATGTACTTTGAGAAAAGTGATGATTCCATCTACTATTCCTAAAGCAAAGATGATTTGTCTGAAAAGCTAGTATCCTATTCTAGGAAAATACTTTTATGCCAGAGAAAGTATGTCTTTATTATGTATTGTTGATACCAGAATCGCTAGCATTACACTTCAAATATCATCTAATCTAGTAGTTGTCAACTCTATCTGCACATTAGAATCTCAAAGAAAACTCCAAAAAATACTGAGACCCCGACCTTATCCCAAATTCTGACTTAATTGATTTATGGTGGAGCCTAGGCTACACAGGTAAATCTAATGTGACTTTAGGGTTCAGAACAACTGTCCCACTATCTTCATTTATATAATAAAAATGAGGCAGGGAGAAATGAAGTGATATTTGTAGGAACACGAGTAATAGTTAATAACTAAACTAGGAAAATAAATATTTTTTCCTCTAAAACTAGATTTTAAAAATTACATCCTTGAGCAGCAGGAATATAAGTATCAACAAGAAAGGAAATTTCTTATAAAGCTTACATTCTGGTGAAAAAAGAATATAGTAAACAAACATATAAATAAAATCATGTTAGTGATAAATGCTGTGAATAAAATATGCGAATGTGTGAGTTAATGAGGGGGCAACTTTTGATCGTGTAATCAAATTGGGACTGTTTTGGATATATTCACATAAATTAATTGTATTATACCTTTTATTGAATAACCCACCTTTATCATTTAACAGTCTTTGAAAGGTATCTTACAGTATAGCTACAGATGTTCCTTGAACAGCACCTATCCTGATTTTTTTTTTACTATTGAAATCAGTGCTGTAAGAAACACTTTTATACATATATCTTTGTGTATATGTGTAAATATTACCCTAGGATAAATTCTAGAAGTGGAATCACAAGTTCAAAGAAAGCACACATTTAAGGTTTTTATAGATATTATCAAATTACACCCTCGAAAAGCTTGAAAAATGGAGCATCTGCAAAGAGGACACATTTTTTCAAGAAACTGCCATTAAGAGCATTTAAATAAAGCTATTTTGTCTTTCTATTCACTGTGAAATGATCGATTTTCAGTCTATCTTATTTGACAAATCTGCAACATATTATAGAATTAATTACCTCTTTTCCTGTGCTAGTTTCTTCATCTGTCTTCTCAGGCTGCATGCTCTCATGGTTTTTCTGAGAGCATTGGACTACCCTTTTTAATCTTCCCTCCTGGTTTTTCCTCATCTCCTTGAATTCTAAACATCGAAGTGTCCTAGGGATCAGTCTTTGGTCTTCTTTCTACCTACACCCATTCCCTTCATGGGCTCTCATCTAATCTCATGGATTTAAATATCAACTCTCATTTCTACTAATACCGCTTAGACGTTTGCATATCTAAGAAGCATCTAAAAACTTTAGAAACTGAATTAAAATTAAAAACCTGTTCCTTCCATAGTGTTATGTAATCATAGCTCCATCTTTCCAGCTGCTCAAACCAAATTCTTGCTTTCTTTCTCTTACACCCTAACTTTCTTCATTCAGGTTTCTGCTTAAGTCAGATTCCCCAGAGGAGCAAGCTCCTCTTACCATATTTCTAAAACAGCACTCTCCTAGCTCCCACCACCATTCCCTACCCTCTTAGTTTGCCTATTTTTTATAAACAGCATGCCTTAATATCCAAAATTAGAGTACATATTTCTTTAATTGACCACTCTCTCTTCCACCAGAATATTAGCTGAGGGCAGAAACTTTGTTGGTTCACTATGGTATCTCTTAGTGTCTTCTACTGTTGGCACAGAAGCCACTCAAAAACTATTTACTCAATGAATGAATGAATTGGTTAGGTCACACAAAAGTATTATAGTTGAAAATCATGCTGTTGGGGTGGTAAAGGCAATACATTTAGAGATGAAACATCCAGTTTGGGGCCTAATTCAGGCACAGCTTATGCAGCTTTGGGCAAGTTATCCTTCAAAGACTATTCCTTTATTTGTAAATTGGGACTTATGACATCTTCCTCAGCAAAAGGCTGAAGTGATCACTATCTGCTTGGTATAAGCCACAAAAATTTCACTCCCTGTAATTTACCAGGAAAATTTGCTTCAATTTTCCCTTTAATTTCACTTGTTCATGTATAACCTTATGTGAGGGCATGTGTTCATAGATCCTTATATTGTTTATATGTTTACTTCTAATGTGTCACTTATAATACTTAAGAATGGTAAAGTAAAAGCAATTAAAAGAAAAAAATTCACCAGAGTCTCTATTATGGTGATGGTTGCACAACTCTGTAAATATACTAAAAATCACACTTAAACTGGGTGAATTTTATAGGGCATAAATTGTATTTCAATAAAACTATAAAACAAGAGTCTCATATATTAGCTACTGTAAAATATCCTCAGAATTAAGGAATAAGGCAAATGCCACCTAACAAATGCCCAATAATTAAAAAATTGAGCAAATTCAAAAGATAAGCTCTGCCATTACTTGAAACATGCCACCCTACAGATATTTGGTCAACTCCAAAGCGACCTGAACAAAATTACTACCTCCAAAAGGTAACTTCACTCCCAGGTTCATTTCAGAATTATTCACAATAGCCAAGAAATGGAAACAACATAAATGCCCAGCAATGGATAACTGGATAAAGAAAATGTGATTATATCTGTGTGTGTGTGTGTGTGTGTGTATACACATATATATACACATATATATACACATACACACACACACACACACACATATATATATATATAAAACAACATGGGTGAACATTAAGAGCATTATACTAGATGACGTAAGTCAGAGGAAGACAAATACTGTAAGCTATTACTTGTACGTGTAGTTTAAAAAAGCTGAACTTATAGAGTAGAATGATAGTTGCCAGGGGCAAGGGTGGTGGGAGAAATGGGGCAATGTTAGGTCAAATGCTACAAACGTCCAGCTATAAGATGAATACATTCTGGGGCACTAATGTACAGCATGGTGCCCATAATTAACCATATTATATTATATATCTGAATAAGAACGTAAATCTTAAATATTAACACACACACGTTTGTGAGATGGAAATGTTAACTGCTTTATTGTGGTAATTATTTCATAAGTGTGCATCAAATCATCACACTGTACACTTTAAACAACATTTTTATCAATAATACCTCAAAAAATCTGGGGGAAAAATTGTGACCTCAACAACTTAGCTTCTGAAGTATATTGGAATAACTGTAACCGCACTCACAGGACTCAGGAAACTTATAGCTGCCTCTGTCCTCCTGTCCTGTTCCCCAAGCAAACGCCCAATTTCACTTATTTTCGAGTGGACGCCTACAGAGAAGTATTCACCCTGTTGGTCATGGGGCATCTAATTTATGTAAAACCCCCGATCTGCGTGGAGGATTCTGACAAAATCTAGCCTCGCAAGCTGACGAACCCGCCATGCCTCGACCAAACCCCCGGGTTATGCCACACAATGCGATGCTCCAAGAACTGCTCGACCTAAAACAGCAGGCAAGGCTTCCACCTTGGCCAATCCTCAGTCACCAGAAAGTATTTTTAAACAGTTAAGGGCGCCACCCAGACCTTCCGACTCAGAACTGGGAGCCCCGAGACCAGTCCGACAGCGCCAGGGGGTAAGAATGCCAGAAGCCGCCTTCCGGCCCGCCGCTCCGCAGGCGTAACTTCTGTGGGCCCACCCGGCGCCCCACCGAAATACCAGCACGGGTGCCGGGCAACACATGTCCCCCGGTAGCTCAGCGCCCTCAGCACGCGGGACCTGTCCGCGGGCGCTTGGGCGGGACTCGGAGACACGCCTCGCTCCCGCGCCCGGGAAACTGTTCTCCCGCGAGAGCGCCCCTCCGGCTCCGCCCCAGATGGGCTGGAATCGAGACCCAACCCTCTCTTTAGCGGTTTTCCCGCCCCACACGAAGGCGTGATCTGGACCGACTTCTTCTACCAGCTAGTCACTGCTCCCCCCCAGGCATCATCGAGTTTTTTTCGCCATCCCGCCGCATTCCAGACGCCCTAGCCCTCGGCTCTTCGCGGCAGAAAGAAGTCCTCTCGCACTGCGCACGCGCATTTACGTCCGTGGGGGGGAGGGAGAGAGGGAGTGACGCAAGCGCAGTAGCAAGCTTTTCGGGGGCGGTCGCTAAGCACGTGGGTTGGGCTGTCCCGTGCCGCACTGTAGGGAATCGAACCTCGATTTTGGCGGTATCCATTGTGGGCAGCGGACTAATAAAGGTCATGGCGCCGGCGGAAATCTTGAACGGGAAGGTGGTCTCCGCGTAAGCATCTATCGTTGTTAGGGCATGTTGGGCTGCAGACGAGGGCTCTGAGCTGGGTATGCAGGTCATTAGCGGACCCTTTTTTTTTGCCGGAGGGAGACGTAGCAAAGTCAGGCCCGCTGGGTTGGTAGAGAGACAGTGTCTTGAACCCTTCACACCTGAAAGCCTTTGGCTACGGCCGAAGCCCCGGGCACAATTTGAATTTGCAGATGAGCTGCTTGTTTACTGTGCCCGCTGGCTCCCGTGCTTCTGGGACAAGTCCTCTTACCGAGCCCGACTATGTTACCCAAAGTGCAGCTGTCGACAACTTTGTCAGGAAGAGTAGTTGGGGCTGCCCGCAGCACCACAGTCAGAACTCAAATCCAGTTTACTCCTTTACCCTATAATTTGGAGGTGAGGACTGAGATATGTGAGGTGTCAGAGGGTCTCCTTCCAGCCCATATCTTTTCCCACTACACCAGAGTCGTCATTTGCTAAGTGGAACCCAGTTTTCCCTTCAATTTCATGCTCCTCTGACAGCGATCTCTGGCCCTAGAGTTACTTTCTAGTTTGGCTCTTGAGTCCTGACAGTCTTACGTATGCCATTTGATCTCTGCCTGTTTTACCTCTACAGGAAACTGAATGCTCAACTAGTGGATATGATTGCGAGACTTACTCCCAGAAAGTAATACCCCTCTACTTTTTGCCTGGAAAGTGACTAGTGGAGAAAGTTGAGTGTAGGCGAGGAAAGGATATATTTTGTGTAATCCCCTGGAGGTTGCTCTTGATACCTTGAACCTCACTAGTTTTTTAGTAACTGCTGTAGCTGGCAACAGTAATCGTCCTATGAACCTCTAATTTTGTGAGTAGAGACTTAGAGTCATTGATGGTGAAACCCACCTTGGGGCAAAACGATTGTTTCTGGGAAGGCAGAGATGGTGGACAGAGAAGGTGAGATGTAAGTTAGATGGTGGTGAATCTTTCACATTGGTAAGGAGAAACCCCAGACTTACAGACTAGATATCACAATACTTCTATCTGAGTTCTAACATGTGGTTTGCTGAAATTACATTGTTTCTGTTTGACCTTTTAGAAAGACTGGTTGTAAAGAGATAATTTAGGTTTTCTTCTTGGCAGTCTACTGAGAATAGGTGCTCACTGGATATGTTTTGGTTCAATGGAGAGCAAGTTAAACATTTCTAAGCTCCATAAGGGCAAATATATGCATTGTTTTGTTTTTGTGTATATCCAAAAATACCTATAAACCTTGCAGTCCTTAGTTTTGTGGCTTTAAGCAAATTAACCTCTCTGTGCCAAAATTTCCTCAAATGTAAAATAAAGATAATATCTAGATTATTGAGTTGTTTGGAGAATTAAATGAGTTATTAACTTAAGAGCATTTACAATTGCACACAATACGTGTTTAATATGTGATAACTGTATTAACAATTAGTAATTACAGTTGACCCTTGATCAACAAAGATTTGAACTGCACAGGTCCACTTTTACGCAGATTTTTTTCAGTAAATATACCATCAGTTCTCCATATCCCTGGGTTTCACATCCGTGGATTCAACCAACCACAGATCAAAAAGAGTATTTTCAGTCTGCAGTGGGGAATCCATAGATACAGAGGGCCTACTGTATGTATTGTTCTAGGCCCTTTTATATAAGAGACTTGAGCATCCTTGGATTTTGATATCCATTTGAGGAGGGAGGTGTCTTAGAACCAATCCCCTTGTGGATACTGAAGGACAACTGTAAAGTGTTTGGGGAGTCAAAAGTTGTACTCAGATTTGTGGCATTGCAGGTGTGGGGGCAATGCCCCAAACTTTTGTGTTGTTCAAGGGCAACTGTACTTAGTATATACATGGATAGTTGATTCATTGTCTTTTTGACAGTGATTGTTGCCTTGAGATCTATTTCAATGGCTCTCAACATTAGCTGCACATTAAAAACTCTTAAGGAGCTATTTTTTAAATTATTTTTATTTAAATATGAATATATATTTTTAAAGTGCACCTATCATATGTATACCTCACTCTCACCCAGTCACCACCTTTACAAATGTAATCACTCAACTTAAAACGCTGTAGATTAGTGCCATCTGTTTTTGAACTTCATATAAATGACATCATACAGTATAAAGTCTTCTGTGTCTGGCTTCTTTAATCGACATTATTCTGAGTTGATTCCATGTTCCATGTAGTTCATTTCCTCTCATGGCTGTATTGTATTCTATATGAATATGCCACTGTATACTTATCCATGGACATTTGGATTTCTAGTTTTTGGTGATTATGAATAGTGTTGCTATTAGCATCCTTTTACATGCCTTTTGGTAGGACATATACACATTTCTGTTGGTTATAAATCTAAAAGAATTGCAGAGTAATAGGACATATGTGTGATCAACTTTAGTAGAAATTGCCAATCTTTTCCAAGGTAGTTTTACTAACTCGCACTCATAAAGAGCTTATGAAAAAATATCAGTGCTTGGTGCCATACCAGCCTGACTTAATTGGAATTGCTAGCAACAGGCCACAGCCACTGGATTTGGTATTTTAAAAATCTTTTAAAAGCTCATTCTGTGATTCTAATGCACTTTGAAGGTTGAAAAACACTTATGTAAAGCCTTAGATCTAAGTTCAATTCTCATGTTTGAAGAACAGTATTGCAGTGATTTCGCCATAGGTATTGAAAGAATTTTTTGGAAAAAAACTATTCCAGGTACTGAAAGGGTCCCTCCCAGCCTGCTCAAAGTTAACATGGCTAACCTTTTACAGTGCCCTGTGGTTGAGCAATCAGTTCCTACTAACACAGTTCATACAGGAGCATTAAGACTAAGGCCTCCTACCATCAAAAAAAAAAAAGACTAAGACTTCTTTGTGCTTACAGAAGATTTTTGTTTAATATAGTTATACAGTGGCTCTTTTAGACACTACCACACGTTAGCATCTTGACCTTCATGGAGAATTTGACTCCAGGAGCTAGTAGTGCTCACAGCTCATCAGATATGGGGAGCTCTGCAAGCACAGGTAGCATGCCTGGCTCATGGGATAGTGCAGTCCTGCAGTTCCTTGTGCTGAGGCTGCAGCAGGCTGCTGACCTTTGGGCCATGGCCTTGGGGAAATCCTGAACTAGAAGGTGCTTACAGCTTGAGTAGGTTGGGCTGCAGGTGGAGGTTCTGGGTAGGGTGTCTCCACCTTTCCTCTTTGGCAGGCCAAGAAGAGTCTTGAGAGGAAAGGTAAGCGTACTTTTTACATTATAGCCAGGGGTCCCAGAATGCAGGGAAAGAGTCCTTCCCAGTTTGCAGGTCAGCTTCTTTGGTTGCCATCAATTGTTGGGTCTCTGGGGACAAATTCAAATGCTTTGGACAGTTTCTTCCCTGATGTAGTGTTTGACTTGTAAAATCTCTTCCTTGGAGGGAGAAAGGATAGGGCAGGTCATGAGTTCTATAGTCAGAATTTCTCCAAAGTCTGGTCCACTCCTCACATCTCATCCTGCAGCTGAGGAAATAGTTGAGGCAAGAAACGTGATGTGACTTGGCCACAGGTTACTAGGCTGGTTAATGACAGAGGCTCAACTAGAACCAAAGCCTTAACCCAGTACCCAGTGGTGTTTTTCACTTTATAGAGCACTTACCACTTTGCTAAAAGGAGTTTCATAAACTAATCTTTTTTTCTGTACAGCAGTCTTCTCACTGCCCTGTTTTCTCACTCTGCTGAGGCCATTCCTGACTTTTGTTTACTTTTATTATTCTCCCTTCGTAACTTACTGGTAGCTAAGACTAGACAAAGTTCATTATTCTAGATTCCTTCTCTGTCTCTTCTATGCGATGGGAAATCTGGATCTGGTTGCCAAATTATCTCCCTTTGGGAGGAACACCCCATTTCTCCCTTGGGGAGTTCCCAGGTTACAGCCTGAATTTAACAATGGGGGTAGATCTGAGGTTTAGAGACAAGTGTGTGGTTTTTTTGGATATCCACTTATTCAACAAATATCTGTGTGCCTCCTATATGCCAAGCACTCTTCAAATCCACAAGACTTAACAGTGGACAAAACAGCCCAAATCCCTACCCTCATGGAGTTTGTGTCCTGATGGGTAGAGAGAGACAGTAAAATAGATAATACAGAATGTGAGGTGCTAGAATTGTGAAAGAGCACTGTGCTTAAAAAGATTTGCCTGTAATGAGCTCCAAAGTCAGGACTTTTCAGAAGTGACATGGAACCTTGAATGACACAGCTGGCTCAACTCTGGGAGCCTGTGCAGGAAAGCAAGTGGGAATTAATTCCTGAGAGGTGGGACCTTCTGCTAGGTCTTTAATATGCTACCTAGTGAGGCTGTTGGGAATGTTACAGCTGGGGTGTGGCAGAGTCCAGAGTCCATGGCCCACAACTGGGGCCATGGCACCAGTGAAAATCCTGACTGAGGATGTGGTCTGAGAATAAGTGTCCATCATCTGTCAGGATGATTGGGATCGGGCAACTTGAGATTTGGAAAGTGAGCAGGCGTGTGTGGTCCCCTAGTTCATTTGCATAAAAAATCCTCTGGAATAAGGGAGATCATGTTGGTATGTAGGAGGGTTTCTGGAGCTGAGGGAAAATCTCCCTTCTTTGGCTGACTGTGAGAATGGCCCCATAGGGTAGAGGTTAAAGCCTTGTGTGGCCTTGGGCAAGTTAGTCAGCCCCAGTTTCCTCTTCTGTACACTGGGGATGATGATAACAGTGTCAACCTCTTCAGATTGCTAAAAGGATTAAGAGTATTGAGGCTCTTAAAACAAGCCTGTGTATTGCTGTAGTTAAGCCTGTATCCTCTGACATCTGATCCATAGGGCAGAAAGCCCCTGCCATCTCATACTGTGCAGTTTGCTGCCCTTGATAATTTCCCACAAGGCAGCTCCTGGCACTCCGTAAATCTTTGACCTTAAAGAAGCAGGTGGCTAACAGTACCACAGTCAGGATTCCTCAATCACCTAGGTCGGTCCTCCCTCCACTGCAATTAATGAAACTTTAGCAGAGACGAAGTGACTTGAGCAAGAGTTATAAGGCCTAGTGGCAGAGACTTGACAATGTATTTTCCTTGTCTCTTGCTAAAAGGATTTGCAAGCTTTTATCCACTGATTTTGTCTCTCCCTGTTAGGAGATGAATGAACCATTCTGATTCTCTTCAGAAAGTCATTTTTAAGGTTATAATCCAAGTTTGACTGTTTGGAAACAGGTCAAACTTCTTGCTTTCCTAATTAAGCCTTTTTTTTTTTCTTGATGTACATCCCCTCAAACCTGGGCAGGTGAGGTACAGTTTGGGTTGCTGATACTTGATGAGATTAGGAAATAGGGAACATTTCTCTAAAAGTTTTGCCAGAGTCTTAGGAATTTATCTTCACCACCTTACATGACTTTAATATGATAAATGACCTTTTGTTTGGGTTTTGGTGCAAAAGTACTTGTCTCTGCTTATTTAGTCAGCCACCTTTTAGACTTAAGCCTTTTCTATACCAGATTTTCCTTTAGTCTTCTCTAAAGGCAAGAAAGGCCTGGTCTTTTGAGGCGTTTCTCAGGTAAGAGCTCTTGGCCTGTTCTTCCTTTCCAAGTGGAGACCCCTAGTCTTCTACATTTTTTCATATTTCCCTAGCATGATGATCCAGAGGCCTGCTTGGGACTTGGGGCCGTTATCAGCACTGATGGCCAAATCTGTGGTTAGATAGCCCTGAAATAGGCTAATGTCTAACTTACACATCCTCATCCTTGGGGCCACTCTGTCATGTCTCATAACTTGCTATAAGGTGAGGGTTACAAAATGGTGGCCTAAAGGCCAAATGTTATTTTTTGTTGGGTTTCCAGAGTTATTTATTAAAATTGGATTACTTCCCAACACATTTATATGGTAATTACACAAAAATCTGGAAGCCTGACTTTTTGAAAGGAAATGGGAATTTTACCAATACTGTGCTCCCTATTCTTAATGACACCCCTTAGTTGGATCTGGGTAGAAGCTGTCCCCACTCCTGTTGCAGGGGTAGGGGACGGAGGTGGTACCACATTGTGTAGGCATCCTCCCACACTGTTGTATACACCTGGACTCTGACAGTGCTTTTTTCTTTGTGACCTTTCTCTAATGCAGTTAATCCACTTTTAAAATCCTACCTCTTATGAAGCCTATCTCCACCAACTCAACCTAGTTTCCAGCTCCATTTGTGCCCTCTAGATCAGTGGTTCTCAAATAGGGCCAGTTTTGTCCCTCCCTTCATCCCAGGAGATAGTTGGACATATCTGAAGACATTTTTTGATTGTCATATGGAACGTGGCTGTGTGCTAGTGGCATCTAGAGGTAGAAGCCAGGGATGATGCTGAGCATCTTTCAGTGCTCAGGACAGCCCCCACAGCAAATTGGCCCAAATGTCAATGGTGCTGAATTGATAAACCCTGATCTAGAAGCTCAAATAAGCAGGTATTATATAATTGTATATATGGATTAATGACCTTTATACTCACTGAGAATTAGGATTTATTAGAATTTTATACCGGTTAGCTATTTTCATGTCATAAATATCAGGCAATTTATTTTTCCCTTCTTAGATCTTTGAAAGAGCTTGAGAGAATTGGAGGGAAGAATTTTACATTTTAAAATTTCATTGGAGCATAAAATAGAGTCACATTAAGCTTTCAAAAATATATTTGAGGTACCTGTCAAGTTTAGTAAATATTTACATTAAATATAATTCTTTAAAAAAACTTATAATTCTTATTTTATATATTTTATGCTTAAACTTAAAGGAAAGTGCTGATATTAGTGAATTATTCTATGTACTACTATAATGTAGCTTTTGTTATTATGTATCAGTGAAAACAATCAGCTTCAACAAGAAGGTAATTTAGTCTTTTAATATGACAACTAGGAATTTGAAATATATGTATTTCTTGGAACACTAGGTGGCCTCAATTATCTTTACAAGGAACTACATGTTAAGTTTTACAGAAAATTTGAAGTATTTTTTAGCAGTATAAAAGCTGTAATGAAGAAATGAAATAACGCATGAACAAAACGAAATAAGACATTTGTATTGTACTGCGTTGTTAAAATCTTATAGCGATCTCCTTCTTGGTGGGGGACAAAAGAAATTTGTGACTTTGTTTAGAAAAGCCCTACATGTTGAAGGTGAATGTTGTTGATTTTTCTCTAATCACTTACTAAACATGTATTCAGTAAACCTTTTGAGGATCATCTGAGGATCACCCTAAGCTTGTGTTACATTATTTCGTTTGTCAACTCAGGCAGCTTTATTTTCATCATGTAGATTTCTTAGCCATGTAGCTAAATATCCTTTTCTGCCTCCTTTTCCTGCCTATAACTTCTGTCGAAATGTCCTTGTTAGGTTATATTTTAGGAATGCTTTTTTCTCAGTCATAAGATGTCCAAAGTTTGAAAATGAATCATTATGTTAAACAGAATGAGTTGGAATTTGTAATGTACTTTTTCTGGAATAATTGTACAAAACTTTGGGCAAAAGAGATCTAGGTGACTACTCAAGGGTGTTAAGGGTCCTCAAACTAGGACTCTTCAGGGGTAATAAGATTCCATACAGATGTGCACCTTTGACTTTTATTGACTAGATTCAAAACTGTATGTGGGAGAAGTTAACTTGGAGAGAACAGATAATAATGTACTCGTCCATAGACATTCAAACACATACTGACAGGTTAAGGTAAATGGTTTCCACTTTGATTTTTGACCCTTAGAAAGAAAAGATAACCCTCCAAATTGCATTTTATTGGCTAATAGCAGGGTTTCCCAACCTTGGGCACTATTAACATTTGAACGAAATAATTTTGTTGTGAGGGGCCGTCCTGTGCGTTGTAATATTTAGTTGCATCCCTGGCATCTACCCACTAGATGCCAGTAGCAACTTAGTTAAAACTGCATCCATGTCTGTTCGTATTCAGTTCGCTATGACTGTTGTACTATTATCTAGTTATCATGATCAGAGAAAATTTAATGGTTTACTGCTACTTTGTCTTACCACATTCGTTCGCACTGAAGTATTGATTTCTCCTACATTGATATTGAGCTATGTCTTTCCTTAGAGCTTAGAGAATGTTGATGGAGATTGGTGTGACTTTGGCATGTGTAGTCCTACTATTTAGGGATCATGTGTAGTCCTACTATTTGGCATGTGTAGTCCTACTATTTAGGTGTTTCTCCAAGGGCCTATTTCTGCCTCACTTTGCCCCCAATGTCTTTACCTGGATGATGTACTTCTTCATGGGCCATGAAGAGAAATGGGTGGCATCTGCAACTCAAAGTTTCAGTTAATTTAGGAGATTTCAGTGATTAGGAAGTTCTATTATAGCATTTAAACTTTCTGGAAGTAATGAGCTATAAAAATTAAGGCATTTTCCACCATTTACTTCATCACAGCTCTGTGACCCTAAAGTAAAGACAGATGAGGGAGTGTTAACTTTTCTCTCCATGATTCTCTTTTATAGTTTCTTCAGGCATTCTTGACACTTAGCTTCTGTTATTCTACTTTCATTTTAGGGTTCTTCAGTTAGTGGCCAACCCCGAACACCAGGGCAGGGAAGGTTTTTTTTTTTAAGAGACTTGTGGAAACCTAATTATAACTGTCTTTTTATATTCACACAAGAGCTGAAAACTTTCCACTTGTTGCTGTAGTGTTCTGGGTTGTTTAGTTCTTGCTGATTGTGGTTTTTGTGCATTTTTAAATGTCTCTTATTGCTATTCTGGTCATGTCTCATAAAGAGGCCTAAATGTTAGCTTTTAAACAGATCTTTTTCTAGTTGGAAGAATATTTTTGCTAATGCAACTTCAAAAACAACCCCACTTCCTAAGAAAAAGTTTAAGGGAATCAATGTAACTGACTTCAAGCTATATTCTTTTTTTTTGAAGGGGAGGCGGAATTACAAACTTAGACCCATTTAAGTTGTAGCATAGAAGATACAGAACATTTTGTTCTTATTAACCTACTGGGCTGACACATAGTCTACATATACCACTTTGTAGTACTGGGTTCCCATAGCTTGCTACCTGCTGTGTATATTGTTTTTATCCCTTCTTCAGGTCTCAGATGCTCACTTATTCTAGAATCTTTATAAGATTTGGTAAATAAATTCACTGTATCAGTATGAAATCTGCTCTGTGCCTTAAATTCTTGTTGTCAGTCTTTCCAGCTCCATTTCACAGCCCCAAAACCTCAAGTCATCTGTAGCTCTGGCATTTTCTCTGTGCTTCATGTTAACATATCTAGAATCCACCCACTTCTCACTAGTTTACTGTCCATACCATAACCCAAGTCACCATCACATCTGGCCTGGATTTTCATAACTGCAATAACTTCTTGCTGGTGCCCCTGATTCTCACCTTTCCCCCTATAGTCTGTTCCTAATTCAGCATCCTGAATTTAAAAACATAAGCCTGATCATGTCACCCTTGTTCAAAACCCTCTAATAACTTCTCATCACATTCAGAATAGAAGACAGTTTACCAAATCTGATTACTGTCTTCCCTTGGACCTCATTTTCCCACTCAGGGCCTCTGCACTTGCTGTCCTTTCTGGTGACTGGCCCCATGAAAGCCACATGACTACTTAGAGCCTGTGTCTACATCTTTGAATGGGAATAAGAAAGCCTCTCCTCCCTTGCCTACCTCACGAGGTCATTGAGAGCCTCAGATGTGTTCATCTGTTCTCACTGTTGTTTCTTGTTATTGTCTTACATTGTGCTAAGAATGATTGGGTTCCTCCCTCCCCGCTGTGAGTTTTGTTTGGGTGGGCGAGTGGGTAGGGTTAAGGAGAACCAGTAGAAACCTTTCCCTAGCACTTCGTGTTAATACAGTGGTTGGAGGGAAAGGAGAGAGTGGAGTCTGGCAACTTGGTCCCCAGAAGGAAGGGCCTCCTGCAGCTACGCAGGTTCCATATCCGATTGTCAGGCAGGGGGAGCAGCTAGGGCTGGACCTGCTGGGGAATTTCATTGGCAGTCTGATGAAAACTTGGCAGGCCCAATATTTCCTGTTCTTTTGTGTCAGAGCAGAATTGTGGCCCCTGTTCACGTCAAATCCCAGTTAAAGAAAATCCAATGGTTTATTAAATCTTCCTTGGAACTATATTTTTGTATAGAATATTGACTTGAAAAAAACAAGGTCACTAGCTAGAAATATTGTGAAGTTTTAGGTATGACTTGTATCATCCTCACTGTTTTCTAGTGACTCCTGTGCCTTTTTATGCCAGTTGTTTGTAAAGTGTGGAGAATTAGAGAAGGGAGTAATCAAATTAGAATGTGAGAAGAGATGCTTGCTAATGTCTGTGTGTACACTATTTGTGTGTGTTGTGTAGGTAAGATGAAGAAAGGCAAAAATCTTGTTCGTATTCGTGACTGTGTCATAACTGGGCAAGGATGAATGAACTATTTTGAATATTTATAGGTGTAATTTAATGTACTCCATGGCTCAGTCACTGTCAGTAGAAGTTAGAAAAGATCCACATCTACTTGAGGCCTGAAAAATTGATGGGCAGTACATGATATATATTATACCAGATAAGGACTATTCAGTGAAGCTGTTTTTAATTTAAAAGAGAACTACATCTAATAATCCACAACACATTTTGTGCTTAAAACCTTGTGTTAACTCCAACCTTTCCCTTTTTTCTAGGCAAATAAGGGAGCGACTGAAGAACCAAGTCACTCAGATGAAGGAGCAAGCACCTGGTTTTATTCCAGGTCTGGCAATTTTACAGGTATTATGATAGTATATTTTCACTAATATCCTCCTTACTCAGTCTCTCAGTAGCATGTAACAAAAAGCACTTCAAGCCTCTCTCTCCATTTTTAATTTTTTTTTTGAGACCTCGGATCTTTTCAGTTTCTCTTTTCAGGTTCTTCTTCAGCTCAACTTCTAAATGTTGGCTATCCTGGCCCTCAGATAGTCTCTGTGGGTACACTTTCCCTAGTCCAATGTCTTTTGAACTTTGGTCTTAGGGTCCCTTTATGCTCTTAAAAATTTAAGACGTTGAGCTTTTGTTTATAGGGATGTATCCATACATATTTACTGTATTGGAAATTAAAACTAAGATGTTTAAAAATATTTATACATTTAAAAATACCAATAGTAAGCTCATTATATATTAGCGTAAGTAACATTTTTATGAGAAAATAACTTTCAGATAACAAAATTTAATGAGAAGAAGAGGAGAGCTGGATTCCCATCCACATCTGCATTCAATCTTTTGCTCTATGCTAGTTAGATTGAAATATATGAAGAAAATCTGGCCTCATAAGGATGTATAGTTGTAAAAGGGAAGATAATTGGATATTTTTGCTACTACACCAGGACTCAATAAGTAAAGTTTTTTAAAGGTTAGTTGCAATGTGAAACTGTATCTTTGAACATTCATATTTTGTTGCATCAAAATCTATGTTACAGTTTGAATGGATATATACTCATGCATGTTTTTTTAATGTCCTCCATTTCTCATTTGGGAAATAATGTTTCACTGAATTATGCAGATCTTCCAACTGTTAACACAATATCATTATGTGGTATAAAAAATCATAATCATTATTATCACCAGTGAATTCATCAGAAACTACTCTAAGTATTGAGAAGTCATCAGGCTCACAGGAGTGGATAAAAAATTGTAATTTTCACTTGAAAACTCAAATTTTATCATTGGCAACAAATGCTGTTTATTTTCTTTGAAGTAGCAGGCTAACTTTGTCCAGTGTTGAGGAAATATTGCCAAATATTCTAAGCCGAATAATCTTGTTTGTCACTTGTTCTTTCAAGTAAAGATGGTGTTCTATTTAAAAATGCAGCTAGTTCAGCCTGCAAGGCAAAAAAGCACAAGTGCTTTTCCTGGTGACAACCAGTGTACTTTTGTATGCAGCAGAAGTGCTTTATGAGTGCTTCCCAGTTCCTTACACAGAATATCGAGAAGATATATACCCAAAGGTCAAGGTTTAATAACTTTAATGGTTTTTACTGCTTCATCAAGGGTACATCTAAGTGAAACTGGCAGCTCTTTTTACTGAGAGTGTGTGGCAGTAGAGGATACCCTCATAAAGAGAATCGTTTGGTGCCACTGTCTTGATTCGTCCCAAGTCATCAGCAGTTATACTCACCATTACTTTTGTAGCTTCAGTACAGATGTCAATACAGTGAAAAAGGCAAACAGCATCATAGTATTATTATGAAAATAGTTTGATACTCACAGATCTTCTGAAAGGGTCTTGGGGCTCTCTCAAGAATACTTGGGAAACTATTGCTCTATGCCGTTTCATCTGGCCCCAGATATTAGCTTTAGGCCAGTAACTTCTACACTTGGATTGCTTCTGACTTCTGGACTCCAGGTTTCTGGGACATCACTTGTTTCTCTTCCTTCTCTAATCTTTTTTGCTTATTGTTCTTCACTTCCCCGAAGAACAGGGATCTCCCATTCCTTCCTCTTCTCACCTAAACAATTTGAATGTCTCAGGGTTCAACCCTCAGACCACTTTTTCATCTTATTCTTTCCCTAAATGAGCTCACCCAGTCTCATAGCTCTGTGGGAGAATACATCCTAATTCAGGCCTCTATCCAGGATTTCTTCCCTGAGCTTGATTCATGCAGTAGGAAGCCTTCAATAAATTTGTAGGAGGCAAATAAATAATTGTCATATGGATAAATGCACAAAGAATGTTTGAAGGGTTGATTTGGATGACAGGAAACTGATAGTTTTCATTTGAAATTTCCTTCTGAAACACCTGCTTCCTCACTTCACATTTCTTTCTTTCTTTACGTCTCCACATACATTACTTAATACCTTGCTAAGTTTCTGTTCGACGTTCATCGAGAATTTCAGAGTGAATAGTACTTAAATATTTTTCCCTATTTCTGTTCTTTATCCAAAAGGCCTTAGCTGAGAAGAGAAACACAGACGGCCTGTCGTTCTGCCTAATGTGTTCTCTGCTATGATGAGTTTTTATTTCTTCCTTCCTTCCTTCCTTCCTTCCTTCCTTCCTTCCTTCCTTCCTTCCTTCCTTCCTTCCTTTCTTTTTTTACAAATTACTAAGAATCAAAGGTATATGTTTTGGGTGTACACTTTGGTACATCTGGGGAACCAGTTATTTATTGGCTTATTTTTGTGAATTGTTTATTGTAGAAATAGTAAATGTCATAGACGAGAAATCTGTTTCTGTAAACCTTTCCTTAGTTAGCAATATTGTTTTTTTTTTTCCTGTTTTTAAGATTGACTTCTAAACTTGTATTTTAAATTTGATTGCAGGTGTTTCTATTTACATAAACACTGTTCTACAGCTTTGTCTCATATGTCCTTGCCAATAAAAAACAGTGGTAGAATATTTTAATCTTGCTGTCTGGCCCCAGAGTCAACATCTTTCTATATGGCAAGGTTTACGCATATTATGTTGTAATTTTTTACCTTAAACAAATTAGATAGCCAGATATTTCTCCAGCAAACTAGATTTATTCAAGAACAACAAATAATTATAATTTGGAACATGCAAGTCCAGAAAAACAAAGGAAAGGAACCTCTTTTATGGACTTTAGGTGCTGTTGTAAATAAAGTGTCCATTGGAGGAAACTAAAAGTTCAAAATGTAGAGACTTTCATTGGCTGAGTTAGGGCAGTCTCCCATTGGTTGAGCTGTTACTGAACCTCCTGCTGAGGTTACTTCCTTCCATCACTTCCTGTGGGAGATGCAAAATGTGCCTCTTCCTTTTGGGGTCAGTAGTGTGCTTTGAGTGACACTTCTAAAGGTTCTGTCTTCTAGCTTCTCAACCCCATTTTAAATGAGGTTTCTGTTTATTAATTTTTACATAATCACAACTCTGCTGCCTCAGACCTAGTAACCTGGAACCACCATCTTCTCACACACTTAATCCAGAAACCTAGGTCATCTCTTTAAGATCCTTCCCTCACTCTCCACATCCCCTCAGTTGTGCTATTGAGTCTGCCTCTCATAAGTTCTTGGAATCTGTTCCCTCCTTGATCTGTACTTCTCTCACCCCTGTGGGCCACAACAGTCACTTGATTATAGGTTTTAGGCTTCTGATGTGGATGCTTCCAGACTGTCCTTTTAACTGCAACTGCAGCCCTTGTCAAAATGCACATCTGATCACAATCCATCCAACCACATCTACTCCCCATCCCTTACACAAAGATTGACAGTACTGATTAGAGTGTCTACTATAGCTCGAATGAGTTGTATTTATTTCTAGTTGTTTTGATTTTTACACTACCCCTACAAAGTGCGAGTTGCCTCCTTGTAGTCACAGTAACTGATGCTCAGAGAGCTTGGGTAGGTTATCCAAAGTTACAGTAAGGAACTGAGTCTGGGATATGAACCTAAAAGTTGAATTTTTTAAAAAAACTGGTAACTTCCTAAATAACTGAATATTTGAAGGAAATTAAGAGTTGACTTTTCATTATAAGAGATACAAATCAGGCTGTGTTTCCATTCCCTTAGTACATAAAATACATAATTAATTATAATGTAATAACTAATACGTGTTTCCTCCCAGAAACTATACAGAGTGCTTTGTATATGGAAGCTTATTTAGTCCTCACAAAAGATATGGACAAAACAATAAAATAAACTCAATCGGCCTGAATATTTACAAAAGATATTTCTCCAGCAAACTAGATATTTTATGCTGTAAAGCAGGGATCCGTAAACTGTGACCCATGTCCAAATGCTGCCCAGATTGTAAAGAATCGAAAAAGAAGCAGAGTATATGACAGTGTGTGGCCTGAAAAACCTAAAATATATACTGTCTGGCCCTTTAAAGAAACATTTTGCAGGCTCCTGGTGTAAAAGAAAAAAAATTGGCCCTAACTTTTTCTGGGGTAAGACCTTGTTTGGATGATGATAATTCGCCTCCTTCAAGGAAGAAATTAGCATTCCATTAAAATGTGTAAGCAGATTTTCTTGATAAACTGTTATAGGATTAAGATTTGTTCTGGGAAACTAGTCTTCCATCCACCCACTTGACTGTCAGTCAATAATCTGTTCTTCAACTAAACATTCTTTTTGCATCTAGTCTATCAATGATTGTATAACCATTTTCTCCTATAAAATGCCTGTCCTGAGAGTGAGTCCTTGAATTGGCTCCTAAGCGGTCTTTTCTTTTGCATTAGGATTGCAATGAAACTTTGACTTATGCTCATTCATAACTATAACAGTTAAACTTTCTTTTTAAAACTGGTAGAAGTTTTAGAGTTTTAGAAAAATTTCTTCAAAACATTCAGACAAAAAGCAGTTCCTATAAAGGAACAACAACAAAAGACTTGAGACATATAACACTAGATGCTGAAGACATTTCTGAAGGAAAATGTAACTCAGATTCAGCCAAGTGAGTTCAAGTGCAAGGACAGCGGAAAAATATGTTGACGTAAGGAAAGTCCAAACCTGTAGAGAATTTTTATAAGCATTTATTTGAACCAAACTGATGATAGTTGCCAGGAAGCAAGATCTCAGGTGCTTCGGAGAATAAGTTTTACAGTCTCTTTTATATATTAGAAGTTAAGGAGGGACCATAAGGAAGATTATATGAAGGTGGAAGAAAGCAAGGTGGGAATCGGATTACAGGACAGTTAAGATTATGTGGTATTTATTACTTCTGGCATTTCAAAGGTGTGTTAACTTAGATGCTCAAGAACAATGGACAGGGCTGGCTTAAAACCTTTCACCAAAGAAGTTATAGGCCTGGGCATGACTAGCCACCATGACATGCCCAGTTAGGAATTTATGATTACAGCACTCCTTTCTCATCCAGAAATATTTTCAGATACACAAAGACTGAGAAAAATGCCCAAATACCTTTCACTGAAAAGTGACGTATAGTTTCATTTCAGCCTCCTGAGAAATGAATGGAGATAAACTGTAGAAGAGAGAAGTTGTAATTTTAAAAGGACTGTCAGTGAGTGATAAAACCATTTAAACTCAAATCTAAACAACTAACTGTAATTATAAATATTAATTAAAATGTTAAAAATAATACTTTTGTATTTAGAACCATCTCCTTTCCTCTTTGATCTAAAAATCTCAGAGTGCATTAAATCAATGAAGGTTGCATGATAAGGGCAAAGAACATATATAGAAAATGACCAAATAAGAAACTTGAGAGGCACTAAAATTCTAGAGAAGCCCCCAAAGGAAGCAACTGATGCACTTAGGTTCAAATAATCCATAAAAAAAAATCAAATTCCCCTCTTGAAATTCCAGTGTTATTGGCAAAACTAAGAATTGTGTGTATGAAGGACAGCTAAGGCTAAGAGGAAGACAGTGTTCCATGGGCCTGAGGGGAGCTTCTGGTAACAGCATCAGCATGACAAGGACTGGAAATACTCTTACTAAGGCCAGTTTCTTTCTCTGAGGTTGTCCTGTTAAAAGGAGCCATATGTCAGTTGTCTTTAATATCATATTTCCCTCTGCAATTTTGGGAGAAGCCAAACTTATTATGGCATATCACCTTCAGTGTCTGTTTCAACTTTGAAAAGGACAAAAGTTAACCACTGGAACTTAGAAAAATATTTGTAAAATAAAATTTTACAGATAAATGGTTACTATGAAAAACTACAAAAATGTTCATGATTAAAGAAATGCAGGGAACATGATGAGCTAGCATGGTGGTTCAAAGGATTTGGCTTCTGTACCACATCTTCCTCTCTGTCTTGAGGGCACCAGGCTGCCCTTTGCCTCACATAGGTGGCTACTGTGTAAGCTGGAATTAGGTCCACCCTAGGTTTTTCTTCTCTGTGTGGCTCGGCTGGGCATAAGAGCTTTCCACTGCCCTTGGGGTGCAGGAGAGGATGGAGAATGTGTCCTCTGTGCGTTCCTGCCTCCCAGGGCTGTGGTGTTTCTCTTGCCTGATGAGAATTCCTCAGCCCTGCATGCCCTATTGATCTGATATGTCGGCTCAATGGCATGCAAAAATTCCATGTATTTCAGACAGGCGTGCAGCATCCTTGCTTAGTTTCCAACGGAGATGCAGATGTCCCTTGCTTTTTTTTTTTTTTCCCTTGGGAGGGGGGCTTTTTCAGTGGGAATCAGGTGGACCTTGTTTGGGGAGGGATCTCTAATACCACCTGTGTTCACTTCACCATTCCCGCCCTGACGTTCTCCTCATTCTCCTGTTAAAGCTCTCTGCAATAAGAGTCTCATGGTTAAACATCCCTTTTATCAAAACTAAAAATTTAGAAGCTTTTTCTGTACACTTTGCCTTTCCCTAATCATCTGATTTGCATGTATTTATTATTCTAGGTTGGCAACAGAGATGATTCCAATCTTTATATAAATGTGAAGCTGAAGGCTGCTGAAGAGGTAAAGCCTAGAACAGCGGTGTTGTCACTCCCCCTCCCCACTCCAGGTCCTGTTGGTTACTTACCCCTTGCCTTCTGTGTCCCTCCCCATAAAAACTTTCTCCCTCAACAGACTTTTAGTTGATCTATTTTGCAAGGCAGAAGTGGGTTACTTAGAGTTGCAGCCTTTGGTTTACCGTTAAATGTTTTCTAATCAATGATCTGCTTACTTCCCAAAGAGCGGGAATAGTGGCCATGAGATTGCTTAAGTTCAGTGGTGACATTTACCAAGTAACTGATGAGTAGATCAAAATGAGAGACTCATTTTTTCAGAACATATGAGGGTGAAATGATTACCAACACCATATGGTTTGTTTTAGTCATATCTGTGAAAAAAAAAAATGGGCCAATGTCTTAAGTTCTCTTGCCATCTACTTGTTTCTAATGTTTATTTTTGCAGATTGGGATCAAAGCCACTCACATTAAATTACCAAGAACGGCCACAGAATCTGAGGTGAGCCCTTTGGAACTAGGTGTTGAGAGCGGCTGAAGGCTTTCCTCTCTGGTTTTTGGTTTAATAGAACTTTAGGGATTGATGTATTCAGCATACAAAAGACCTCCAGGTAATTCTTTTTTCACAGACTCCGCCTCCAGAAAATCTTTGAAAATACCTACAGAGTAAATGGTACAGTCCCAAGGCATGAATGTTTGATACTCAAAGTGTAATTGCAGCATCATTTGCTTTCAAATCACCTGCAGTGTTCAGTAAAAACTGATCCTTGGCCTGTACTTATGCGCATCTTAGAAACCAAACATGTATTCCATTTATGTGCTGCTCAAGAATAAGCAGAATAAACCACCAGTGGTTAAAGTCAGGCCGTGGTTGCCAGTAGGTAGGGGTACTGACCGTGAAAAGACAGGAGGGAAAAGAACTTCTGAGGTCATGGAAATGTTCTGTGTCTGCAGTGTCCAGTAAAGTAGCCACGAGCTCCATGTGGCCATTTAATTAAAATGAAATAAAATTTATAGTTCAGTTCCTCAGTTGTACTAGCCACATTTCAAGTGTTCTGTAGCCCCTATTTTATTGTAAGTTGTAAACAGTAGACTATTACTGTTGAAGTTCTTAACTCTTTTGTTGGCTAGATTTCTTACCAGACCGTTGGTGATTACATTCTGTGTTAAATTTGGAGTTGCTCTCAGGATTCAGGGCAGGTACATTCTGAGAGGACTACAGTTAAACTCGGGGGAAAATGGAACAACCTGTCTTTTGACTTGGAAAGTCTTTCTCCACCCTTTTAATTTCTCTGTGGCATACCAATTGTATGTGGTCTTACTTTTAGGTGTTAAAGTACGTAACGTCTTTGAACGAAGACCTCACCATACATGGCTTCATAGTGCAGCTACCTTTAGATTCAGAGAATCCCATTAACACTGAAGCAGTGGTCAATGCTATTGCACCTGAAAAGGATGTGGATGGGTGAGTATGGCTGGTCTTTCTCTATCTCATTGCATGATTCCAGTTACATTTCTATTTTGGGAACATACCGCATTTGCTTCTAAAGAGTGAAAACACCTAATTTACCTTCATTTCCCCCTTCATTGCTTTCACTATTTTAGATTGACAAACATCAGTGCTGGAAAACTTGCTAGAGGTGACCTAAATGACTGTTTCATCCCTTGTACACCTAAAGGATGCTTGGAACTCATCAAAGAGACAGGTAAAAACAAAGCACCATTTCTTAGAGCCTGGTCTTGACATGCGAAGGTACAAAGGAGGTACATTGTAGGCCCTATATAAATGGACTTGATTGGCACAAGGACCTATCTGCTGGAGGCTTTACCTAAATTCTTAGTTTTCTCAACAACCCTATGAAGTAGGTACTCTAATTGTTCAAAATCTGAGAAAACCAGCTCAGAAAGATTGAGTAATTTGTCCAAGAGGCAGCAGAGCCAAGATTTGAGTTCAAAGCAAATAACCTATGTGGTAGTTAGGATTCAGATAGTATATAATGGCCACCAAGTTCTCACAGTAGTTCTAGGACTAGACAGATGGCTGGAAACAATCTCTTAACAGTTGGCTGTATTACCTCATTACCTAGTCAGCATCTTGGTATTTTAATTTCATCACAGATACTTTCAGCAGAGGTTATTTTTTACAAGGAAGTGTGTCCTATTTAAAGGAAGTGGATCAGAAGTTTCAAGTGGAAAATGTTGGCCAATGTAAAAAAAAAATTATCTGTGGTTGGCAAGAAAAGGTCAAGCTATAAGTCTTAGGACAGCTCTTACTGTTCAGTCCCACAACTGAACTTATGTTCTGCAGCATATTTAGTAAACAGTGTGTTGCAACTTGATAAAAACAAATCCTGTGAGCAACAGCAGCTGCAGGTTTCCCATGTTCTCTTATTGATAGTGAAGCTGCCATTTGCCTTAATGCATTTTCAGGTCCTTTGCTGACTCCTAAAAAGAATAGCAAGGTACCTGTTAAACACTTTAGACTTTGAGGGCTTTACTCTTACATGTTTATGATTGTAGCATTATACAGAAGCTTATCCTTTTGGGATAAAATTAATGTTATTCAAGAAGCACAATTTGAACGCAGACTGCCTTGAGGAAGAGTCCACTTCAGCCACGGCTAGGGAGAGGGGCTCAGGCGGTGTCTTCAAGACTTTATTTCTGCTTTCTTCTAGCTCATTCTCATGCTCCACTTGGTGGCCCCAAGCAGCTCCAGCCTCGTTCCATCCTTGTGCCTAACAGTTGTGGGATTGGATCTCCTTGACCAGGGGATGAAATTATGGTCATTTGTTCACTACAGGGTACCAAACCATCTTTATTAAGTGGAGTATGTCAGTCATGAAAAGGGCATTGGTATAGTGCTAGAAGAATGGATGCTGAATAGCC
Source organism: Pteropus medius (assembly GCF_902729225.1). NCBI lineage: Eukaryota > Metazoa > Chordata > Mammalia > Chiroptera > Pteropodidae > Pteropus > Pteropus medius. The sequence continues at coordinate 193,226 of NW_024346065.1, forward strand.
AAAAGAAAGCTTTCTATTATGGTTAAAATTCCCCTTTATCACTGCCCAGCATAAAACCCTATGGCTCAGGCCCTAAGCCAGAAGAGAAGTTACCAGACTTCTTACCAAAACTTACCAAAGTTGGAAAGAATAACTAATAGTAATCTAATTCCTCTCACTTCCCTCCACCCCATTACGTACCCCCTACTTGTCATTCCCATGTAATTTAATCTGATGTCTTCTTCCATATAGCTGTAAATTGGGGTGTCTTTTTTGGTTGAGTGTAGGTTTTCTTCCCACTCTCCTGTGACTCAATGGATCTTGGCTTAAGCTGTTCTCAAAAACCTACAGCAAGAAGGACACATGTACAAGTACCAATTTGTAGCTGAAACCCTGGAGTTGAAAATATTATTTCCAAAGAAGGAGTGTTTTTAGGAAGATTTCTTTTTGATGCTAAGAACCTGTTTTTGTGCACTTGTTCTGAATTTTCCCATTTAGGTAGCATGCGGAGGAGTGCAGCTTCTTTCTCCCAATTCTCTGATGTACGCTGGCTTTTCTTTCAGGGGTACAGATTGCCGGAAGGCACGCTGTGGTTGTCGGACGCAGTAAAATAGTCGGTGCCCCCATGCATGACTTGCTTCTGTGGAACCATGCCACAGTGACCACCTGCCACTCTAAGACGGCCAATCTAGACAAGGAGGTAGGGAGACCAGAGCGGAGTGGAATGTGTTCTCCGTGTGTCTGTATGCATATGTGTGTATGCATGCATGCACGTGTGCGGTGGGGCATTCTCACATAATGGGAATAGCTAACATTTAAGTGCCAGAAACTGCCAGTGCTTTTATCTCATAACCCTTATAACAATTCTATGATTCTTGTCTCATTTCACAACATGACAAAACAAATTCAATTAAAAACTTGTCCAAGTTTGTGCAGATTTTGTTCCGACTATATTCTTTCTATAACAGTTTACCTCGTGGTAGATAGAGATTAGCAGTATAGGAACTGGGATTGACCCCTGGCAGTCAGATCTCAAATGAGTAACAGTTGGAGGCTAGGACAGTGGTCCTGTGACATCTCTTGTATCTTGTTCTTGACGTCCGCTTCTTGGATTCCTGAGCCCAAGAATTCTCACATATACACATTCCTTTGACACTGCAGTCTCTTAAGTGTGAGGAGAAAGCAGGAGACAGGCCCAACACCTTCTCTTTTAATCATCCCCAAGCAGAGCTCTGTGGAAGGTGGTAGTTCCCACATTCCATGGGAGAGGGGGCAGTCTCTGGACGTTTTGTAATTCAGGGACATCATCCTAGGCCTATTGCTCCAGGCCTGTGCTCCTCCCTATTCTACAAGGTTTCATTAGGTTCCCCATTCAGTAAAATGCCTTGTGAAAGGGGAGCTTTTTGGCATATGTAAGACTGAGCACAGCATATAAAGATCTATCAGAGATGGTGTGTGGCCTGCAGAACATACCTGATGACAGTGAAGAATTTTATACAAAGCTTAGGGATTTCCTTTCCACTTCTAGATTTTTTATGTTTCACTGTTTAATGACTGAAGTCGGAACATTCTTTCCCTAGGTAAATAAAGGTGACATCCTGGTGGTTGCAACTGGTCAGCCTGAAATGGTAAAAGGGGAGTGGATCAAACCTGGGGCAATAGTCATCGATTGTGGAATCAATTACGTCTCAGGTGAGTGTTGCTGGAGGTGGAAGGAAGGTGGTTTCTGGTGGAGGGTTAGGCAGAAGAAGCTATCTAAATCATCAGATGAAGCCTAAGTGAGAACCACTTGTCCCGTTTTAGGCATGGAGTGCTGAGGTTCAATGTTAGTGACCTGCCCGTGGGTGCATGCATTTAGTAGATGGCATAGTTGCCACTGGCAGGAAGATCGGCTTTATGGTCGAATTTGTGGTTTTAGCTACTGTCCTTTTCAGCTCCCAAGGAGAGAGGGCAAGAGGGAGATCTCACTCTATCTTTGTGTAGAGATCACCCTTTATTTTAATAAATGATGGATGGATTTAAAATATAGTGTCATCTTTGCAAAGTTCTGTGAGACTCCAGGAGAGGGACTCATTCTGCCAAAATTCCTCTAGAGCAGCAGACCCCAGCCTTTTTGGCACCAGAGGCCGGTGCTCCAATGAGAATCTAAGGCCTGATGATCCAAGGTGGAGCTGAGATGGTGATGCTAGTGCTGGGGAGCTGCTGCAAATACAGATGAAGCTTCATTCTTTCTCCCACTGCTCACCTCCTGCTGTGTGGCCCGGTTCCTACCAGGCCACCAACTGGTACTGGTCCGCAGCCCGGAGATTAGGACCCCTACTCTAGAAGGCTTTATAAAGAAGGTGTTTGACCTGGGCTTTTACTAGGCAGAGAGGACAAAGCCAGCCTTACAGCCATGTCCACAACTGTACTTGGCATCCTCCTCCCTAAGTGACACCTCACTCCCTGTTTTCATTTATGGTATTACCATTCTTCCTTCCCATAGGTCTGGCACCTTTTAGTTTCCCTCCCAATCAATCCCTATATTGGATTCACTTTTAAATATTAGGATTTTTTCCTCTCTTCTCTGTCCTCAGTCTCAGCTGTATGGACTGCTGTGAATTTCTTACTGGTCTGACTCCCGCTCAGATCCATCTCTATGGTCTTGCCATATTCACCTTGACGTGGGCCCATGAGCCTCTTCGCATGTTATTTGTCAGATTCCTTAAGCCTGTACTAGTTCCAGCCACCTCTGCAGCCTTTTTTTCTCACATGTATTTTGTAAGACAGACCATGCGCCCTCCCACACATCCTTGTTTCTCCTTTGCAGTGTCTATGCCTGCATCTTTAGTGGAGGAGGCTGTTCTTTCTTCATGAAGTTTTCAAACATAAAGTTTGAAAGGACAACACAGTGAATGCTTGTATATGTATTTCATAGATTTAAGAAAGAACAGCCTTTAATTAAGTGACTGTTTCTGTGCATCAAGCACCACCCCAGGCCTGGGGCTACACAAGTGCATCAGCTCAACTGTGATCATCACTTTCAACCGCTTCCTCCCCACCTCCTCTCTGTCTGAAATGCTCTTCTTCCTTCCAAACTTTGTATGATTTCCCCTCAACAAAGGATGATCTCTCCTTTTGAAAACGCTTCTCTCCCTCCCTCTCTTCCCACAGAACTTGGAGCTTCTTTTATCATCTGTATCTCCTAATTGGTGTCCTGTTCTTTTTTCCATTAGACAGTCAACTTTTCAAGGCTTGGTCTCTGCGGCGCCACATCCAGCATTATGCCTTATCACTGCTGGCGCTCGTATCTATCGAATATTCAAAGGAAATTATAGCAAGAATAATTTTTTTTCTCCCTTCCCATCTCAAATTCGAAATATAGACAGTAAGCTGCCAGGAACATTAGTCACTGTCAAGCCTTCACTGTTTTTAACCTCCTTCCCACTCTCCCTACCATGCTTTTAAGACACTAACTCATAATTGAGCACTCATTTTCTTGTAGTGTAATTATCTAATGGGTGATAAAGAAAGTGCTCTCCTACAACTCCTCACTTTGAATACTTGCAGTATGGCATTCAAGCTCATTCTGTTTAAAACATCGCATCTTCAGTATCATATTTCTGCTTTTGGCATTCTTTCTGACTACATTTGAGGAAGATGAAGAAACACCTGGGTGGGCATCTTAAATGTCTTGCAGACAGGTATGAAATGTAGACTTAAACATGAAACTTACTGTCCTGTTCACATTTATTCCTCATATAGATGGTTGAATATGAATAAGATCAAAGTATTATTTTCCTTCCCAGTCAACTGTAATTTTATTGATCCTGGGCATATAGGTGTTTAAGCATCGGTAAGCCTGGATTTTATTATTCCCTGAGGACAGCAGAATCACTGAGTTACAGACCTTGGGTGGTGGGCTGGGGGACCTAAAGACTATTCTCTGCAAATGTTCGTTTTCGAAACACTATGTTTCATAGCTGGGCTGCTTCTTGGTTCATATTTTGATTATATAAATCATTTTCATGATCTACTCAGGGATAACATCATAAGTCACTTGTCGAATTAAGAATGAATTAAGGTGTGTACTTTTTTTTTTCCCCAAAAAGGAATATTTTTAAGTCTCAAGTGTAGAGCAGAATGTATTGGCCAGAGGAATACATAAAAGTTCTTCCTACGTGGCTTACTAAAGATAATTTGAGAAGGGCTAGATTAATATTGTTTTATTTGGAAGGGTTATAAAAAGAAGGAACAGATTCCCCACCCTATCCCAATCTAATCTCAAATTATTCAGCTGGAACTTTGTATATATAATCCCCAATAAAAGAGAAATTCTAGGCCTGGAATATTTTACCAAGATGTTTGTTGGTTACCGAAGCTGTACACTTAAGTAGATTGAGAAGTGTTCACTTTTTCCAGACTGCGTCATACTTTTCCTTGAAATACTGGATATACATCAGAGGGCGCTCAAGCCAACACTGTTTGCTTAAGTGGCAAACCTTAGCTAATCCAATGCAGTATTTAATTGATATGTCTCCTATTTATGGAGAAACATGGAGAAAGTGACTAACAATGAATAGAAAGAGATGCATGGATGTTTTAAGCTAACTTCAGTGTTAGACTATTGAAATCTGTACAAAGGACAAACCCTTAACAGTATTTTCTTGGCATTTTGAAATGACTTTAGTGGTTATGAGAGGAAATATTCTGCCAGAGCTTGCTGCTTTATTACCTTCTAGAAATCTGAAACTATCTAAGGAGTTTTTATTCACTAGCTCTGTATAGTACATAGGAAATATCTTATGTATGTAGGTTGGGAAGAGAAACTCTTATGTTTATGTACATTTTCTGACTTGATTCTCAGCAAGCTTGTAAAATAAGTAGTATTATTCCTTCTTTGCATCTTTGGACTCCTGGTCACTCAGGAACCCACAGGGGTTGAGGACTACCAGTTAGTGGAAGAGCTGATTCTAGAGCCCAGGTCTCTTGATTCTGACTTTTTGGCTATACAGTAAGTCCTCATTTAAAGTCATCAATAGGTTCTTGGAAAATGCTATTTTAAATGAAACAACTTATAATGAAGCCAATTTGACCATAGGCTGATTGATATAAACAAGAGTTAAGTTCCTATAGCATATTTCTGGTCACAAAAAAAATCACCAAACTTCTAAATAAAGACTAAAACACTTCTAATATTAAACACTGAAATAAATGTGAGCTATATATACATTTAAGAAAGATGAAGAAAAACAAGTAAGGTCATTATTTTCCAATTCACTTCTTTCAGTTCAGGGTCTTGAGTGGCCAGAGCCTATAAGGCAGTTCAGGGCTCCAGGTGGGAGCCAGCTCTGGACAGGATGCCCTTCCATTGCAGGACACACACTCACTCACTCACTCACTCACTCACTCACTCACTCACTGAGACTGGAACAATTTAGACATACCAGTTAATCTAATGTGCACATCTTTGAGATGTTGGAAGAAATCAGAGTACCCGGAGAAAACCTATGCATAGGGAGAATGTGCAAACTCCACACAGACAATGGACCTGTCTGGGAATCAATTTTTTTTTTCCTCGTTACTGTTAAAATGACGTTGAATGAAACAACGTTATTTGAGGACCTGCTGTACACTGAAGCATCCTCTCTCGGTTGTGGAAATCCAATCAAAGAGAAATGAAGTGGCTAAGATCCTACCAGATCCTGCTCCGAAGCCTTCGCGCTGCAAGGTCTGGCCCTGTCCCCCAGCCCGTCCCCGAAAGTGCACTGAAGCCAAGTGTAGGATGTCCTTTGTGTGAGTGAGCAGTGATGCATTATTGGGTTTTGTTCTCTTGAATAGCTATTCTTTGCTGGTTGGATTTGTAGTTATTCTTGTATCCTTTTAAGGGCAATATAATTATTACATTCTTTGCCTTTCGCATGCATTAAAGTAGCTGCTCATCTTTGGAATTGGATGTTGAATTGTTCCTCTATCTCACGCATGGAGCTTACAAAATGCTGACAGTTGCTGTAGAAACGGTATCCGGCAGCTGTGACATAGTTGGAGCTTGTGCACCCAAAAAATTCCTTTGTAGGCCTTAACGAATTAACATTTTAAAAGGTGCTCATTGTATACTGGGTAGTTTATAAGAATAAAAAACAGCTGGTATTTTATTTGCTACCTGACAGACTATAAAAGGATTCTTCTGGTTCTGAAAAAAACACTAAAGCACCTGGTGAATTTTTGCAAGTAAAATAAGTTTCTCCCTAGGAAATAGCAAACACCTATCATCCTATAGCTTTTAAGTATAGTTGATACTTAGCCAGTTGGGACTACACACCCTAAGCTCTGCTTAGTTTTTGGAATAAGCAGTCATGTTTGATAATTTAGAAACAGACAGCAGGATTACAATTCTGAGACTTTGCTTTGATTTTTTTCCCCCTCGACAGACGATACAAAACCAAATGGGAGAAAAGTTGTGGGCGATGTGGCATACAGTGAGGCCAAAGAGAGGGCAGGCTTCATCACTCCTGTTCCTGGTGGCGTTGGGCCCATGACAGTGGCAATGCTAATGCAGGTGTGTAATAGTTCTAAGAAACTGATAGAATTCAAGTAGAAATGCCATAAAACCTGTACAGAAGCTTTTAATATGAATCTGTTGGGAAAAAAAAAAAAGCATGGAAAACAAATAAAATCGGTCATATTAGTAGAGGAAAGTAGGGGAGGCACAATTCTGATTTACTTTGGAATATGAAAACTTGAGGAAAAGAGAAGTGCAAACACACTGACTTTGCTAGGTATGTTTTGGCTTTTAACACACACCAGCTAATATAGGGAGATGCAAGCAGCCCAGGGCATTTTGAGTGCCTGTATACCCTTGCCTAGAATTAAAGCATGTTTATAAGTAGATCATAAAGCTGTTCATTTTGTGATTGAACTTGCGTGACCCAGGATTAAGAATTGAGGTAGAGTTTATATTATTAACCTCTTTAAGTTCCATTTATGTCATTTTGTTTAGAGCACAGTAGAGAGTGCAAATCGTTTCCTGGAGAAATTTAAGCCAGGAAAGTGGCTGATTCAGTATAACCACCTTAACCTCAAGACACCTGTTCCAAGGTAAAAATAAAACTGTACTGGTTTAAAACTTTGTGGGTCATTGGTTTGTAGCCAAGGCTATATGTATGCCCATCTGAAAGCACCATCTGTGGTTGGGGTGGGCCATTCCCGTGATGGGATTAATTCAGTGAATCAACACTGACATCTTTTCTGTATTTCTTTTAAGTGACATTGATATATCACGATCCTGCAAGCCAAAGCCCATTCGTAACCTGGCTCGAGAAATTGGTCTGTTCTCTGAAGAGGTAGAATCTTATGGTGAAACAAAGGCCAAAGTCCTGCTGTCTGTGCTGGAACGCCTGAAGCAGCAGCCCGATGGGAAATACGTAGTGGTGACTGGGTATGGTTTTTATTCATTTGCCCATTAAATCTGCCTGTTAACCCTGATTGTTTTTACCAGCAGTTGTTGCATATATATGAGGAGGTTCCTTTAATTTGATCCTTACCTGTTCTCACAGGTATTTTTAACTAATTTGATCCGTGGTGCCACCCCGTGAGTTAAGAGTGGATTATAACCTTTCAAAGATGAAAAAATTTGTTGTTATTCATCTAGTAAGTGGAAAAGTTGGGTCTTAAAACCTAGTCTTCAAATGGAATTGCTTTTTTTAACCCCAAACTTATTAATTCAGTACATCTATTGAACATTCATTTTTATTGTGTGGAAAAGTTACATATAAAAGCTAGATTTTCAGACTAAATTGAGAAATTTAAATCATAACAGTATCTTTCTACAAGATAAAGTATATTTGCTCCTTATAGTTTGAAGAACTAAAACACATCAATGTTTTTTTAATTTAAAACTTGGGAGAAGTTACAATTAAGACTCTTGAAAAAGATCCTTTTCAGGTCTTCTGATTAAGAAGTCATTATTCTGAATAAGAGTCATTCTTTAGGATCTGTTAGGTCTGAAGTAGCAATTCAAATCAATTTAATTCCCATAAATTTAATCTTCTTCTTTTGCTTTCATCTTGAAGAATAACTCCAACACCCCTGGGAGAAGGGAAAAGCACGACCACAATTGGGCTGGTGCAAGCCCTTGGCGCCCACCTCCATCAGAATGTCTTTGCATGTGTACGACAGCCTTCTCAGGGCCCCACCTTTGGAATAAAAGGTATCGGTAGGACTAGATCTTGGGTGGCCAGAGGGTACCTGCCTCTCCTTCAGTCCTCCCTGGCCCACTTGACCCATGAATGTTTATGGGGTCTTCAGCTTATTTAGACACTAGGAATGTCTTTCTCACAACCCCCTATCATGATGCTTTCAGTGGAGGCTTTCATTAGATCACCCCAGCTCCTGCTGTCCCTGTTTGACATTGCACAGGGATTCCTGGAATGGATAATATGTGGGCAGAGATGCTTTTATAGGACTAATAGTCAACAGTACTAATAAAGGTAATCATAACTGCCAATCACCATGTTGACTTTGTAGAGATACAGACAAATCCTACAGATGTTTCACCCCATGGGAATAAGAAGCCATACCCTTATAGAGTATATGTTTTATACCAGGTTTTGTGTAAAGCAGTTTATGCATATTATTTTTATTTCCTAATATAATATGGTATTATCTACATTTTACAATAGCAGCAACTGGGACCTTAGAGGCAACTGAGTCAAAGGCACTATTATTACCACAATGGGTCCCCTTGTCTATTTCAGTCTCTAAGACAACACTGTTTCTTCTGATTGTATGAATACATGGTTAGTAATCATACTTCATATTCTGATTGTATGAATACATGGTTAGTAATCATACTTCATATTCAGTTTTTGATAGCTACAGTATTGCAAACATGATGTTCTTTTAATTAAAATTATTTTTTACTAATTATAGTAGGTTCTTAGAGTTAGCTGTCTCATTTGCTTAGTGATAGGGTATCACATATTCTGCTTGTTCTAGTGATTACTACAAATGTTAACTTGGGGTACACCTTTGTGCTTCTTCTATCGTTGTGATATATTTCATAAGTGTGCTGACTTAGTTCTTCTGCTTTTGAGCTTAACAGTCCCTTTTCAGCGTCAGAATGAGCCTTTTCCCTTATTCTGCTTATTGAACCCAATATCTTCCTTTTCCTCATATCACAGTTTGCCCCATTTTCATTGCATGGTCTCTGCCTCAAAAAAACAAAACCTAAAATCTATAGCTCAAATGGATATTTATCTCGCTGATAACCTGAAGGCCTGGATATTTTTGACTGGCCTCTTGTTAATAATCCAAATGGGTCAGCAAAAATCTAACTGTTAAGCTGCTTGTTTTCTAACATATGTCTCCTATTTAAGAAGACTTGCAGTCTGTGCTTGTTTGGTGTGTTTTAAATATTCCTTTTCTAAAATACTTAGTAGCGTTTATGAGAGTATTGAAATTGAACTAGTTTGCCTTTATGTAACTGTACGCTGGGTCTTTTTAACAGATGTTAGGAATCATGGGGAACCTGTTTCTAAAGATAATGAGTAGGTATGTATGTGTTCATGGTTTTGTCAGTTACACTCAGACTTCAGTTGAGAGGCTGTCCAACATGAGCAAGATTAAATGCTTTAGCTTGGCAAGAGAAAATTAGGAAACACTTGATCAAATCTGTCCAAATGGTTGTAAACAGTAAATAAATAAAGATGCATAGCAGTTACAGAATCCATTTTGCTTTTATTTGACTTCCACATCTCTTTGTGGAGAAGTATGCTTAACACGAGTCTCACCTTGACTTGTCCTCTAGGTGGTGCTGCAGGTGGTGGCTACTCTCAGGTCATTCCTATGGAAGAGGTAAATAGCCCTGGAATTATTTGAATCAGACCCTTTAATATAGCTTTTCCTTCCAGAGATTAAGTTTTATCATAGAGGTCTTAGTGGACAAATGACCTCTTTCTCAGCAGCAGTGACGGACGCTTAAGGGAAAAACCTCTTAATTTGCAAACTTGTGAGACAGCTTAGTTTTTTGACATGACAAAGACTTGAAGTCTGGCTTTCAGTGGGAATAATAATTTTAAGCAGGTGATCAAATAAAGCATGAGATTGAGAAGAACCAACATGGAGTAACTTCAGAGTAATAACTCCAGAAATAGGAAACATGTACAGGCATAGAGTTGGCTTGCTCCATGGTACTTCTTCACTGTTCGAAGGACGTGAGTGTCCTCAATAATCCACTGTTGCTGTTGCTCATGGTGGTGTGGTGTCTGTGGTTACTGGACATGTCACTTAGGGAGAACCACAATTTCCTCTGAGGACAGATAGGCATTCATTTACGTTTTCCAGATCTGCCTGTCTGGGTGTTTGTCCACCGGCTGTGCTGCCCGCATTTTTACATTGACTTTAACATAGGAATTGATATGGTTGCAATAGAACGAGTGTTGGAAAGACGCAGAGAAGTTGGAAGACTGATGTGGCTTCTACTCTTTTGTAGTTTAATCTCCACCTCACTGGTGACATCCACGCCATCACTGCAGCTAATAACCTCGTTGCCGCGGCCATTGATGCCCGGATGTTCCATGAACTGACCCAGACTGACAAGGTATGGTGTTGAGGCCCCATGGGCACTTTCGAAAAAGTTGAAGCACCCAAATTAATGTTGATCCCTCAAGCACCGATGATGTACATAGCAAGGCAGTGGGGTTCCTCTTGTTTATAAGACCTTTTCCTTTTTTCTTTAAGGCTCTCTTTAATCGTTTGGTACCATCAATAAATGGAGTGAGAAAGTTCTCTGACATCCAAATACGAAGGTTACGGGTAAGCTTTTCCCTTCTTCAGTTTTGTTTTTGTATGAAATTGGGTGATAAATAAGAAGGTAAAAATCTCCTTAGAGTAGCCTATTTCAGATCAAGTTACATCCATAACCATAGTCTTAAGGTTATGATATACATAACAAAGATTGGCGGTAGAGATTATTTCTCATTTATCTATAAATCACAAGTGGTTGGTCCCGGAATAAATAGAGCACCACAGTCTGCCCTCAGCTAAGACATTTCCTTTATAGCATGAACAGGAGTTAGGATGCCAGCATGGCAGCTTTTGGACTTTGAATCCCTGCTCTTCCCAGCACAGAGTGGTTACTTCTATATTTAATTTGAATTTTTATAAAAAAAAAACTTGTAGTCAGTAAACATACACTATACCATATGATTCAGAAATCTCACTGCTAGGTATTTATCCAAGAGAAATGCAAACTTGTATTCATACAAAAACATGAATGTTTTTAGCAGCTCTATCAATAATCTCCAAAATTGGGAACAACCCAAATGTCCTTCAGTGGATAAATGGATAAGCAAACTGGAACATCCATACAATAAAAAGGAATGAACTGTAACATTCCTTGTATATGTAGTATTGACAATAGTTCTATTTACTTTTCATTTTTACAACTTTATATTTTGATGCTGCAGGAATAATACATGAAGCTCCACCTTACCCAGATGCATGGTTTACATTTTGCTCTATTTGCTTTACAACTCTGTTCGTATTTAGAATTGTACTTTAATTCTTCCTGGACTTTAGAAAAAGTGACTTTTACACAGTGTGGTATTCCTTAGCTTATTTTGTTTTCACCCTCCCCCCCAAAAAATCCTATGCATCAGATAGGTCAACTATTATCCGACTTATAAAAGAGTTGGGTTCTTCAAGGCAGCAAATTACCATGGAAAGAGCCAGCAACTTCTAATCTTGCCTTTGCTAATGGAACTTATCTGTCAGGTGTGGGGAGGTGCTAGACTCAATGTTCAAATGATCCTTTAAAGAGCTCTAGGATTGGAAATCAAGGAACTTGTCCAGGGCCTCAGTACTCTTCACAGAGTTGGACTTAGAACCTCAGTCTCCTGTTTCCTGGGTCCCCAGGCATTCCCTTTCACACAGTGTTAAAGCAGTCTGCCCCTTGGGTGCTCAGTCACGAGCAGGTTGTCAGACAGTAGATTCTCAGCCTTGTGACTGGAGCTTTGCTGCCTTTTGTACAGTGTCATGTCCTAGGCTTGTGAGGCCTCCTGTTTGACAAACCAGTGAGCACCAGCTCTGAAAACACATCTGAGGTTTTAAAACAAAGCCCTCATAGCCCAAGAAAGAAACTATGGGAAGAGTAGGGCTTTCTGGAGCCCACCCAGATCTACCATGAGTTAGAAAAAAGGAGAATGCATTATATAAGCATTTTCCATTTTAGGATGTGATCCATGTACATATTGTAAATAAATAAAATTTCCAAGTTCTGTGGGGAAGAAGAGACAAACTCTCTTTGTGCCTTTTGGAATAGCAAGAAGGCAGTGAAAGTATGATGTTGCATAAAAGGCATGTACAAGTGATTTACATTGATTTTTATTGATTGATACTTATTTTTGCCCTTCCTAATATTTCATTGGAATTGGGCTTCTTAATTGTCTGATTGAAAAAGCTTTGCTCTTTGCTTTTCCTTTCAATATGTTTGGGTTTGGTGATTAGGTACAACACTTCTTGGTCACTGCTTATTTAGCGCTGGGCTTAAGGAAGTGCCTCTGGTGAGGGGTTGGAGGGACAAACATGTTAATACCTTTGTACACAAGTCAGTCGGAAATAAAGGTTTAGCAGAAGGGATCATAGTTTTCCTTTCTGAATTCAACATGGTTTATATTTCTTAGAGAGGACCTTATCTGGGGATAGGGAATCAAAAAATATTTTTTAGATTTATTATGCTTTTGTTCATTTTGTCTTATTTTATGTTTTAATTTTCTTCCCTCTTCAGAGGCTAGGCATTGAAAAGACTGATCCTACCACACTGACAGATGAAGAGATAAACAGATTTGCAAGATTGGATATCGATCCAGAAACCATAACTTGGCAAAGAGGTATCAGAGCCATATACACACCCCATTTGCTTTGGTTATACAGCACACCCCACGCCTTTTGTGGGAGTTGTTGAAAAATGTAAGGTCTAGAAGCTTGTGTATTGGTGTTTTAATCAGACTTCCTTTTGTTGGGTTAGTTGGACATTTGCTGGCTATTCAGTGTTGATTGGAGTGAGGGTAGTTTCAAGGAAGTTCATGCATAAACCAAATATAACATTTTGCAAGTTTCATTTTATGCAAAAAGTTTTAGTGTCGTGAAGTAGAGAAATTATGTTTAATTACTTCTTGAATCATGTTGCCCTTTATTCTCAGAACTCTTATCTGGCATAAGTGACTTGATTTTTCGTGAAGCTCTCTAGCTTGCCTACTCATTTTTACCTCATTTTATGCAATTCACTTGTAACAAAGTAGGTAGCCTTCAAGGTTTAAACACTTGGCAGTTTAGTGAGTGAGTTGCCTAACTTCACTGCTATATCTTACTTTTCTCTATGTACAACTAGCCCAGCCCAGCTTAGAGTTTTTTGTACCAACAGTGCATCCATCTATCCTGTATCACTGCCGAGAAGGAATTTTCATTCAGTTGAGCAGAATGCAGCTAATGGCCAATTTATTGACTGTATTTGTGATTTTCATTGGTTCAGCAACTGCTGCTAGCTAATAGCGTTTTTAAGACGATTCTCTTAATATATAAAACCATATAGATATTTCTCTTCTTTTGCTTCAGTAGCTTTAGACAGATGTATAGTATTTTATGAGGAATAAGCTAAAGATCTGTTTTGAAAATTTAGTATCTCATTCACTTTTCCTTTGCTTTATGTCTAATTCATGCTTTCTAAGAAGAAGCAAACAAGAAAAAAAGTGAATCATACCTATTGACTGGCTATTTGTACAGAGAAATTAGATACAAGGAACTTGACACTGTATTTTTTGAAAAGTAAGGGTAGGCTTCAACAATACATTATATCCTTTGCTTATCAAGTGAGAGGGTGTGTGTTTGTGTGTCTTCCTCTGAGTGCTATTTAAATTATTACAGTCTTTATGGAAAATAATTTGGCATGTTATCAAGTGCCTTAAAAATGCCTCTCCTCTTTGACTCATTTGGAGTGTAGCCGGTGTGTAGTTCATTTTGTGTTTTGTAGTTATTTTTTGGCACATAAAAAAACAAAATTGGGAATGCACTAAAATGTTAACAGTAATTAGTCCTGAGGTAGAATTCAGATTGGTTAGTTGGTTGATCTTTGCCATGTTTTCCAAGAGTATACAATTGGATAGATTGTATACTGTTTTCTTCTAAGTGTGCTGAAAGAAAGAACAGGTCTGTAGCCCAGCATGCTTCAAAAGGCATTTGCCTGACCCTGCATTTATGACTTTTGTATTTCTCAGTAAGGTCAGTGAGTCATCCCACAGAACACCACCACAAACCTCGGCTTTTTGAAAAACTATGGCCTGCTCTGTTTTTCTGCTAATATCAAATATGCGTTAAAATAGATTCCAGATTTCTAGTTAATTGTTTGAATTCTCTAGACAGAATAAAACCAAGTCACTCCCTACTCTTTTCTTTTAAAATAATTTCTGCACATTTATAATAAATGAACATCATTTCTTAACTCAAACCCATTTCTAGCTTTGCCATCAGTTTTGAAATCAAATATTAATAGACAGACATTAAGTTAGACTGGCTGCTTTAAAACTTGGCTGGTTTCTTTACTTTTATGGCCTTTTTACTAAACATTATTCTGTATTTTCCCTTTGTACTACAGTGTTGGATACCAATGATCGATTCCTGAGGAAAATCACAATTGGACAGGCTCCAACGGAGAAAGGGTACACACGGACGGTAACTATTTGTTCCTTTCTAAGTAAATTAGTTCAGATGAACCAGATCTTTGCTCCTTCTGTCCTCCTCCATCCTCTCTCATCCAACTGATACTGCCAGGTGTTGTTCTGCCTTCTCCCTTTTAAAATGGAAGTGAGTAGGTGTGGTACTGAGCACTCCTGACAGCTTTTGCGGTAAATCCCATGTGTCACCTGTATGTTTTCACCCAGCATTTTTTCCTGGGGGTGGAGATCCCCAAGTGAAAATCCTTGCACACAAATTGATTTAAATCGCTTCTTTTCTGTGGCCATTTTGCAGTATGTGTCTTTAGTGTTAAGAGGCTCTGTTTTGTGTCTTCTATATGTTACAGAAACCATACTACAAGATTACAAGCTTCCTTCACAGGGATTGTTGGTCCTACTAGAATGTTTATTTTCAAAAATCAACTACTCAAGATCTTGGAATAGTTCATTACAAATTTTTCCTATTGGAGGGTTATTTTCATGAAGTTCTTTGTGTACTATTCTGTTATTCTATCCATTTAAATTATTTTTTTTAAGATGCGGATGCCAACATGGATTACTTTTGCAATTCACATTTCTTGTTTAACTAAGTTTTCCCTGTTGTGTCTTTTTCCTTCCAACAGGCCCAGTTTGATATCTCTGTAGCCAGTGAAATCATGGCTGTCCTGGCTCTCACCAGTTCCCTAGAAGACATGAGAGAGAGATTGAGCAAAATGGTGGTAGCATCGAGCAAGAAAGGGGAGCCCATCAGTGCCGAAGATCTGGTGGGTACCCAGGCGCTCCAGGCTTGGTGATGCATCTGCACACCCATTGTCCTAGCTTTTCTCAGCAGTTACTGATAGCAAAAGTTATGCTGTAATTAACTAATAAATTCCATAAGAATTTGCTGCTTACAAAATAATTATGAAATTTATAAAAAGTACTTTATAATGAGTAACAGATGGTATGCTCTAGTAATAGACCATGGATTTTAGATGGTTTGAGCAATGACTTCAACCTGTGAATATTCCCCAGAGTGGGTATATGGCTTCAATTTGCAGAGGACATCAAGAGTCCATGTGAGGCCTTTAGTAGTTGGGCTTGGAGTCACACCCTGGCTTCTCCCCATGAGGTCTCCCTGCCCAGAGGCTTCTTGTCATGAGATTTGTTGGCCGCCATGTCCAAGCTGATAACCACGTTGGGACTAACTCATTGGGCAGTTATCTGATAGTCCTACTAGGCTAGTTCTGTACTTACGAGTTATTTCCAAACTGTCTGCAAAATAATATGAGGTTTGAAATGCAATAATCTTACAGATTAATTTTTTAAAAGCCTACTTGTGTTGACATACACCAAAATGATTGTATGTGATTACGATCATTTCGTCAGATGAATTCAGAAAAGGGAGAAAATACTAATATCCTATTTTCACAGTTAATATGTATAAAAAGGGAAATTGTTTTAAAAATTTACACTTAAAGCCGAAACTTAGAAACTCATTAATATTGACTATAAGTGGGATCCATAGTTTTATCTTTGTTACCAATTTGTTCAGCTATGGTTGGGTAGCTTAGAAGAGGGACCCAATGTTTAAGAGTTGGTATTGAATTCCTGGGTAAATTGTTAGTTTCAGCTCTGAGAAACACATTGAATTTGGTCTATAGCGATTTCCGGCCAGACACCAAATTACAGATAATTCAGTATTATAAGAACTAGCATTTCCGTGCTGTAAACTATTTTAAAATGGATTCCCCTCACCCATAAGAAACAGAGCTTGATTGAGATGCTTGTTTCCAAAATTACATATATTTCCAAAAATTACATGTGAATGTCATTTTCATTCTCTCCTTTTTCCTGCTTAAAATAACTGGTAACCTCTGAGTATATATCCAGAAAAAAATAAATAGTCTAAAAGTTCAGGTAAAAGTACTAATTGGTCCAAGATGGCTAAATAAGGAAGACCTAAGAATGTTGAATTTTGGTTTCAAAGGGTTGGTTTATTGGTAGGAATTGATGTTTCATGCCTTTGTTTTGTAGGGAGTGAGTGGTGCGTTGACGGTGCTTATGAAAGATGCAATCAAGCCCAATCTCATGCAGACCTTAGAGGTGAGCAGAGCGACTCCTGCCTTCCCTGAATTTGTTTTCTGTGTTCACAATTTTCTTGGAGAGTCACAGACCTTCTCTACCCGCTCATCTCTTTCTTCCCATTTTTTTTTATAGTTGTGATTAGGTCATTGCTGATGTAAAAGAGGCAGCTTCGTATTTAATACTTTGGGAACTCTTTTTCTTTTGGAGTCCAACTAACTTTCATCTCCTTGACTGTGTGATTCCATTTCAAAGCAGTTTTGGCAGCTTCACTCATGCTGTCTTGATTTCCACAGGGCACTCCAGTATTTGTTCATGCTGGACCGTTTGCCAACATTGCACATGGGAATTCCTCTACCATTGCAGACCGGATTGCACTCAAGCTTGTTGGCCCTGAAGGGTTTGTAGGTGAATATTTTTGCAAAATCAGTGCATAAACAGTGTTTGTTTGTTTGTTTGTTTGTTTGTTTGTTTGTTTGTTTAACATCAAGGATATTGGGGAGGCATTTTACCGTTGCTTTTCTTCTTACTTACAGTGACTGAAGCAGGATTTGGAGCAGACATTGGAATGGAAAAGTTTTTTAACATCAAATGCCGGTATTCTGGTCTCCGCCCTCACGCAGTGGTGCTTGTTGCCACTGTCAGGGCTCTTAAAATGCATGGAGGCGGCCCCACGGTGAGGATCAATAGCTGGAAGAGTCCGATTGTCAGGAATGTTTTAAAGACTAAAGGAAAGCTGGACGACTTGTGCCTATTTCTTCATTAAGTTGCTCTTATCCTCATAATTAATAGAGTGCCAAAAGCAAAGGATGTTCAGACAGTTCTTATGCTGGCCGCCTTATCACTCTTAGGCACTACCAGCTCTCAGCATTTTAAGATGGCTGAAATCGGCTTCACGGCCTACCTTTCTGAGGAGAACATCTGATTAGATCTAAACCCCTCCAAGGACTTGTGCTTGCTCTACACACAAAATCTCCTTTATTTTCACACTGGTTCTTTTAAAATCTCAGTCCTATTTTCCCTCTAAATAGTGACACTGGCAACTGGCCAGCCAAACCATTTAGCTGAGACAGAGGTCAGCCCCTTCATGAGAGTTGCATGCTGGTTGGGACCACTAACAGCCTGGAGTGGGAGGGAGGAGGAGAACGGTAGATATGCTCAGGACTGCCTCTGGGTAATAGAAACAGAGGTTAGGACTGGCTTGTGTTCATCTCGAACCTGAACTTTGTGTTTTCCTGCATCCCTATTGGTTAGCAGTTTCACTTTTTAATCCTGTCATTTTAGCACCTTTTCTTCAGCGCCTGCATGTGAAAACATAGTGCTAGTTTTCAGAAATTACTTAAGGAAGTGTTAAAATTTCTGTCCTCCTTGAGCTGGCTGTGTAACTTGGGAAATAAGACCTCCCTCACCTACAGAACAAAATCAATATTTTTTAGTATAGTGATAAAGGTTTTTCCTAATATAGCAGTTCTCAAGCGTTTTAGTCTCAGAACTTCTTTACCCTCTTAAAAATGATTGAGGGCCTGAACTCTTATTTAGGTGAGTTACATTTATTGACATTTAACTATATTAAGTATTAAAACTGAGTTAACATAAATGACCATTTTTAAATGAAAAGTCACTACATTTCCCAAAACAAAATTTAGACATTGTACATTTTTCAGATCTCTTCAGTATCTGGCTTAATTGAAGACCGCTGGATTCTCATCTTCTTCATTTGATCTGCTGTGATATTCCATGTCACATAATCTTGGAAAAGTCCATTGTACATTCAGAAAGAATGAGAGTAGAAAGAGCCATAATATCTTAGAATTATTATGAAAACCGTCTTGACCTTGTGGACCCCATGAAAAGATTAGGTCTGCAGGCCTCACTGTGAGAACCACGGCCATGACACAACCCCAGCACACCCTCTCCAGTCTTACTTGCCCTTAAGGTACCAAAAGCACTTCTAAGCCAGGATGCCCCTTTCTGCTAGGAGTGCAGGATGGACTCTCTTTTTCTTCCTAATCACAACCAACATTTCTCTCTTGTACCCCCTCTCTCACCCTCACACCATTGCACCTCCTTTCCTTCTTTCTACTTGATCTCATGGTCTGAAAAAAAATACCAGGCACTTGAGAGGAGGGCTTTGCACACACACAGCTCTGTCAAGGAACCAAACCTGCTGCTCGCATTACCTCACAGAGCTACATGTAAGGCCGAGAACGAGGTAGCTCAGATCCCTGCTTCCAGCCCTGCCTGTCTGTGGCCCCTTTTGGAGCTGGAGCATCATAGTCTCTTTAAGGAACGGGAGCAGACCAAGCTGAAAAGCTGAAGGTTTCTTAATCTGTGCATTGCCCACAGTGGGGTCCCTTCACCTCCATGCTCATCCCTGGGGATGCAGCAGGGCCAAGCCACCAGGAACCTTTGTTACAGTGAACTTAACTGCTTAAGTATTTTGACACCTTTAAATATGCTGTGATAGAGGAAGAGAATCTATGTGTTGTTTCTCTCTTGTTTGTATTCTCATGTACCGCAGCTCAGCTCCACAGGGCATGGGTTGGCTCTTTGGACCAGCTCATGATCCTATAGCAGGGCTTATCACAGATTCCATCCGCAGACATTTCAAGGTGGCCTTTGCAAGGCTGACAGCTGCCTTTTTCCCTACGCTCACCTTCACTTCC
The DNA here is from genome assembly GCF_902729225.1 of Pteropus medius. NCBI lineage: Eukaryota > Metazoa > Chordata > Mammalia > Chiroptera > Pteropodidae > Pteropus > Pteropus medius. The sequence continues at coordinate 212,643 of NW_024346065.1, forward strand.
ACACCTAGTGCCATGTGCATCACTCACTGAGGTTTTTGTCCCTGCCCAGAACATGGCCTCCCCTCCCCGCCCTCATGGATCTGTCCTTTCTCACTTTCTTAGTTCAGGCCACAAAGGCCCCCACTCTATCAAAGCAGTCATTTGTGTTTTGTCTTAGGATTGCTCATAGGCCCAAAATCCTTATGGCAGGAAACAACTTTATACTGCTGTATATCCCCCAAGCATGCAGTTTCTGACCTTTTAAACATGGCAAGCACCACTGTAAGTTAATACCTAATTGTAAGTAGAAAATGCCTCTGACTTTGCTTCCTTTCCTTCCAGGTTACTGCTGGACTGCCTCTTCCCAAGGCTTACATAGAGGAGGTAACTTCAATCATTTCTAATCACTTGACCTAGAAAGCACCTCACCCTGAATCAGCGTTTCTCAACCCAGCTCATCTGAAAAGGAGTGGGGATATTGCTGTGACTCGGGGTGCCCCTGGTAGCAGGGATGCTAAAAGGCCTGCAGTGTGCTGATGAATTGCATTAAATGAAATTGGGAACAAGAGCCTCATGAAACAGAATTACCTCACGTAGGATGTCAGTAAAACCACTGCCCTAGATTGATGATGCGTTTTCAACTGGCAGTAATTTTGCCCCCAGGGGACATTTGACAATGTCTAGAGACATTTTTGATTGTTATGACTCTTGGGAGTGCTACTGGCGTCTAATGGATAGAGGCCAGGTATACTGCTAAACATCGTACAGTGCACAGGGCACCCCCAACTACAAGGAATGATTTGACCCTCTTGTCAGTAGTAGTGAGGCTGAGAAACCCTACAGTAGACTAATGGAAATTTCTTTGTCTTCCTTGTAGATTGGCTGGTTGATTCCCAAATGCCATTCAACCCAGAAACAAGTATAGGGATCTTTTTTGAAATGTCTTTTCCTCTGTAGATTTAAGTCCATATTAAAGGGCCAAGGTATAGTCAGCATCCTGGTTATTTTTCTAGGCAGAGTTTTCATAAGCTAATTTGGTTTATAGCATCAAGCAGGAGCTCGAGGAAGAATTGTGAGCTCAAACCTTTTCATATTCATATTATTTACCGTCAAAGAAACATCTCTAGAGCCAGTTTGGGGTGGTTCTGTGAGAGGCCCTCCTGTGAGATGGGAAGGTCAGCTGCTATCACTAATTCAATTTTTCTGCCTTTTTTGGAAGGTTTTAAATTATCAAGCAATATAGGGTCACTGTTCAGGCTCCAAGTGAAGTATTTCAAAAGCAGCTAGAAAAGAATTGTCGGTGCCTTGAGTTTGCCTGTCTTCTGAGTTATGATTTTCCTTTTATGGTCATTTGTCTGATTCACGCGTAGGAGGAGAATTCACAGTTCTGGCCCTCCTGCCACCCCACAGCCTTTCCTGTGTCTAATTAGAACGACTGCCCCTAACTGGCCCAGCTGGTATCTTCATTTTAGAAATTCTGTTTATTTAAAACTGTTCTCAATCAGTCATATATATTAATTAATTGGTTTTCATGTAACTAAAGGTAAAGAATTAGCAGTGCTTTTTAGAATAGCAACTGAATTGCTAATCTCGGTTTCCAATTATTAAAGGAAAAAGGCATAAATCATGTTTGTAAGAATCTCAGGTTTTCTTTAACAACCCATTTTCTGTTGTTTCATGTAATCTACAAACCAAGAGCTCTTACTGCTGGTTTTTGCTCACAATCTAGTGTATATATTTTTATAAATAAGACTAGTATATTTTTATTTTTAAAATATTTAATGTATTTTAAGCTTATAATAAAATATTCTTTAAAAAGTAAGCAATATAAAATATAAATATGATTTGAGTCTTCTTAACAGTTTAGTGACTGTTTCTCAACCTTTAAAAAAATCTCATGAACATACAACATGTATTTTTGCATTTGTCCATAAATGGAATTAAGCTCTCCATAGTTTTGTGACTTAGTACATCTTTGACAAGTTCCAGGTAATACAGATTATCTCATTTTTCATAACATCTCCATGATACATATTTATTGAGTGTATATATCATAATTCACTGGTCCAATCCCCTGTTGAAGAGGTTTGTGTTTTTGCAGTTTTCCAGTGCTGTAAGCAGTGCTGCAGTAAACATATTTGAAAGTATGTTTCCTTAATTGCTTTCTTTTAAATTTCATAGTATTTGGTTCTTAAAATTGACATTTGTTTCTTTCGGTTATCCCCAGTGGAGGTTCATGGTTGAGTTCGTTAAAATCTTTGACAGCATCACTGATTACTTCCTGTTTTCTGACAGTACTTATAGCATCTGTATAATGAGTGCTAGGCTCTATCTTCTGATGGAAGGGTCTGCGTAACACTAAGTAAAGTTAGTTTGTACCATTGTGCCATGTGAGTAAGTAAAATCTATAAACGCAAGGATTATAAACATTATTTAAGGGCATCTGGTTCCCTTCACACAGCAAATATGCCAGTAAGATATGGTGTGGTGATAGCGAATATGCCAGCTCTCATGTTTTCAGGACAGCCAGGACACAAGCACAGCTCCACTCCAGTGTTAACATAAAGGCTGGCACAGTGTTATGGGCTCCCTATCGCACACTCACTGTGGTGTGAGACCTGCATCAGGGGATCCACTATCAGCTTGTTCTGATCGTGAGTGGTTATTGGCTCAAGGAGACGGGTTCCCTTTTAAGAACAGCCCGCAACTATTTTCAGCTCTGCTCTCTGACCTCGCAGAGAGACCAGTACTTTTACTGTTGTTTTTCCAGAATTTGGAACTGGTTGAAAAAGGTTTCAGTAACTTGAGGAAACAAATCGAAAATGCCAGAACGTTTGGAGTTCCAGTAGTAGTGGCCGTGAATGCATTCAAGTAAGTACAATGTGTCAGAGTCAAGGGGGACTGTGGAAAATGGTCAGAAAAGCTTTTAGCTTTATTTTGGTTCCGTTACTGCTATTGGTTATTAAGCCTGTGCTTTAGGAGCCATAAGTGAGAGCCTGCGATATGACGGGCACCGCATATGTCACAGCGAACTCATCACCTCACTGGTGCACTGAGGGTCCACTGTTACATTTGGCTTCTACGAGTCTTCTTCTCTACTGGGTAAAATGGATAACACACAGACCTGAAGTTAAATGTTCTTTTTTGTCTCTAGAGGCCTTTTGAGCTAACAGAAGGCCATAGACCTACGGAGTTCCATTATTTCTCTGGGTCTGGTGGGATGCTGTCTTGACAAAGAGTTGAACGTATTGAGCTGGAAGTGTTCCTGCAAGAGAGAACTTGTGTGGGTTGTTTAGGTATTGTACTGCTGGTTTTGGTCTTGTTATAATGGCCTAACCACAGCAAAATGGAAAGCAAGATTTTTAAAAAGCGAGTACTTAATGATTCCTATGATGTGCCTGGAATGTTCTGAGTACTCTGCATGTGTTTACCATCTAAGCCTCATGACATCCCAATGAAATAAATGCTATGATTATTCCCATTTTACCCACATGGAAATCAAGGCACAACAAAGCTTAAGTAACTGGCCGAAAGTCACCTAGCTAGTAAATTGTGGAGCTAGGATTCAAACCCAAGGAGTGTCACTTGATTAGTGTTCAGTTATCAGCAGGTAACTCACATGGGTTTTAATGGCAAAAAGACAAGATTCTGTCTTCTTTAGCCATTGTCAATGCTTTAACATGAAGTGTTGCCTTTACAGGACAGATACGGAGGCCGAGCTAGACCTCGTCAGCCGCCTTGCCAAAGAACATGGGGCTTTTGATGCCGTCAAGTGCACTCACTGGGCAGAAGGGGGCAAGGGCGCCTTAGCCCTGGCTCGAGCCGTCCAGAGAGCAGCTCAGTCACCCAGCAGCTTCCAGCTCCTTTATGACCTCAAGGTAGGCTACTTGCTATGTGCCAAAAAAACAAAAACAAAAAACTAATAGCACAATGAGGTTTCGGTGTGGCTAACTCTGTTTAGGGCCCGTGTTTAGCAGTTTCAACCTTCTAGGTTTGATTCCCATGTAGGCGAGTTACACAACCAGAGCCTGGACCCTCAACTCCAGACAGCTTTCTTACTAATGCATGTTGCCGTGTACTTACAGAATAGAGGGTCCAGGAGGTTGGCTTACATCCTAACTTTTGGAAAAAATCACAGTACAGTCTCTCTCCTGGCAGGAGAAAGGGTTATATGTAGAACCAAGAGTATAATGCACTACAACCTTTAACCTAAGGCACCAACCATATTATGGCAAATTGGCAAAGGGCTACATCAAGCTCAGAAAAGTATTCTGACCCCATCCCAGTAAAGCAGTGTGCTCTTAAGCTTACTTCATAGTACAGGACTGCCTGAAGTTCAGAGGAGTCCTTAGATACAAAACCAAAGCACTCTGGCAGGCTTCAGCATTCTTTCCATCCCCAAAGAAACTGTATGATGTCTAGCCCAAGCAGAAGCCCTGCTTATTCTGCGCAAAATACAGTTAGTTCAGAGAAAAGTTGTTCATGTTATAGGGTTGCATTTTGTTTCTATTTCTCTGTTCGTGTATTTCACAATGTGAGTGGACATTCAGTAGTATACCCACAACTGGAAACTTCATTAGGAAGGAACATGGGATGGTTGTAGCTAATTCTGCTTGTATTCTCTAAGCTGGTTCTTGGCTTGGTTTTTAAAAAATAATCATAGACTTTCAAACATAGCCACAAAAAAGTAGGAAGAAACCAAGAAACCCTGTTACTCTTGAATTTTAACATTCTTTTGTTTCTCTTTGCCCCTTGCAGATATAATACACTGACAATTTACACTCCTATTGGCATGGACATTTTCCTATTGAGCTTTAGTGTTACAGACTGGTTCGAAAATCTGTTCAACCAATCATCTTTTTAGGAAATGCCGTGAACACAAATTTGCAAACAAATGCAAAGCATTTATAGGCACCCTCTCTAAGCCCCAGCTAACAGTGCCTACTGTTAGGAATCCCCTTGAAAGCAAGCGGGAGACCTGGAGGAAGTGGGATAATGAGGACTTTATAACCTATTTCCACTTGGAACTTTCTTTGCTCTGACAAACAAGAGGCTGTCACTTTTTGTCTTATTCAGCATCTGTTGGTCTTAAATCACCCCTCAACAAAGTACTTTTGCTTTAGAAGTTCTGGATGTGCCTTGGCATTTACAGAGCCTAATTATAAGATGCATATGAAAATAATCTCTTTATAAGCCATAATTGAATAGTCACTTCATCCGTACCCATTATGCAGAGCCCGTTCATAAATTATCACTGTTTAGTTTAAAAGGGAATTTTTATTTTTATAGATTATTCCTTTCAAAAAACAAAACTCACCTAATGTGTTCTCTTAGCCTTAGTTGCTAAGGAGTATAGAGTCAGATATATTGCTTAATTTTAGTAATTTGCTCATCCAAGTTACCCATTTCCTTTAGGCAATTTTTCTGTGCTGTTTGCTCTGAATCCTAGTGCCCTGAACTAAGCTCAGCAGCACTTAAGGAGCTAGGCCCCACTTTTCTGAAAGCTTTGCCCTGGCGGAAGCAGCCCTGTGGTGCACAGGCCCTCGCTAGTTAGACCACTGGCCTCTGTCCATTGCACTGTCTGCTTCAGGCACCATGGAGGGTGTATCCTTTCGTACCACGCCCAGTGCGTGTTGATCATATAAATCACCAGGTTGTCTTTTTAATACATAAATGATTTTTGTTTTTATAACTATTTGTAATAACAGCAATTAGCAATCAATATGTTGTGTTAAAGGCAGCATCTGCTTCTCATGTATAAACCAGGAGTTATATGGATAGATATTGGTTGTCTTATTTTATAAACAGTATCCCAGGTCTGCTTTGACAAGAGACTGCTCTCCAGTCCTAGAACATTACTTTTTGTTTATGAAGAAATATTATTCTGGAGTTGTCAACAGTATTATTTATGATGTACCTAGTGAGATCCTAAATATATACCCACATACACAGTAACTTTACTTCTTTGGGACATTTTCCACTTGTAAAATCTGAGGCTTGCTATTAAAAGAAACTGTCTCTAACCCAGGAAACCTCAAACTATTTGCAAATCTGTCTATATATAGAGAAACATCTTCAGGCCTTTCTGGGGACTCTGACATGGAATGCGCCCATGCCCCAGGTAAGTGTCCTCATGTGTATCCAGTCACAGTCTCTCCCTCTTTTTCCTGTCTGTTAGCTCCCAGTTGAGGATAAAATCAGGATCATTGCACAGAAGATCTATGGGGCAGATGACATTGAACTGCTCCCCGAAGCTCAGCACAAAGCAGAAGTCTACACAAAGCAGGTAGCTGTTCTGCATTGGTTTGTTCTTTCAACTGTTTATAAAGTGGGCCTTGCAGTCAGAATCCCAGACCTCTCCCAGCCCTTCTCTGGGCGGCAGCCTTTTCTCTCTTGAAGTACTGAGTTTGGATTAGGTGATCCAGTCCCAAGTTCTTCTCTACCCATAGGTGGTGTATGAGTGTGTGGAAAAGCCATGAGGAAATGTCTTACTAAAACATTGAGATCCCTCCTATCTGCACCAAACTATCATTTGTAGCCTCCTGTCTGCACCAAACTATCATTTGTAGCCTCCTGTCTGCACCAAATCATTTTTAATTGGTGATATAGATGAAAATAACATGCTCACTTGTGGAATACAGTTGTGAGTACTTACCTCCCTCACCCAATAGGTTCTTTCCCTTTTTTTAATCTATAATAACTAAGCTGGAGGGCAGTGAGGTAGAGATAGTTATAAAGTTTAGATGTTTCAAATAAATTGAAGGATCCATGTCATCCCAATGCCCAGATGTTCTTTGTTGTGGTGTCAGCTTTTCATTTGTCCTGCTTCTGTTCCCTTCTTCCCCCAGGGCTTTGGGAATCTGCCCATCTGCATGGCCAAAACACACTTGTCCTTGTCTCATGATCCAGAGCAGAAAGGTGCGCCCACAGGCTTTGTCCTGCCCATTCGTGACATCCGTGCCAGCGTTGGGGCTGGTTTTCTGTACCCCCTCGTAGGAACGGTAAGTGAGTGGTACAGGCAAAGAGAGTTGTGTGTTCATCTCTGTTTCTCATCTTAAATTGATTGCTGAAGGCATCAAGCAGATGCCAAATGAGCAGAGTTCATTGCTAAGGAGAAAGTTGGAGTCGGGCCGGTTATGGTTAAAATTCTTGTGCCGTGGACCATCTTGGTGTCAGTTCAAGGATGAGGCCGTGACTGCTTGTACTGAATGACAGTTCTGTTTCCAGTGACAGTATGACCTTGACTGAATCCAGAATGGGCCTAATTGATAGGCTGTGATAGTGCTTATATATATTCACAACTGACATTTACTGGGCGCCTTTCATAGATTAACTCAGTCCTCCCAATAGCCCTGTGAGGTAGGACAGAGGCTGTGCACCTCTTGGGTCTTCTTGAGAGGCCTAGAGCTTATGCCTGAAATTCAGGGAATTCATTGTTTTTGAGTAAAGAATTTCTCCCTTAAAATGTGAATGAACCCTATAGCTGTGAAAGGAGATGGCTTATTTACACTTCAAGATGAATTATCAAATGCCTTCTTATGGGTTTTATGCATATTAAAGGAGGAAAATTGCTAATAGGTAGAAGAATACTGAAGGACATAATTGCAGTTTGGACAGACTTTGTCCTGGGGTTAACATTGATCCCGTCCCAGGTTTCCCTGTTAGAGCATTCCTGTGTCCTATATCTGCAGGTTACACTTACCTGTGATACAGGATTGAAATATTAAACTAAGCCAATAGAAAAAGGAAACCAATAGATCTCCTTTTGGAGCTCTATTATTCTTTCAATATAGTAAGAAAGTAGTAGGAGGTGGCATTATAGATTTGAAAGTGTAGAACATTAAAGCCAAATTTCACCTCTGCCAATTTTGGCCAGGGGCAAGTTACTAAAGATGTGAGCCCTGCTCCTCTCAGTTCTCAGTGTGGGGCAGTATCATCACATAACAAGGGTGGTCAGACAAATGCCTGCAAACCAGCACCTCCTCAGCCACGCTGGCGAGCAGGAGGTTTAGCTTTGTTACAACATTCATTAGTTCTTGGGATTTGTAGAAATTCCCTTCTAATAGGAATGTTAAACCATTTACCCAGCACTTTGAATACTGCAGAAACTCTTTCTGGAGAAATTGTCAGCAGCTGCCAGCTGAAAGAGGAGTAGCTGCAGTCTGTACTGTCACTCAGGATGTGTGCGCGCAGAGGGGTGAAAGCAAAGCTAAGTGGTCAGGCCAATGGGAGTTTGCCTGCAGTTCAGAGAGAAATACAGCTTGCCCAGCGCAGGACGGTGTGCCATCTAGAGCAAACCTTCGCAGTAGGAGCCAGCTTGGACCAAGACATCTTCTCACGTAAACTGAATGTCCCAACAGTCACTATTCTCAGTACCTCCTAATTATTATTGTTTCCTGAACAGGACTTGGAGGATCTGGGTATTTTATGCATTAATTCAAGGTGTGGTGGCTTCTTTTTGGAGTTTTATATCTAAGTTCATATGTGTATGTCCCCATAACCTTATTTTTAGAAATTTTGTGATTATCAATATGACCAATGTTTCCAGTGTTTAGGGGAGAAAATTTCTCTTTGGGAAAGAGTAAAAATACTGAAAAATCCTAATCACCGTTTTAGGGACCATCCTTAGAATTTTCCACCAGCATGCTCGTTCATGCGTGTCTGTGTCAGTGGGCGCAGGTACTTTATAATGTCATCTTCAGGCTTTTCCACTAGGTCTGAGGACCCCTCCTGTCCTTTCCCCTCCTTTCCCCACATCCAGCAGTTGCTCATCTCTTTCGTGACATCAGATCTCTATAGTATGTTCTGGGGAGTAGTGATTGGCACTCACATGTCAGAATTAGGTTTTCTAAAGTGTAGATGTTTTGTGTTACAGAAGGTGACTCATTCTTTTCTATGACATTTTTATAGTTAAGTTGTAGAAGTTCAGCTTAAAGTCTTTTCCTGTCTGGATCTAATTTGGAAGTTGTATATTCATTATACAGGACATTGTTGCAGGTAAAATTCACTTACAAGCCTATGAATTTACATCTAAGTTATGTCAAAGCCAAGCCTTTAGAAAAGAAGAAAGTGCAAATATGATCCATAAACATTACAAATTCAGTTTTATAAGGCCAAATTGGACAAGAAAACATAGTTATTGTAAAACCATCTAGATTATGTACAGAAATGTCTTGGCCCAAGATAAAGGATACTAATTCCTAATGTTGTGTTGCCAAAGCAGAAATAATATGAGCATCTATACAAGTCTCATTAAAACAAAACTGAAACGCAGACAAGCCCTGCACCTTCTATGGTCTTGTGAAGTGAGGGCTGAGGAGGTGAGTAACTGGCTCCTCAGCCTTGCCAGCACCTGCCATGGAGGATGAAGGTGGATGCACACCTTCTTTTTGCAACTGTCAATTTGGAAGATGATAGTGAACCCTGGCATTTGGTTTGCTGAAAGACATGAAGGTTTCACTCTGATGTCATAGCAAGATCAACGACTTGATTTTTTTGTCCTTACCTTTTTAAAGATTATTTTAAATTATAGTTGACATACAATATATTAGTTTCAGGTGTGCAACTTAGTGATTCAACATTTATATACCTAACTAAGTGATCACCACACTAAGTCTAATAACCATCTAATGATTTGATTTTTAGTGTATAACAAGAAGAGTGCCACTTTATTGATGACTATAAAATAATCTGTCTTTGCGCCTTGAGCTTTCTATCTGAGAAGGTAGGGGAAAAAAGATCACTTTAAGCTTATTTTTAATGCTATTTCACATCTCCTAGATGAGCACAATGCCTGGACTCCCTACCCGGCCCTGTTTCTATGATATCGATTTGGACCCTGAAACTGAACAGGTGAATGGGCTGTTTTAAACAGGTAAGTCGTTACTGGTGAGAGCTTTGCTTTTGTCCTTATGAGGCACATTTATGAATTATAGGACTCCAACTAAAGCTATGAAAATGTGAATTCTGATGTTTTCAAAACATTTCAGACATCACTGAGGGGAGATGAGGCAGTAATGAGAGTTAGCAGAAACCAATGAATGAAGTATTGATATTTCAACACATTTTTGGATAAAGCACGGCTTGTCACGAGTTGGCAGTGGAGGGGAGAAAGCTGCCGTCTAATGAACTGTGGAGGGACTGCAGGGAGAGTTTAAGCCTCTTCTGCCGGGGTCCGGGAGGCTCCGGGCTCCCAGCTGACAGCACGTGGGAGGACAGAAGCAGCTGTGGTCTATATACTCTGAATAGACAGTTAAACAGGAAGGAGTTGAGTAAATGTCCCAGAAAGTAGAAAAGAGAGGGAAACAGGACCAGTATAGGAGTTCTAGCATCTTAAGTGAAACTCCTCAAGTACTCATCACAATGAATGAGTCATCCCAGCACACATCCAGTTGAAATTTCAAAAGCATCAAAGATGAAAATCCTAAAAATCATTCCCCAGAAAATGGCTTGCATATGAAAAAAGGAGAATTAGACTGAACACCTGTCTCCTTATTAGAAATGAGAGGCTCTTATCGGAAGACTACCCTCCAAGTTCACAGGGGAAGATGACTTTCCACCTGTATTTACACCCTGCCAAATCTATCCAGATGTTTTCAGACACGTACAGGTTCCCCACTCCCACATCTCTCCTAGAAGAGGATTTAGCAGTCTACTGCAGCAAAATGAACGAACCATGAAGAAGGAAGATACGGTTTTCAAGAACCCGAATCCTGATCTGAAGAGTAATGAAGGGGAGTCCTGACAACTGCAAGTGACCTGGAATTACAAATCCAGTGTGGAACAGGACAAGGGAAAATTGAGAAAGACTAGAAAGAGCTAGAAAAGATAAATGTATCAAAGGATAATAGTGCAACACAAAAGTTCTCACATTGTTTAAGAAAGTAAAGGTCCACGTAGGAGCAGATTATAGTCACCATCTAAGCAATGGTAAGGATGGTTGCTTACAGAAGCAACTCCGCTAACAAAGAAGAGAGGCTGCTTGAGGCTCAGGGAACACTGTTCTTCAAGAGGGCGTGTGTGGCATTGGAAATGTCCCCTGGCTCATGCCTGCTCTGGCCTGGAACAGTAGTCACGTAACCATGATGTAAATGCCACATATCATTTTCAAGTGTGTGGACTGACGGACCTTAGAGGACTTGGTTGTGGGAAAGGATGTAATGTTAACAGCTTCGGCATTGTGAGAGGGTGATGATGGTGTAGTGTGGAAGGGAAGAAATATTTCAACACTTAGAGAAAACATGTATTTCCTGTTTCTTTTTCCTTCCAGATTGTTCATCTTCAAGAAGCTACTTCGAAGGTTCGGCCAGCGTGTATTCAGGCCTGCTGTCACTTAGGAAATGTGGGAAAACGGAGAGAAGTCAGCCCCTGCCCTGAAGACCTTCTGAAATAAATAGTGGGATTTCCCCAGAAGCCCTTTCTCTGGTCATAATTCCTGTCATCATGTATAAATGAACATAAATCATGCACATGTCTATTTACTTTACTGAAATTCCACAGAATAAAAGAAATCATTTTGCTATCTCAGTGTTTAAATATAAATTGTGGCATTAATAGACCTCTGCAATACCTCTGCCATCCTATATGAGCCCATTTGCAGGGCAGACCCCTGAGATCGAAGAAGCAAGTTGCAATATGTACTTTATGATACTGTTTTGTTTAAAGGGGAAAATGGTGCATGCGGCTCTATTTATGGGAAGACACATCAAAAGAAGCAAGGCATGGAGGGATGTGCCTTTTTATCATATACCTTTCTATATATATATAGAAATATATATATATATTTCTCTCTCTCTCTCTCTCTCTCTCTATATATATATATATATCTATATATATATATATTTTTTTTTGTACCTTGGGAAAATGTTCATACAGGTTTTTGTCCTGCACTTAGAATTTCCATTTCTGTCACAGCTTTAGCACCATTTATTTCTAGAGTCCTCAAGGAAGGCTAGTCATATAGCACTAACTGTAGCTGTTGGTTCAGCAAGTATTTATCGAGCTTTTACCATGTGCCTGGGCTCTATTGCTCCCTACAGATTTTTTTTTTTTTTTTTGCTTAAATGTTTTCCTTCTTCTTTTTTGTCTTCTGTACTTCCTCTCCCATTTTCCCCTCCCTTTCCCCCCTGTCTTCTTGCATTGGATCCTTCCAGAAGATGTTGCATCACCACTGGCATTGTGGCAGAGCAGTATTTTTCCTGGGGTCCTTTGTTTTATTATTTTTAACCCCAGCGTCATTTAACAACAACGTTATTGTTGTAATACAATCAGTTTTGCAGATCAAAGAAATGATGGCAGTGATTTAGGGGCATATGGCAAAGGAGTCATGAGTGCATAGCCCCAGCTCCTCCATATTTTATACATTGCCTGGCACATTGTACACTCAGTGGCGGTGTCAGTTCCTGTTCCAAAGCATTATTTGGGCCCTGTCTGCGCAGAGTTCACTGTTTCTGTTGTAGTGTTGTTGTTTTTAATGTCCTATAAAACCTCATCTAGAATGGGACTTGCTGGGAATTCAGTTTGTAAAGAGAAGAAAGAAGTCTATTGTCAAATATGGTGACTTAAAGACCATCTTAAAGTATTTAGGCTTCCTCATATCACTAAAAGCCATGTGGGTTTAAATCCTTAATGTTGATAGGAATAATAAACTCAGTGGGGGAGGAGGTTTATAAGTCAAAGATTATGAACAAAGCACTAATATTATAAATAACGCAGGTTTTTTTTTTTACCAGGTATTGCTTGGAATGAATGGACCATTACTGCAAGAATTTCCTAAGTAGAAGTACAGTATGCTTTCAGTACAAGTTCAAATGATACAACTCACTTTTTCCACTTGGCAGTATATCTTAGAACTTTTACTACATCAGCAGTTTGAGATTTCTTTTGGCTGTGTAGTATTTAAACAGCCCTCTATCGATGTATACTTACCATCGTTTGATGGTTTTTGCTATTACAAATGGTGTAGCAGTGATACTCCCATAACATGTATCTTTGCAACTTGTGTAGAAGCATCTATAGGATAAACCCCTAGCAATGGAATTACTCAAAGAGTCATTTCTATCTTCAAAATGGGTGCTGACCTTTGGTTGGAAATGTGAAGATAGGTTAGAACAAGTCTGTAAATTAGATTTATATCTCCATTTTACAGAAAAGTAAACTTCAAAATTGCACTGCTACTTCCTGCCAGATGAACTTAAGGTCAGCTGACTCCAAAGCTTCTATTCTTTACCATCATTCTGCCTTTCAGAGCTCTTTCTAGAAGGCAGCCCCTGCCAGGTTGTATAGAAATGGACATCCCATTGTGACAGGTGGAAAGCTGTGCCCATTTCACATCCCTTCAGAAGGATGGGGTAATAAAAGGTGGAAGAAGCAGAGGGAAGAAATAAAGAGGTTAAGAATGCTGCTGAGTAATTAGTGGTCTGGGTTTTGTTGAATTGATGCTTTAATCTGTGATGAAGAGGTGATGAAGGCATAAAGAACAGAAAAATAACTGCAGGCTAATTGGAGACCTGAATTCAAGACTTGCAGGAGCATTAGTGCTTGAGGTATGTGTTGCCAGAGAAGATCTGGTGCCTTTACCTTGGGGCTAGTAGTCCTAGGTCACTGGCCTTCTTGTCCCCATTCTTACCCTCTGGGATGCCAATGCCTTCCCATGTTTGTCATAGTACTGATAACAGATTACACCCTCTCTGATCTGCACTTCAGAGGCTGTTGATGTGCACTGAAGATGTATGTACACACAATTCAAAAAAGACAGCATTTATGCGCTGTCAGGTGAAGCCGATTACAACAGAATTACTGCCGTGTTTGTGTTGGCTGGTACGACCCTGATGGCGCCTAGGAACAGATCCAACTACCAGACAACTGGAGCCACAGGTTCACTTAATGGTGTACCAGGGAAGAAGGGGTGGCACGCTCATTCCCAGAAGATCTCAAATGTAAGAATGAGTATACCAAAGAGTTATAAACCATTTTCGGTAGCTACAGGCCCAGGCTGTGGGTGGATAGGGGCTAGGATGGGGAAAATGGTATGCTCCATAGAGATCAGATAAATATGTAAGCTATTTTATTGGCACGTTGTATCTGGTGATGTTAACAAGCTGTAGGTAGGATAATTTCTCATCAGAAAGGAGAGATATTTATAGCCTGTTTCTCATTATATAATGAAAAGCTACTAATGGAAGAGCAGACAATGATAAGGGTAATAGCTTACCGTCACTCAAGTGAGTTCAGGGATGACAGCTTCTTTCATGCATGAGGTACTGGGTACATTTTTTTGAAACTCAGATGTCGCATTGGATTCTAGTCATATCCTAAAAACCACAGTGCAGTATTTTATTTACAGTACTATACTCTGTGTGTGTGTGTGTGTGTGTGTGTGTGTGGTAGAGGTCGGGGATGAGTTATTTGTGATATACCTTAAAGGAATTTCCTTCAAATACAAAATAAATTCACTTCTTACCTCAAACCACCCTTCAATTCCCTTTCACTAGTCTTTTTTTTTTTTCTTTCTTTTTTTAAGAAAAGCAAGGGGAATAAGATCCACAAGTCATTAAGGTGGCCTTCGTTTTAACCTGTCCCTTGTTTCATTGCCTACTACTTCCTAAGAAGACAGCTATGCTACCCTGTCTTAATCTAGATAAGCTCATCTTATTTTTGCCTGAAGTTGTTGCTAACTCCTAGATCTGCTAGTTGAGAAAACTTGGATCTCGATGAGTAATAGCACCTCAACTGGTTATGAGTAGTATGGATTTCTTTTGGCTTAAGGTTCAAAACTAGCAACCAACAGGGTTAGCAACCCATCTGGGGATATAAAGGACATTTTCACAGAACAGTCTTTGCTGAATGAACAAAGACAAATTGAATTATTTTTTAATTGAATTATTAATTACAACTAAAGTAAATGCTTGTGGACTTTCCTGTTTTATAGCTCTTGTCTCTTTTATCTGTAAATTTAAGATCTAGAGTCAACTTTGCTATTGTATCCTAATAGTTTTTTCCTTAATAAGTCTCAGTGAAAGCTACAGGATCTTACAAAGGTAATACATATTCCTGGAACTACATCCAAAAATGGCTAACAGATTTACTCTCCCAAAGATCATGATCCTATTGAAGAAAGGAGCTAAGTAGAACCGCTGCTCAGTAGTTCTTCCCTGGCCACGACTGGTTGGATGCTGTGCCTGGGAGGGGAGAGAGGAGGAAGCAGGAACTGTGCATCCTGCAGGACCTCACATCTGGAGCTTGCAGGATTGCCCTTGTAGGTAGTATTAAATTCAAAGCGAGGCACCGTAAGCTCTCATAGCAACACCTTTCATTGGTGTTAATGAAAACAATGTGTTATGTGTATAAATAAATGCTTGTGGTGCTTTTCACTATGGCTAGCAACTTGTCGACTCAGAAAATGTATGGAAATACACCACCTAGCCAGTCGGGCAGGAGGTAGATGTTGCCTGAGCCCTTTGCTCTGATTAGGACTGAAATTGTAAGGAAAGCCACTTTTGTCCACACTCACCCCACCCACCCCTTAATTGAGATGGACAAGGTTAAGTGGGCATCTAGCAATATCCTGAAGGGAAACACAGATAACGTGTAAGCGACCTAAACTTATTATTGGAAATATGTAAGGTATAAAGGACGAATGGGGATGGGTTTCTGTGCCCTTGTGACCTTGTCCACACAGAGATTGCGTCGTCTCTACCTGCCCCCTAAACTAGGGACGGGAGGGTCTGGGGCTTGGACCTCCGACAGCTTGTTTGGCAATGAACCATGATAACCTCTTTACATCCACACCCACTCCTGGGAAAGTTTTCTTTTCCTGTTTCAATTCAAACAAATGAGATCTCATGCTGCATAGTTTTGAATCCTACTTTAAAAATGTGCTATCTGCTGTATCTTTAAGTATTAAGTGTGCGTGTTGGGGAGGGGGCGGTTATAATGTGAGTGCCTGTAATTTAAAACCGGATTTTGCTACTTCGCGTCTCAGAAAATGCGGAGCTCACTGCGTGGGCCCCCGCCCCATCTTCCCGCTCTCTTGGTGGTTCCCTTGCCCTTGTCCGGATGTGGTCGCGTAGCGTAAGTTCGCGCCCGGGCTGGGAGCACGAAGGTCTCCTCCCAAGTGTGTGTGTGGCGGTGGGGTGGGGTGGGGGCGGAGGGAGCAGACTGCTCGCAGGTGGACCTGCTGATCCCCACCCCGGCCCTGACCCCGCCCCGCGCCCACCCGCTCGGCGCGCATTGGTGCCGCGGGCTGTCAGTCCTCGCGCTTTGGGGAGGGGGCGCCGCCCGGCTGCGGTCCCTCTGCAGAGGGCTGCTCGCTCCGGGTGCGACCGTGGCTTCTCGGTTGCCTGGGTGCCGGGCCCCGCGACCGCCCCCCAACCTGGGCAGCAGGGACCCCAGTGCCCTCGGTAAGTGAAGGAGGGCGAGGAGGTTGCGGGGAAAGAGGGTACAGGCCAGTGTCCGGTCCGCTGACCGCCTGCGCAGCGGGTGGGTGGGAGGTGCTCGATGGACCCCTAGAATCGCGTCCCCTGGAGATGGCCAGGAAGAACCAGGAAGGTCATTTGTCCATAGGAATCTTCAGCCAGTGTGATCCTCATCAACTCTGCCCATCTACCCTCTTAGCTTCACAGCTAGTCCTAGATGCATAGATTGCCGATAGCTTTTTTTTTTCCTTCTTTGCCCTTTATTCGCGGGAAATGTGACTTTGGGTTCCTGGCATTATAATTGTGCAGATAGCTTGAAGCTGGGTTATCTGTTGCACGCCCCCGGCACTTTCCTTTTTGAGTAGTTTATCCTGCGCTCTAGCTCATGCCATAAGGCGCATCAAGCCAGAACGAAAGACGCCTTCCTCCAAGAGGAAGCTTCATGGTCCACATCTTCTGGTGCTGGGAAAGAGTCACGGCTTTTCTCAGGGAGTGGTTGCTCTTTGCCTCCTTGCGTCTTTGCTCAAGGGAAAATGGAAGGGATATTTTTTTTAGGGCATTAGACTTGCGATTCTATTAGTAAATGACAACAGGGACTTTAAGATTCCTGAGGCGGTAAAACTACCCTTGCAGGTTAAAGACGAATCATTTGCAGTCTAACATTCCGCCAAGTTTTAATGGCTACAGACTGCATTTTTCCCATTTCAGTTAATTTTTTCTTTGGATATTTGTTTTATTTCTACGGTGTGATAATTGTTCAAGGGAGCTCAAGCAGTTGTCTTTGAGGAATCCATATTAGTTTCAAATGATACATCCCTAAACATGATCTAATTTCAACATTTGTTATACATCCTCTAGCTAATAAAAGTTCTCAGGAGCTGAGGACTCACAAGAGGTGAGAAGACTTAAAGAGAGCTATAATCAGCTGTCGTTCTACTACTTATGGAAGCATTATATGAGGAGGGACACAAAAAAATGTTCATATTTTAGTTCCATCATTGTTATAGGATGACTTTATCTTTCTGTCAGAGGCATGGAGTATGTAACAGCCAACCTAAGGGAATATTTACTTAGATCATAAAATGATTTTCAGAGTTCCAGTTCCTTCTGTGGTTCATAGAATCAAGAGCTACCTAAATAAATCTTCAACAGTGAAAGACTTACAAAAAAAGAAAAAAGAAAAAAGTACAAGGAATGAATCCCTTTGCTTATTTTAGGACCTCCATCAGCTAAAATTCATAGGCTTTTTGTTAGATGATCACTTCATCTCTTCATTGGTGCTGTCAAACAAGTCTGTGGATTAATTTTTAAATATACCTTTATGTTTATATATTATCAGTTTCCAAGTTGTACAGCTTATCACCTGTATTTGGCTTTCAAATTAGTTCTAAAACCAAGAAAATAAAATTTAAGGAATTTCAAAAGCTTGATTTTAAAATAGCAAGAACTCAGCCTAATCTTCATTCAATAATGAGTTGATGGGAGTACATTATGGTTAAATAACCATTAAACATTAAAAAAAATATTTTTGACTAGTGAATCTAGTGTAGATTAGCATCTCCAAACAATTCATTTTTCTCATGAAACTCTAAAAGCCCAATTGCAGAGCATGGTCTTCAGAATAAAAACAGACAACCTTGGGTTGAATCTGAGCTCCATTACCTACTTAGCTGTGTAATCTCAGGCAAGTTGCTTAATCTCTCTAAGCCTGTTTCTTCATCTCTAGATGGTGATACCACCACCTACTCACTTTGCAGTGCTGTGGGGGAGGATTAGAGATGTATGTACAAGTGCTTAGCACTTCTTTATATACAGAAGTTGCTCAACAAATGTCAGCTATTATTATTATTCACTCTTACTGACCTTCAACTATGTGCTCATTATGTAAAATGTTTGAACAGCAAATACTTATGGGAAAAATGTCAACATACAACTAAATCTAAAAGTGGAGAATGACAATAATGTTAAATTTCCCCAGAGCATATATGAAAAGTAGCACCTCCTTGATGGAACATACATTTTTAGAACAGAAACCTTATGGTATAATGGGAAGAACATTGGAGAGTCAAAAGTCTTCAGTTCTAACTCTGGCTATGACCTTATTGACTACATGGCATTCGGCCGGGCAACTGCTCATTCTGGTACTCAATTTCTTCATCTGACCGGACTTGATTACTCTCAAATAACCTCTAAGATCCTTTGTGGCTTCAGAATTCTTTATTGCATGTAATAAAAATTACATTAGCTTGCTTATTGCTCTACTCTCCATTGTTTTTGTTGTTTTTTGTTAACTTATAATTCAGAGTTGTAAATAGTTCATAAAGACATCACAACTAAAGAATTGATAAAATAATATCGGATTTGCAGAATAATCCAAAATGAACTTTTAACAAAGAGAACAGAGCGAAATATATTCACACTGAAATCTTTTTGATGGGGCAAAAGTTAACCCCAATTTTTATTCTCCAGTTATTCTCAGTAAGTTATTATATAGGAAATATGCCTGATAGAATCATATACATTCAGCTGAAATAGTCTCTATAGAAATCAACAGGCTGATGGTGAAATAAAATACCACTTTCTTTTCTCTCATCAGGCTGATCTTTAAATAAAACAAAGATCTACCAAGTAAAGGGCTTTCATGAAGAAATTAAAGAGAGAAATTACAAGTAGTAGAGAAACCAGGCATTTGTATGCTGGAGAAACCACCTCAAACAACTGTATGGAGTAAGATGAAAGGAGTGAATATATCTGGAAGATATTTTCCTTAGTATGATATTTTTGCCCATCTTTTTGTCATAAACGGCTACCAAAGAAGCAAGAATATCATTTACCAGAGAAAGAAAGAGTGTAATGTAAAAATGGAGACCACAGTTTCTGAAATTCAAGTAGAAAGCAAAGATGAGAAGAGATCAGCAGAAGTCAGTCCTCAGAATGAGAGGCAGGAGGAAAAAGCATCAATGCTTTGCTTCAAGAGAAGAAAGAAATCAGCCAAAGCAGCGAAGCCCAAAGCTGGCTCTGAAGCTGCTAATGTGACAAGGACATGCCCACCAGAAGCAGGAGCTTCCGATCAGCCACAACCCCCAGGGCGGGCCTGGGCCTCCCTCAAACGACTTGTAACTCGCAGAAAAAGGTCAGATTCTTCAAAGCAGCAAAAGCCCTTTGAGGCTAAAGTACAAACTGAAATCAATACTGAGGATGCTGATCTTTCTAAGAAAAAGGCAAAATCCAGACTTAAGATTCCCTGCATAAAATTCTCAAAGGGAGAGAAAAGACGTAATCATTCCAAAATTATAGAAGATGCAGACTGCAGCGTCAAAGTTCAGGGAGAGGCTGAAAGGTTGGATACAAAAACTACGACCCAATCAGACGACCAGGCAACAAAGACCAAGTCCACCCAGGATGTAAGTGGAGGTGTCTCACAGAAAGAGGGTGATGAGGTCTGTGAATCAAATGTGAGCAACAGTATAACTTCTCCTGGAGAGAAAGTGATTTCAGTAGAACTTGGGTTAGATCCAGAGCATTCCGCTATTCAAACAGGAACTCTAATCCTTGAAAAAGGTATTGAAAACATTGAGGAAAAACAAAGTGTCCAACCCCAGCAAGCAAGCCCACTTGAAACTTCAGAAACAGAACATCAACTACCAGTGGTTTCTGATGCTCCTCCTTCACCTGCAATCTCAGATCAACAAATTGTGGAAGAAGCCAGAAACAGTATCCTAGAAAGTGAACCAAATTGGAAAGACTATGAAAGTGGAGAGACTGTAGATGAGGAGAGTAAGCCAAAAAATACTGAATTGAGTCAGGAATCAGATTTTAAAGAAATTGAGATCAGTGCAGAGAAACCCATACCAGAAGAAAGCAAAAGAATGGAGCCAATTGCTATTATTATTACAGACACTGAAATCAGTGAATTTGATGTTAAGAAATCTAAAAATGTCCCGAAGCAATTCTTAATTTCAATTGAAAATGAGCAAGTCGGGGTTTTTGCTAATGATAGTGGTTTTGAGGGTAGAACTTCAGAACAATATGAAACACTTTTAATAGAAACAGCTTCTTCTCTTGTCAAGAATGCTATCCAGTTGTCTATAGAACAGTTAGTTAATGAAATGGCCTCTGATGATAATAAGATAAACAATCTTCTACAGTGACTTAATTTCCAGATCATAGGAAAGAGAAACAAATGTTTAAAAATGAACTATCTTATATACTTGTGACATTTCTTATTCAGTAACAAATGAGAGATTTTCATCTGTGGAATTTAAAGGTACAATTCCAGCCCAGATGTGCTAAAGAATCAAGTTTATAAAACCATTCCTACCACTAAAATGCAGTCACTTCTGGATTGGAAAAAGTCAGTACAGATTGCAATGCAAAGTGACATACAAGGAGTTGCTAAAATGGCATGTGAAGATTGGGGTGCCTGGGAGAAGGAAGATGTATTTTTTGAGCACTTACAGTATGCCATGATCTCTTTAATATCCTCTGTCAGAAAGTCTAGTTTCCTTTTGATAGTTCAACGTGGTGTATAGGTTATCATTGCATTCGGTTTTCAAAAAAAATTTTTTTGTTACAGTGCACATTTATGCTGTTTAAAATGGTGCATAAGGTGAGCTTTTTTGTGTGAATGTGATTTATAGTTGTTACACTCCTAGGCAAGTAGTCTTACCTCAGAAAGAAAGAAATATATTGCATTTCCCCAATTTCAGCAGAAAATGCATGTTTGAATTAAATATGGGTGTTTTCTAGTCTTGCTCTAGTCCCTTACAAAAGCCATTGTCAAATTACTTCAAACAGGCAAACAATCAAGTGCAAAGCTGTGGAAACGGAGTACATTTTCCCTCTTCATCTTTCTTCTGCCTCCCAAAAACCTGTATAAATCTATTTCTTCACGTGATCATCTGCTGAAAAGATTTTTAAAAAGCAACAGAAACAAAAAGGTGGAATATTTTCCATCCAGGAGAAGGCAAACTTCCCAAGTAACAAGTTGTCACAGATAACATGGGCTTGTCTTGCAGGATTACTTCTTTAGAGACCATATTCATCAACTCTTCTCCAAGTGAGAAGAGTGGATTCAAAGCCAACCTGGCAGTAGAAGTCCTAAGGGGTTCACATAATAATTTAGTGAAAATATTATTCATTCTTGACCGAGAATGAGCCAAGTACAAGGTTGTGTAGAAAGTGAAAAGTTATTGCTAACATTTAAAGTTGTATTTTAAATGTCAGTATTCTTTCATTGTGCCTATGTGTGAGAGACACTATTATAAAACATTTTACATTGAAAATTAACTTTTTCAAATTAGTTTTTTCAATCCAGCTAATTATCCCTTATCAAAAAATGAACTTAATATAACAAGAAGGGCTTATTTGTATTTTATCCAGTTATTTAAGTAATCAACCTCATCAATGATTGCTGTATTTTTTGAGAAAGTGATTCTATTTCAATCTTTTCTTGTGGCCATAATACTATATAACACACTCCCCTACCTCACAGGTTAGGGCTCATATTGTATAGTTCCCCAGTGTCAAACTGAGTGACAGCATTACTCTGAAAGTAGATGAAGTAATGAAGAGCTTTCACTTGAGTTGTAAGGTATTTGTTAAAGAGTAATTTGTACATTCTTAGAGAAAAGAATGTACATTAGATGTTTTTAAATGATCTGGTGGCTTCTTGAATTATTTATGGATTGCAGATAGAAAGTATGTGCTAATTTGTCCTGTAGAATCTTCTTTGTTTAAATACATATTGACACTGCTGGCAGAAGAACCTAATCTGACTTTGGAACTGAACTAAATAAAGATATTATTAGCAAGATTCTTTGCTGAAGTGCAAAAGTACTCTCCCAGATTTTCCTACTTTCATGCTTAGAACCTTGGGGAGAGGGAAACCCACTAAAATCCTTCAATTTAGCAAGATGAAAAGTGGATCTTTCAAAATACATGACCCAAGAAATCAATTTTAGTTTATAACTTTTAAACAAACAAAAATACTGCTAAGTCATCTTTTCTAAAAGTACTCTTTTTAATTCACTATATGTGGTGCTAATGGACTTGGATAGCAACCAGCAAACATATTTAAAAGTGAATAATTTAAAAAACCTGATTAAAATTTATGCATTTTACAGTGTTCTGAAAAATCCTGCCTTCATTTACTGCAAGGATAGCTCAAGCCAATATACATGCACTGTCAGTTTTTAGTAATCTCTTATGAATCAGAAAAAATTATAGCACTTAACAGTTATTAAAAAATATTTTCAAAGGTTTAGGCATATTTATTTCGAAGTTTTAAAAACAGATACTAGGTAAATATGTGTAATGACTTTTTATTTGTTAAAGCATTTTATCTAGTCCTAGGTTTCTTTTTCCCCCTCACTGTGGTTCGATATATATTTTTGGTTAGAATGTATTATAATTTATTGTTTTTGTGATGAGATATATACTCTATTTGCATTCATTCTTAGGTGGTTTCTTCTCAACCTTTTCTATTGAAACTATCTGGTGAATTAAATAAGTAGGATTCCAGTTTGAAAAAGGAATCCAGAAATTAGTGTTTCGATATGATTATATCTTTCAAATGGTTAAATCCTACTACAGTGAATTCTCAGGTGATCCATATTCCTTTGTTGTTATAGAAATAATTAGGAATCAGATGACTTAGAAGTCTCTCATTAAATTTTTATTATAATGGTATTTATTTTAAGCAATTTGATTTTATATGCAAGATATTAAATGAATATAAATAGGTTCTCATTCAATTCACATCCATTTAACAATATTAAAATGATCATTTAAAAGGCAACTTAATAATACCACATTTTCATTTAAATTTACTGTGGTATAAAACTGCTTTTAGTGAACATTAAACAGTAGAGACTCGGTTTCTCTTTGAATTGAGTGTTTTACAAGGCTGGTTGATTTATCAGATACTTCTTAATTTTTCAAGATATTATCTCCCCCCCTTTTAAGAGTCAAGTATTATTCACTTCACTTTACAACCCGGCGTATATTAAAATCCTCCACTATTTTATGTACCATTATTCACTTAACGATTTTCTCAAAGTACTTTATAGGATATAAAAATAGTACCCAGTAACATTTAGGTAAAGGTTGCAGAAAACAAAAGAACTTTGAAACAGAAATTAAGTTCTGTGCCACCTCCTCCACTTCAAAGAATAATAAGCATGTGGCAAAAATGTAGTTCTTCAGAAAAGCTGTCTGCATAATTTTCCTTCAAGGAAATCTATTTGACAGCACAAAGTCTGTAACGATCTTAATTGGTCTACTATTTAGTGGAGTCTTAAAAACTCTATGATTTATTTCTGAGATTGTTTTTTCACTAGTGTGTGTGAACAGCCTTCTTGCTAAAGGTTTTTCAAGATATGGGTCACGAGAGGGCACCAATCAAACCTGGCTTCTGCATGCAATTCTAAGTTAACTTCGTAATTTCTAACTTCTAGTTGTCTTATTTTTTATAGTTTAGAATTTTTTTCCCGAGGATTTACAGCAGCATTTAAAAAAATAATTGTTAAGCTTTAAAATCCCATCGTTTGAAAAGATCCTTTTAATGTCAACTTTATTCTACTATGTAAAGTCTACTTTCTAATTTCATCTGACACTGAATATATCAGGGGTTAACTTTTCTGCCTGTCGTTTCTGCATTTAAAAAATCCTCATTTTAAGGGTTAGATTTCTTTAGATTCAAATTCCTATAATGTCTTATTGTGTAACATGAAGTTTCTTATTTTACAGAATTCAAAATTTCAATATGTAGTACATTTTATGGTACATTTTTAAAAATAATTTTTGTAATGATACTTATAAAAATTTAACAGAAGGAAGCTACATAAAATTTAGATGAAATTCAATTTGATTCAACATGTGTAAGGTATATAACACATGCCAAACGCTGTTTGATAAAGGGGACAGGCTCCGTGCCCTCCAAGAACTCAGCCTAGTGAACAGCAGCAATAGGCACTGGGACAGGGGTTAAGGCAAAGAGCCATAGGTAATGCAACATCGTGAGTACCACAGAGGAGAGAATAAGGAGAAAATGATTAATTTTATCTGGTGTGGGGAGGTGGTCATATAAATACAGGGGCAGTTTGAAAGCATTCAGCTTCTAAATAGTTAAACAGTATATTCCTTCTGGTTTATGAACAGGTGCAGAAAAAAGCCTGCATAATGTTACATATTTATAGTCGTTCTTTGTCTGTAAAATGTTAAGTGGATGAGCTATTATGAAAGTAAAAGTTCCATTTTGTGTTTCTCATTAAAATTAGTACTATATTACTGTGGATCAGATGCTAATATTAAAAAAATAATACTCTGTAGAAAAAGTTTTCAACCTGAATTAATACATGTACTGACTGTTAATACAGAATAAATGTTATATTGGCTCATGTTTACTTGATTTACCCAATCTTTTAATAGAAACATGGTATATTACTTTCATTTCCTAAAACTATAAAGATCACACTGACCTAACTACGGAGTTAGCACTACCTAAAATTCTACTGCTGATTGATTGGGTGTGTAAGACAGACTTCACAGTGACGTGCCTTTTAAAAGAGTCACCTTCAGCAAAGAGAAACACAAATATCTAGACCTTGAATTCAATTTCATTGAACTAATTTCACATAAAGAACAATTCTGATGCCTTCTATGAATTTGACAGAGGTGCACTTGTTTTCCTTATCTCTTGCTATACTCATTAGTTGCCTTGTCTACATTATATTAAACTATGAATTGTTAATAATCTTTATGGTTTTCCAAATAACTAAGCAATCTTGATATGAAAATGCTTAAAGTCATTCAGATGGTACCTACTGAAGCCAGGTGTTTCAAAAGTTGTTTACTGAGACACTGATTTTATTCTCATGTTGACAAACCTGTTTTTTCTTAAGCACAGCCCAATAATAATAATTGGGCTATATGAAAGAATGTACTTTCCAATCTTGGGACCTATTTAAAGTTGATAGTGCCTTAAAAGCCCTAAAACTAAACTGTGTTCCAAAGCAAAATGTCTTATTAATGTATAAACTCTGTACATAAGGTATTTACTATTTCACATTTTGTAGAATTAAAAATGTTTTATTAAATGACATCTTTCTAATATAAAAGATAAATTACCTTTTGTAAAATTTCTCCTCACAGGCAATTCTGCTGAAATCTGGAGTCCCCAGCCCCTTTGTGAGTACCTGCCCTCCTCAACCCCTGAAAGCTTGAGATCACCAGGGGTTAAGTTCCTGAGCTTAGGAAAGAGAGTGAGCTATATGTGTTTGTACACGAGCACACTACACTTCTACAGAAAATCCTCAGCAAAGCTGAGCACAGGCACCATGAACAATTAAGGAACACCTAGGTGAGGGGAGAATGGTGCAGTGGCCCCCAGCCTGGAAAACTCCCAAACTGAAAGTAGTCTCTGTAAATTCCAACCTATCTTAACAGCAATGGTATCGATGTCCAGCAGTTTCTGCACATTTGCAAAACAAGGCACATCTCCCTATGACTCATTTTGTCACAAAACTCAAATAGGACTTTCGGTCTTATCTTGATCTGTATGAAAGTGCAATTATGAGGCAAGGATTAAACCTTTCACATACTTTTTCACAACTATACTTGTAGCCATAAACCCCAGGCCTTCCACTTCTGCACTCTTGGGAGTTGTGGAGCACAGGGTGACTCAAACTTTTTATTCCCAAATCTCTACTTTGACATCTATACCTTTAGGTCACAGAAAAGTCTGGTCACAGGAAGGTATGGCTATAAGTGGGTCTCTGGGTCACATCTGTGATCAATCACGATCACAACTAATGCAGCTACAAGCATGCATGCTCAAATCAAGTATCCTCATATATAATTACAATGCAGACATTTCATATGGAGAAGCCATTTGCAGCATAAAAACTTAGTCATAATATCACTTCTCTTTAAACAGGTCATCCAAAACCAGAGTAATTCAATCCTGATCAGAATGGTTAGACTTGTCCTTGTGCTCTGTGTAAGGCTGTGATAATGGCATACAAAATGTCAAAACAATTAGTCACTGTTCAATTCAGGTGCAAAAAGTCAACCTGACTTTATGATCTTTTATAGAGATGTACCACAGCTTTATCAATAATTTTGCTGATTTCAGAGTGAATTGCTTAGAATTATCTTTTTAGTTTTATGGATTTCCTCTATACCTTTAATGTCTGGCTGATGTGCTTTTCCTGGCCTGTGGAAGGTTGAATAGTGAACAATAATCATCATAGTTCATTAAGCTCTAAGACATTTGTATATTTATCTGGGTGGTCTTAACTTTTTCCATTAAGATATAATGTCCATACATCTAAAACCCACCCTTTTTAGTACACTATGCAATTTTACAAATTTTGACAAACGTAGTTGTGTCACCTAGGGGGTATTTTTTCTTATTCTGATTTGTTTTTTATACAGCTGTGTATTTAATTTCCTGGCTGCATCAGTGAAAATTGCTACTTGCTGCAGAAATTAAAAATAAGGGCTTCTTAAACCCAACATTTAAACCAGGTAAGGAAAGGCAGGGCTACCGTGCATGGCTGTGCAAATTCTGCACGGCCCAACTCCAGAAGTATTAGTTTGGTAGTGGTGCCCCCTAGCGTTTATTGTGCATAATGGGCTCGGCCATCTGTGGTGGCTCTGAACATAGCCACCAATTAGAGATCCGCAAAAACTGTGGTGTTAACAGTGAAATAAGAGATGTTTAAAATAAAAAAGGAGTCTTTCATTTATATGCTTTTCCTCCCACACTTGAAAATAGTGTGATAAAAATAGAAGACAGTTACCACTGAGCTCATAGCACTAGTCTTGCATATATGTAAAAAAAAGGCAATGTTGAGAAATGAGAACTGGTCAAGACTTTTGAGACTCACTCTACTGGAATCTTCGACCCGCATTGTAAAACTTTGTCCTTCTGCAAATGTTATATCCTTTCTAAAGAACCACCATAGGTTCTTTAGAGTTTCCTCTCTAATAAGGCACTTAGTACAAAATGCCAGTTAACAAATTTTTTTTTACTTACCTACATATGGTTTGGACTAAGTGCCACATGGCTTCTGCTACAGAAAAATGTGGCATAGCTAAATTCCTCAAAGGCCTGTTTGGTCCACACAAATCTAACACGACCTTCCTGAAATTCAGTAATAACATAAACCAAGGGGTGACAACTACAGCTGGTGAGGGCCTCCTCAGGCTTCCTTCCTGCATAAGCCTTTCCTCCAGGTCCCAGGAAAGCAAGGACCAGTTCAGTTGTACAGAGAATCCCTCCCAGAACACTGCCATGCTTTCAGATTTCTGACACGAAAGGACACCATTTTTCTAACAGTTTAAGGGAAGATACTTTATTTTCATTATTTTGATGCAGTAGTACCAAGTTGTTACAATAAAAGTTTCAACACTGAATAAACAATAGAAGAGAATTTATCTGAGAGGAAGTGGGTTCATGCTCCAAGTTGGCTAATCAGCTATAAACTAAATTTAAGAGAAGCATTTGGTGATTAGGTACAAAGTCCTAGGATAATATTAATAATAATATTGCAAGCAGAAATGATGGGGGGGAGGGAGACTATATTCACTTAGTATTGGAAGGCAAGAAGAGTTGAATGCAAAATAACTAATAAAGGTCTCATCTTACTCAGAGATTATAACTGGTTAGAAGTGAGAGAAGAAAAGAATAAAGAACACCAGCTTAGAAAGTCAGTTACTGAACCATAGTTAAAAAAGAAAATATATTCCAGAAAATAATTCACAGGATGAGGATATGAAAAAATACGAGAGGCAAGAAACAAGAGAGTATTTACTCAAATTATCTCTGGGTTTACCTCCTGACCAGGAATAAAACCAAAAACTGAGTTTGGTGCCTGATAAAAAAGCAAATATGATTGGGACAAATTCCAAAGTTTACAAGAATCCTCAGAAATGCTCAATATAACAATCACAATAAATGTGATATTTTAAAAAGTTTATCTGCTGCTATAATATATTTACATGTAAATTGGAAGCATCTCGATCCAAGAGGGATGCCAAAATATTACGGCACCTAATATCGGATTCTAGGAAAATCCTCATCAGTCATGACTCTATAAAGTAAAACAAGGTATAAGAGTAGCTAAGTACTAAACAAATAGTGAATTAAACAGATATTGATGCTAAATTTGACATAGTAAGTCTTAAAAGGTACATTGGTGCCACCTTTTGGGCAGATTAAAAATTTACACAAATTACAATATACAATCACATTTTAATTTCACAGAGACCTTGTTAGAGGCATAACTGTTTATTTCAAATATTACATGAATAGATTTAAAACTGTTTTGCTACTTAATACATCTCTCATTTTTAATAATCATTTTTGTCTTTTAAAAGCTGGGATAAAGGATAATACAAACAGAATTTAATTCTGAACTAACATCTCATATTCTGTAAAAACAGTATTAATTTCAACACTACTGACATTTTGGGCTGGACAGTTGTTTTGTGGGGCTATTCCTCGCATTGTAAAATGTTTGGCAGCAAACCTGGCCTCTACCTACTAGATGCCAGTAGTACTCTTCCCTCAAC